>NC_052150.1:48774624-49076420 GCF_902713615.1 Scyliorhinus canicula
CGTTGCTGTTGAAGGTCAGGGATAGGTGGTTGACCTTTTCTTAAATTCAGCAATTGAAGATATATTTCTGGTGTGCATGTTACGGGCAAGTGGTCGGCCCCAAGAACATCATTCCAGGTGCTGTGGTAGACATGCACCTCTGAATGCATCTGCACGCTGTAAAAATCGATCAGTGAAAAACTGCACTCATTATGGCAAAAAAGACATAATGGTGCAGCTGATGTGTGGGAAAACCAGGATGTCCTGAGGAACTTCTAATCAGATGCAGTTGGACTAAAAAAAACAGACCTCCTCAAATGCTAGTGCAGCTGTTATGATCTATAACCTGCAGATTTTAGTGTTGCTCTTGGAAAATTTCTCCATGCTCTCCTTTAACCTAGGCTTGGCTCCGATTTGACTGAAATGGGGGAGTAAAGGACATATTCGACCATGGTTAAAGATTGTCATGTTATACAAATCTGCTGGCAATCATTGGCATGTCACTCAAGTGGGGCTGGTTAGCTCACTGGGCTAAATTTCTGGCTTTTAAAGCAGACCAAGCAGGCCAGCAGCACGGTTCGTTTCCCGTACCAGCCTCCCCGAACAGGCGCCGGAATGTGGGGACTAGGGGCTTTTCACAGTAACTTCATTGAAGCCTACTCGTGACAATAAGGAATTTTCATTTCATTTTCAAGTGCTCAATCTGTTCTTTGTCCATCCCATTTAGCTTATCGGTCGTCCCATGGAAGAGTTTGTGCCTTTATATGGGAAGGCAAGACTTTGGGCCGAATGTTCTCTGCTGAATTGGGCACGCAGAGTCAGGAAATTACCCAACACCGTAAACGTGACTCAGGAGAAAGTGCCCTGAATGGGCTGTATTTCATTCAGGGGTAATGAGGTCATGGGTGCCAACGCGAGTCAGGCCCACTGCCCCTGAAAAGTGTGTAAGGCAGCCCCAGGAGCTGCTGGGTGCCACGGCTAGCAATTTAAAAGGTGCTCTGGGACTTCATCCCATTTTCAATAAAAACAATAAAACAAACAATAGCCTTCAAGCCCTCGCACTCCCCATGCCGTTCATGCCAATTCTGCCTCCCCCACAAACCTATGGCTCTTCATACGCTCCAAGCCACTCTATGCCCCACTACCCAGCAATGGAACATTATAGCCCCTACGCCACTTTAGTCCCAACTCATGCCTTCCACCGACTTCCCTTTGCATTTACATCCTCCATGCCAACTCACCAGAGTATCCACCATGGGTGCACCTCAGGAGTCATGCTGAGATTAAGTAAAATAAAGTTCTAAGTATCTACTACAGTTTTCAGTATATGTTTAAAAAACACGCATTGCTAAAGCGCTATTCAATACATTTAAATCCCTTCAAGCTCTTAACCCTTCATAAAAACAAACATTTTGCTTCAAAAACTTAATCCCTGATAAAAACAAACATTTGCATTCATAGCCCACATCAAAGACAGCGATTGCTTTATGACCACTTGGAGTTATCAATCAAACTGTGAACTTATAGCTCCAACCCCCCCCCCCCCTCCCCATTGTGATGAGAGGTTGCAAAACCAATTAAGCAGCACTAATCCCATAAACGACAACCCTATGGCATATTCTAAACAAGCAACTAGTGAAATTGCAAGTATTGACAAATGCAAGCTATTATTGTTGGTTAACTAGATGTTCCAAATCAAAACAGTGCAGTGCAAACAAATGAAAATATTATCTGTACAGTGGTCACCCCTCTATTAGATAGTGGCCGATCAACTGGATTGCAAACTGCAAACAGCGTTGGTATGGGCAGTGAATGTAAAGAAGTCTTTACAAATGATTGAGGACTACAGCCCCTACTAATTGGTGTACGGAAGGAATCCAGAGTTGGCTTCAATGCTATTTGGATGCTCCTCCTTCTCTTGAAAGAAATACAATTATCACTGTTTTTTCCAGCCATTTAATCAAGGTGGAAGATTCCAAAACAATTCGGAGAGCATCACTGCACCACGTAAGTTAGTCTGAGGAGAACTTAGTTCAGGTTAACTGGTTTAATATAAGAGGGGCAAAGGGATTGGAACGGCCCAGGAAAAGTACTATGACATGAAGCAAAACTGTGATTGTTCAATAATAAAAGGCCATTCTTCACCTGTCATCGGAATTAATTATGAATTTGCAAATACTGACAATGTGATAGAAGATGACATAGCACCATGTGCATCGCATATTCATCTGTTAGGGCAGAGCCAGAGGGATCAGGAGTTGGATATCAGTAGAAAATCTGATTACGATAAACAGGAAGGGACTATTTGTCCAAAGGTTAGATGCCCAAAATGGGATCTCGGGTATCGGAGTGTCCAGAAGGATCAGATAATTGGAAGGATGCCACAATAACGGGAGGGGCAGGAAACTCTACTGGAAAATTTAAGAAATGGCTGAATGTCCAGGATGATGGACAAGCAGCGAAGGTCACGGACTGGGAAAACGGAGTACGGGAATGGAAAGTAAGGACATGTAGCCCAAATTACAGTGATGTGTCGGGTGATGAATCCACATGAGGAAACATTAACGTACAGTAGCAGGGCTTTGGACAAGAGGGGTCCAGAAAGAATTGAAAAGACAAGTAAGGGTCACAGTCTGATTAGATGATACTGGAACGGAGACTGCTAAATTATCACAACGATGTACCAGAAGCAGGAGTCCCCATGACCGAGAGGTTTATGAACAGCTGACAAGTTAGGAGATAAAACTATATGGGAGGCAATTTGAGGGAGTCTGGTGTATATTCAGAAGTCCCACATAGGGGTCAGCCAGCATTATCCTATATGTCTGCACAAACAAGGTCCTACTGGATGGCACTTATAAGGCAAAAGCTAGGTTAGCGACCTGGGGATTTCATGAATGTTTAACCGATAATTAAATCAGAAGGATCTTGCCTACAGTCGGAAAGGTAATTTAGAAAATTTGTTTGGCCCTTTTCATAAATATAAATTTAGGGTACCCAATTCATTTTTTCCAATTAAGGGGCAATTTAGCGTGGCCAATTCACCTACCCTGCACATCTTTCATTTGTGGGAGCTAAACCCACGCAAACACGGGGAGAATGTGCAAAGTCCACACGGACAGTGATCGAGAGCCGGGATCGAACCTGGGACCGCGATGCCGTGAGGCAGCAGCACGAACCACTGCGTCACCGTGCTGCCCTGTTTGGCCCTTTTAACGACGTTGTAAGTCGATAGATCGAAAAGCCGCATTTCTGCAGGGGGATCACCGCCAGAGGGAAGTGTTTCTCAAACCTTTAAGGAGGCATCAGGGACGGAGGGAAAACCTTAGAAATTGAGCAAGTGTATATGTGGTTTAAACAATGCTTCCAGAGTGTGATACTTTTCAGCTCGATCCGTGTTAAAGTTGGGTTGTCTCCAACTGAAGGCAGATCCTGCCGCCACAGTGGGAAACTGGCAAGCACCTTCTGGATGATTGTTGATGACTTCCTCATAAAGATTATGAATTGATATAAGTCTTGACACTAGTGAGTTTCAAAACAGAGTTATTGACATGATTAGGACAGATTTTAAGGTTGGGAGTCAGGTTAATGGGGCATTTAAATGTATTGAATTATCAGCATGTGCAATCCACGTACCCTGCACATCTTTTGGGTTATAGGGGTGAGACCTACGCAGACAAGGGGAGAATGTGAAAACTCTACATGGACAGTGACCTGGGGGTCACAATCAAACCCGCGTTCTCGGCATCGTGAGGCAGCAGTGCTAACCACTGCGCCACCGTGCCGCCCTAGAGTTCAGTACATCTTATGTACAAACATAACATTTTTAAAACATTAAAGATGGAGAAATGCATGCTTAACCTTATGTAGTTAGGTGATCCTAAGAATGTAAAATTGATTGTGTTCTGTGACGCCTCTCTCCCAAACTTTGTTGATGGGTTTTCAAGTGCAGCGGAATTTATAATCCTTCCTGTGGGCAAACATTGCAAGGGCTGTCCCGTGAACTAGGAAGCCAAGAAAATAAGGTGTAGTAAAAATCACCTTGGCTGCAAAGACCCTTCCATTGGTAGAGGCAGTTGACATGGCATTATTTTTATTGAAGACATGCAGAGAAATATAAATGGTGGAAATGATGATGGGTATGTCCCAGTAGAGTGTTACATGGACAATCCGTCCCTTTGGGATAATGTAAACTCCACAAAGAAAGTGAGCGAAAAAAGATGATGAATTGAAAGAAGTCTTAAACAAATGGTGGAGAGAGCGGAAAACTTCAAGCTCCAGTGGGCTGGTCTAAGCCATCGGTTATCAGACTATTTCACTTAAAGGAAGGCTTATCGTGAAAAATTACTGGGGGTATGAGAAGGCGGACGACTCAGGCTGAAAATGAGGGCTTTATTTTTCCATCTTCAGTTTTTTTCCAGAAAGGAAATGCATGTGTCTTTTGTTATATTTTTAAAAAACAGAATCTGTTAATGTTGAATTTATGTTGCAAAGAAATGCATTCTTTAAATTGGTAATTAAGCACAGCTGTTGGGAAAAGATTGCGGAATCATTGTAAGAGCATATAAACCATATTCCTCAGTGTCTGGGAGGAAGTGGGAGAGTCTGCAACTTTGCTGTTTTGGAAATAAACCTGCTTCACGGTACAGGCCAGCTTCACACTCATTCCACCTCAACATACAACTGTTGAAATGAACACTTTTCTTTCATGCCATTGTGAATATCAATTGTTACCCATAGAGAAATGGTCTGATCGGACAATATTTCCGAGAGTCGGAGAGTGCATAAGTCTGTTATCAAACAGCTTAAAGTAACCATGCACAATGTGATTATTATACCACTTCAAAGAGAAATGCAGAAATCGCCCTGCAGTTGTAATTGTTCGAATATGCAAGGCAATGGATAAAATACTGAAACTTTAAACTGTACAACTTAAAACTGTACTTGGGAATTGTGGATTCTTTATTGGAAACGTGCATTTTTCTGTGGTTCGCTGTAGCACTCACTGCAACAAGGACTGTAATAACAGTGAATTTATTACTCTGGAGCTGTAAATAACAGTTGTGCGCTGCCAGAGGTCCCGGTGAAATCTTGCATGCTCCCACCACATGACGCTAGATGTGACTGTGCTGTCGTGAAGTCACGTGATGACTGGTCTATAATCTCCCCAATTAACTTGGGCCGCCAGTGTATGAGCTGTAACAGTATACGCAGTGAAAGCTATATACAGACATGTGTGAAAAAAGCAATTAGCTATACAACAGTGCACAATGGTTTTGTGTGAACAATGAAACACAGATTGGGCTCTTGCAACTTGGTGCATAACCCACTGTGTACATGGCTCACCTGTCTTTTAACAAGTGCTGGGATGGAACAACAGAGAAAACAAGACGTTCACCAGTCCAAGCAGTCGATGTGGTGACAAAATCCTGATATCGTGTGCTAGGTCTGCTCAGATGGCCAGAGTGCATGATAACACCAACAGATGGAGGGAAGACGGTTCTATGGCCCGTGCCAATTTTACTGGACTCATGAGATATGCTGTGTGTGATGTACAGACATGGGACCCACCACATTGGACTCCGAAGGAGTCCGCATGAATGTGGGTGCAGAGAGCCTGCGGTCAAGACAAGGCGGTTAGGTTGCAGCATCAGCTGGCAGTGGTGGTCTGATGGACCATTTGGCCGAGTACTAGGGTGCTACAGATGTGAGCATGTAGATTGTAATGTGCCTTGTTACTCAGTGTGCATTGGAACATTGCACATTGAACATTAGATTCAAGTTTGGGCTCCAAGAGAGCCTTGGCAGTCAAATCAAAGTCCTAGTGTGCCTGGGTAAAAGTCAAGGCAGACCATGTTGCGGAAGATTACACAGGCTAATTAGTGCAGTACAGTAGCCAGTGTGGTCCCGTGCACATTTTTCCAAGAGGTGATTGGCTGAACGTACCGCTCTTTCTGCGAGCCCATTTGACTGGGTGGAAAGGCTGCTGATGAGAAGCTCGAATTCCCAGATGCGTGCAAATGTCGGAAACTCCACAGAGACGAGTTGGTGAGCATTGTCTGTCAGGATTCTCTGCAGGATGCCATGTGTGGCAAAGTGTTTCTTGAGCTTGATCACTGAACCGCTGGTGGTGTTCAGAAGGTAGTAGAGTTAAAGCCACCCTAAGAATGAGTCAATGAGGACCGATTGCTATCTATCATTCTACTGAAAAATATCAGCCACTGAGAACGCCCATGGGAGGTCTGGGACCTCATGCAAATGTAGTGGTTCCATTGCTTTGCACACTTTAGTGCATTACAAGGTGAGCACTGTACCACTGGAGGTCAGACGGAATTAAAAATCGTTGACCAGACAGGATTGGGTCATCTTGTTTTGTTAGTTCTTCTCTGAAGGCAAAGTTTATGAGGAAGCTCTCTGGAGAATTCTGGCCAACCTTTTGTTATTATGTCACACCATTGTGTGTGTGTGTGTGTGCGCGCGTGCGTGTGCGTGCGATGTCTGCTCTAGAGCCTGCTTAAGCTCCTGACAAGAGACCAAAGCCTCTGGTTAGCATTGCTGCGGACCTGGGTTCGAAACCCGGCAGTGGGTCACTGTCCGTGTAGAGTGCTCTGCCTGAGGTCTCGGAGAAATCTGTCGCGCTCCCGCCACGTGACACTAGATGTGATCATGTCATCATGTAGTCACCTGATAACCCCGCCTACACTTGTACAGTTCTTTATGGAAAGCTCAAATACAGTTTCAGGAGTCTTTACCAACATAATTTTGCTGATGCAATCAACAGTTAAACATACTTACGTTCGGAGCCCTCCATTTTCGAGCACCAGCTCTTCCAAACGTGTGGATCTAGCAACAACTCGCAGAATTTGTTCGCAAACATCTGTGGACTAAAGAATTTGAAAATGAAATCTGTGTAAAATTAAAAATACAGAAAGATAAAGCAAAGAAACTACAAAGCAAGCCAAAAGCTGATGGAAAATACTCGAACCCAAGGGCTGATTACGGTTTTTTTTAAATTCACTGTTTTCATTTCTTTCCAATACTTGGCTATGTATGACAATTCTGAGCCCAAGGAGAGGAGTGCAAAAAGTTGAAACTGCCAACTATGCAACATTACCAAGACATACTTTCCATTGTCTAACCATGCAGCTGTACTGAGCATCGTGGAATGCCTATTGCTTCACCCATATAACTAACTACAGAAGGAAAACAAAGGAATTAATTAGTTGGGGAACAAATCTACATAAATGAAGAAAGATGCATTGCAAAAATATAAATTTAAAAAAAATTAACAGTCCAAATTACCTTTAATCCATCATCCCAAATATTCATATGTTTGTAATTACTGTCTAATTTTCAGATATCGTGGTACATCGTCTTTTTTGAGCAAATTGAAGTGCCTGTATATTTCTCATGAGTAGTATTAACAAAGTCATACAAATATAATTCTGATGAGCAGTCAATCATTTCAAAAACATCAGCAAAATGATCAAGTTCAAACCAAGTTTAACCAATGATAAGAAAGTGGGGGCACTATGATTCAAGGCAGGCTGAGCTACGTGCTCAGAATCTTCAGTTGGTGTATAACGCTCTGTGCCATGAACCTCACAATGCAAAATTTATTCTATGCTGCAATATAGCTTGATTTACTAATAAAACTTTATTGTTTTATTTCTCAGTTTGACTTGAAATACACTCAACCAATAGTTTGCAATCAATGTGCCATCATTTCACATTTTGTGATGACGGAGCTCAACAAAATGAAATTCTCATACTTCTTGTTTGCACTAACTATTAATACTAGGACCAGTAAATCTGCAGAACAAAACTCGTCAAGCTTAATCTACTATTCTCCCTCCCATTCCTCCTCCTCCCACATTGTGTTTCATTCTGTTTCTCTCTTACATTTGCTTCTCTCTCTCTCTCTTCAATTTGTTTCCAATGAGGAGTTTGTGGCACATCAGAAAGTGCCTCGTTTTATGCTACAGCAGGACAAGCCATGTGCCGTGTCAGTGGGAGTATCATACGCAATGAAAACCATCGTACTAAAGAATAAGTGATTGCTTATGACTTAACCAATTGTGTAAAACAGGCAACCTTCAACTCCTCTAAGTTTGAGTGTGTGATAAATAACACACTTTTAATACTTAATCAAATGCTTAACCAACTTGTGCCTGATGCTTATGATGTATTCTGGAAAATTTGTTGCGCATAAATTGACATTATTGGGGAGTTTTGTTAAAATGTTACTTTCTGCTCTGTCCTACCATAACTATCAATTATATTTTAAATCCTTTAAATGGCTACCAAACATTAGTCTTCTGAAACATTGTTGCTTTAGGTATTTGTGTTTTAGCAAATGAATCAGGGAACATTTTATGACTCAGTCCTAAGGCATGAAATTGAAATAGAATCATAGAATCCCTACAGTGCAGAAGGAGGCCATTTGACCCAGCGAGTCTACACCGGCCCTCGGAACGAGCACCCTTCTTAAGCCCACGCCTTCACCGTATCCCCGTAACCCCATGTAACCTTTTGCACACTAAGGGGCAATTTAGCATGACCAATCCACCTAGCCGGCACATCTGTGGACTGTGGGAGGAAACCAGAGCACCCGGAGGAAACCCATGCGGAGAACGTGCAAACTCCACACACAAACAGAGATCCGAGACCAGAATTGAACCCAGGTCCCTGGAGCTGTGAGACAGCAGTGCTAACCACTGTGCCACCCACATCTATCAAATAAATAATTGGCAGCATGGCCCCACAAACAGCGATGAGATCAATGATTAGATCATCTGTTTAAGTGATCTTGTTTGACGGCTAAATATTGGTCAGGATACCAGGAGAAATGTTTTAGTGTTGCCAAATAATCCAGCTGAAGGAACAGGCAGCCCTTGGCTTAATGCCTCATCTGACCTTGCACCCGAGTGTCAACGGTTTAAATGCATGGCGTATGAATAGTTACCTTGGTAACTATCGAAAACAAAACAGAATAATTAGAGTCATCCACTCCATTTGAGTCAATTTACTCACCAGTTTAAGATCCTTAGAGGAGAGCTTTGTGAACCATTGGTTGTACTCCAACGCAGCAACAATTGGTATCAAGTCTCTAATAAAATTAAGGAAGTTTGATTATTCAACAGCGACATTTGCCTCGTTGAGTTATATTATAATAACGTAGGCAAATAAATTTCATGCACAGGATGAATAGTGATGATCACTATTTCTTGAGAATGTATCTGTGTAACTAACTAATGTCAATACCAGCTATTCATTACCTCTACACCGACCGCATTTGAGTTTTATTTACATATCACTTTACCTTTTAATATTGAGAGATTTTCACATGATTAAGTTCGCCATAATGCTATTCCCAACATCTTAAACTATGTTTCTTTAAAAAAATCAACAAAACAGCACATTTAAGTAAGACATGCCAGGAATTTATTATTTCCCTTAAGGTTAACTTTCCTCCCCTTGGATCATCAAATTTTCTTGAGAAGACACATTGTAATCTTATTAAAGATCCAATGTGGGCAAAATTGAAGTGTTGAAAATGAATCAAATCGCTAAAGTGTTCAGACATGGGTAGAAAGAGAAAATGCTAGAAAATCTCAGCAGGTCTGGCAGCATCTGTAGGGAGAAAAAAGAGCTAACGTTTCGAGTCTGATGACTCTTTGTCAAAGCTAACAGACAAAGTGGGAAATATTTATACTGTGGAGTGAGAATGAAAGATGAGTCACAGCCACAGAAACCCAGGGAAACCGGGTGCTAATGGCCACAGATGCGGAAGGGAAAGAATGTTAATGGCAGTCCCCAGAGGACAAAAGATGTGAAAGGTCAAACAGCAGGGAAACTAATGTCAGAGGATGAACTGTAGGTGTGGTGGGAGGGGAAGGGGGAAGCAAAGAGGAGAAATGTTAAGGAAAGGTAGATAAGATGGAGGTGGGGGTTTAAATATATATTAAGAAAGAAATGGTAAAAGACAGTTAAAATGAAATGGGATGAAAACAAATGGGTCACATGGGTAGCCTATTGCAAATACCTCATGAGACAAAGTATAATTGAGGAATAATTTACAGGATTTTCTTTAAAAGAAGTTTCTCGTCCCATTCTCCCCCCCCCCCCCCCCCCCCCAAATCTTTAGGCTCCTGGAAAACTGTGAGCAAGAGCAGGGTTCATCCAAGCAGCCATAGAGGTCTACAGCACAAAAAAGGCCCTTCAGCCCATCGCGTTTGCGTTGGTCAAAAACAACCACCAAACTGTTCTAATCCAATTTTCCAGGAATTGGCCCATAGTCTTATATTCCTTGGCATTCCGAGTGCACTTCTAAATATTTCCTCTGGTCATTGATCACTGCACCGGGGAGAAGTTCTTCCTGCCTAATCTATTTATGCCCTTCATAATTTTATACATCTCAATCATGGGCAGCATGATGGCACAGTGGTTAGCACTGCTGACTCACAGTCCCAGGGACCCAGGTTCGATTCCAACCTTGGGTGACTGTCTGTGTGGAATTGGCACGTTCTCCCAGTGTCTGCGTGGGTTTCCTCCAGGTGCTCCGGTTACCACCTACAGTTCAAAGATGTGCAGGTTAGGTGGACTGGCCAAACTACATTGTAGGGTTACAGGTATAGGACGGGGGATTGGGCCTACGTAGTGTGGTCGTTCAAAGGTTCAGTGCAGACTTGATGGACTGAATGGCCTCCTTCTGCACTGAAGGGATTCTATGTCCACCACCTCAACACGTCTGCTCCAAGAAAAACAACCTCAGTCTATCCAATCTCTCTTCATAACTAAAACTCCCCAGCCCAGGCAACATCCTGGTAAATCTCCCCTGCACCCTTTCCAGTGCCATCACATCACTCCTATAATATGGATATCAGAACTGCACACAATACTCTAGCTGTGGCCTAACAAATGTTTTATACAGTTCCAGCATAACCTCCCTGCTCGTATACTCTATGCCTTGCCTAATAAAGGTAAGTATACCATATGACTTCTTAACCACTTTATCCACCTGCCCTGCCTGCCTTAAGGGAATGGTGTACATGCACACCAAGGTCCTGCCGATACTTGGTGCTTCCCAAAGTACTGCCATTCATCATGTATTCCCTTGCCTTGTTTGTTCTGTTCAAGTACATCACCTCACACTTATCCAGATTGAATTCCATTTGCCATTGATCAGCCCATCTGAGCAACCTGTCTGTGTCTTCTTGTGATCCAAGGCTATCCTCCTCACTATTTATTACCCCACCAATTTTCAGATTAACCACAAACTTACTGATCAACCCTCATCAATTCAAGTCCGAATTATTTATATAAACTACAAACAGCAAGGGCCCCAACACTGATCCCTGCAGTACCCCACTGGACTCAGGCTTCCTGTCAAAAAGCACCCCTCGACGACCACCCTCTGCTTCCTGCCACTCAGCCAATTCTGGATCCAATTTGACAAATTTCTTCGGATCCCATGGGCTCTAACCTTCCCTATCAGTCTCCCATGCGGGAGACTCCCAAACGTCTTTGCTGAAGACCAAGTTAGACTATGTCAAATGTATTCTTTATATACGAGTTTAGATGGAGAGCATTGCCTGGTGACTGGACTATGGGAGCAAAGCTCAATTCTGTTCTCGAATAAAGTCCACACAAGCACTTTCACCTTAGGTCACTGAATATGTATCTTAGTACACACCAGGAATCAGACCCAGCACCTTCTGATCTGCTTGCCTTCGTGCTCCATCAGGTGATGCCATTACCCACAATAAATGGAGATGTTGTGCATTGATTGCAACCCCGTCCCAATCCCAAACAGCTGATACAGAGCAAGGCCAGCAGCGTGGGTTAATTTCCTGTATTGGCTGAGGTTATTCGTGAACCTTGCCCGAGATGTGGTGATCCTCAGGTTAATCACCACCAGTCAGCTCTTCCCCTCAAAGGGAAAAGCAGCCTATGGTCATCTGGGACTATGGTGACTTTACCTTTATCTGAGAACGCATTGCATTTACAGCCAAATAACCTTTGGCATGGACACAATTGTACCAAGTTTGACCATTGCAAGAAAACAAATTTAATCAATCTGAGGATGCAATCTCACATTAGGACGAGCAGCAACTTTTTTATTCATTTAAGTTGCTGTCCATTCTAGGATGTGACGATGGTACAGTGGTTAGCACTGCTGCCTCATGGCGCCAAGGACTCGGGTTCGATGAGGGCTCTGGATCACTGTCAGTGTAGAGTTTGCACATTCTCCCCGCGTCTGCGTGAGTCTCACCCCCGCAACTCAAAGATGTGCATAGTAGGTGGATTGGCCACACAAAATTGTCCCTTAATTGGGGAAAAAATAATCGGGTACTCTAAATTTATATGAAAAAAAAGTTATTGTCCATCCTTAATTGCCCTCAAAGTGGTGGTGAACTGCTTTCTTGAACTGCTGCAGTCTGTGTGATACAGGTACACCCCCAGTGCTGTTGGGGAGGGAATTCCAGAATTGTTGCCCCAGCAACAGTGAAGGAACGATGAAATATTTCCAAATGGGGATGGGGGCTTGGATAATTTCTAGGTGTTGGTGTTCCCTTGCAGCTGCCACTCTTGTGCTTCTAGATGGTGGTGGCTCCTTTGGAAAGTGCTGTCTAAAGAGGGTTGGTGAGTTCCTGCAGTGCATCTTGTCGATGGTACACAGGGCTGCTACTGAGCGTTGATGGTTGATGGAGTGAATGTTTGTAGATGGGATACCAATCAAGTGGGCTGCTTTATCCTGGATGGTGTCATGCTTCTCGAGTGTTGTTGGATCTACACTCATTCAGGCAAGTGGGGAGTATTCCACCACAGTCCAGACTTTGTGCCTTGTAGATTGTGGAGAGGCTTTAAGGAGTCAGGAGTTGAGTTACTTGCCGCATCATTCCTAGTCTCTCAGCTGTTCTTGTAGCCACAGTGTTTATATAGCATGTTGAGTTCAATTTCTTGTCAAAGGTAAACCCCAGGATTATAATAGTGGGGGATTCAGCGATGATAATGCCATTGAAGGTCAAGGGGCATTGGTTGTATTCTCTCCAGTGAAGATGGTCATTGCCTGGCACTTGTGTGGCGTGATTGTTACTTGACACTTGTCAGCCCAAGTCTGGATATTGTCCAAGACTTGCTGCATCTGGACATGGACGGCGTCAGCATCTGAGTCGTCACAAATGGTGTTGAACATCGAACGTGGCTCGTCTGCCGCAGAAACCCTCATTCATTCCTTTGTTACCACTATACTTAACTATTACAATACGCTGGTGTGGTTGCCTCCCACATTCTACTCTCCATAAACTTGACCATCCAAAATTCTGCTGTCTGTTTTAATTCACACCAAGTCCTCTTGACCTATGACCTCTGTGCCCATCAATCTACATTAGCTCCCGGCCAGCACTGTCTCAGTTTTAAAATTCTCAACTTTGGTTTCAAATCCCTCTACATCCTTGCGCTCCCTATCCCTGCAATCTGCTCCAGCCCCACAACCCTCTTGCGCATTCTCAATCATAATTGCTCTACAATTGGTGGCTGCACCATTAGTTGCTTGGGCCTCAAACTCTCGAACACGTTCTCTGCATCTGCCCATCTCACTTTTCTGCTTTAAGATACTCCTTAAACCTATACCTTTGCGAGGGTTCAAGTGTTTTGACCTAATATTTGCTTATGTAGCTTGGTATCATACTTTATTCAGCGCAGATAACAGCATGGAGAGAGGAAGACCTGGCCAGTTATAACAGCAGGAAAAGGGCGAGGAGCCTCAGAGTGAGAAACAGCACAGAGAGAGGCAGACCGGGCCAGTTAAAAAAGTGGGAAAAGAGATCTAAATATCCAAGGATATACATCCTATCGAAAGGGCAGTCAGATGGGCAGAGAGTGCAGGGTTTCATTATTTGTAAGAAATTAAATTAAATTAAATTAAATTAAATTAAATTAAATTAAATTAAATTTATAGCCAGAAGCGATATAGGGTCAGAGGCGTAGAATCTGTGTGGGTAGAGTTGAGGAATCGCAAAGTAAAAAATGGGCCTGGTGGAAGTTATGTTCAGGCCCCCTAGCAGTGGTCATGAAGTGAGGCAGAAAATAAATCAGGAGACAGAAAAGGCAGACAAGAAAGGCAATATTACAATAATCACGGGGGACTTCAATAGGCAGGTGACCTGGGAAAATCCAATTGGTAGCAGATCTCAGGAACAGGAATTTGTGGAATGTCTACGAGCTGGTTTTTTGGAGCAGCTTGTGGTAGAGCCCACTCGGGAAAGGCAATTCTGGATTTGGTGATGTGTAATGAGGCAGACTTGATTAGGGAAGTTTAAGGCAAAGGAAAGTTAGGGGGGCAGTGAAATGAAATGAAAATCGCTTATTGTCACCAGTAGGCTTTAATGAAGTTACTGTGAAATGCCCCTAATCGCCACATTCCGGCGCCTGTTTGGGGAGGCTGTTGAACCAACCGTGGGCGGGAATTGAACCGTGCTGCTGGCCTGCTTGGTCTGCTTTCAAAGCCAGCGATTAAGCCCTGTGCTAAACAGCCCCCACAATATGATAGAATTCCCCCTGCAGTTTAGGGGGGAGAAGCTGGATCAGATGTAACAGTATTGCAACTGAGTATAGGGTAACTAAATGTTATGAGGGATGAGCTGGCCAGAGATGATTGGAAGGTGAGCCTAGCAGGGAAGATAGTGGAACAGCCATGGCAGGGTTTTTGGAGGTAATTTGGGGAGTGCACAATAGAAATTCGTTCCGAGGAGTAAACTTGCCAAAACATCCAAGGCTGACGAGGAAAGTCAGGGGCAGCATTAAAGCAAAAGAAAAGGCAAACAAGGCGGCAAGGATTAATGGGAAACCAGAGGATTGGGAAGCCTTTAAAAGCGAGCAGAGGACAACTAAAAAAAGCTAATCGGGCAGAGAGGATGAAATAAGAGTGCAAGTTAGCTAGTAATAGAAAAGATGATTGTACTTGTTTTTTTTATATCTATATATAAACGGTACGAGAGAGGCAAGAATAGACATCAGACCACTGGAAAACGTGGCTGGAGAAGTAGTAATGGGAAGAAAGAAATGGAAGAAGAACCGAATAGGTACTTGGCATCAGTCATCACAGTGGAAGACACCAGAGAGACGCCACAACTTCAAGAGTCAGGGGCAGAGGTGAGTGTAGTGGCCATTACAAAGAAGGTGGTGCTGGGGAAACTGATAGGTCTGAAGGTAAATAAATCACCTGGACCAGATGGACTATGCCCCAGGGTACTGAAGGAGATAGCTGAGGAGATTGTGGAGGCAGTGGTGGTGACCTTTCAGGAATCGCGAGAGTCAGTGAGGGTCCCAGAGAACTGGAAAATGGCTAAGTTAATGCCCTTAATTAAGAAGGCCGAAAGGCAGATGGCAGGAAATTATAGGCCGGTTGGCCTGACTTCCGTCATTGGTAAGATTTTAGAGTCTAGGTGACTTCTGTTGGCAGCCATAGTCTGAGTGGTCGCACACAGGGCAGCTCCGGCTCGAGCTCTTTTCACCCGAAATTGGGTGTAATTTCAACAGAAAGGATTAGATAAAGATCAGAGTAGTAATTTCCCCAGAAGTGGTATGTCTGCCGGTTATCAAAGCCAGCATAAGACAGTGAGAGACCTGCCCAAAGAGTTGGAGGAAACCTGTGGCGCAGATGCCGGTGTGAAGATAGCAGAGGGCGAAGAGCTGGTGCTAGGTGGAAGGCCACAGATTGATGGCTTTCATTAAGCAAGAATTCCGCCAACAGAGGAAAAAAATGCGGGAGGTTCACTCGAAGGCCATCGAAGGAGCTGTGGCACCCCGGAAGAGTTTGATGGAACGGGTGGAGAGTGCTTGGAGGTGCAGGGGTCGCAGATTCACAAGATCGAAGGAGTGATTTCAGACCACAGCGATCGTGTAGTGGCACTGGAGACGGAGGTAGGGCTTGTAGGAGACCTTTGAGGGCAAAAGTGGAGGGGCAGGAGAACACCTCGAGAAGGCAGAACCTGAGAATAGTGGACCTGCCCAAAGGAGTGGAAGGTCTGATTGCCACGAAGTAGGTCTCGAAGATGCTGGCGGGCTGGTGGTGTAAGAGTGTACTAGATAAGGCCCCTGAAGCGGACAGAGCGCACAGGGCTCTGAGGCAGAAGCCTAGAGTTGGTGAGCCACCGTGGGCGGTGATCGTGAGACTCCACAAATTTGTGGAGAAAGAGAAGATCTTGCGTTGGGCCAGGAGAAGCGTACCTGCGAATGGGAGGGGAACAAGGTCCAAATATTTCAGGACGTTGAAGCCGAGTTGATGAAATGGCGGGCAGGGTTCAACAAGGCCGCGGTGGTGTTGTACTGGCGGTGCATCAGGTTTGGGGTGTTCTTTCCAGCAAAATTTTGGGTGACGTTCCAAGGCCAGGAATATTACTTCGAGACCCCAGAAGCGTCCAAGGACTTCATCAAAGAGCAGAAACTGGGGTAGAACTGAATGGGCAATGTTTGTGAACCAGGGTGCTGGTATTTTGCAATGGTTGGGAATGCGTTTAAAGTGGGATTTGCGCTCCTTCCAGTTTGCAGGGGATCCTTTTGTTGGATTTGCTGTTTACTGTTGGGATTGCGAGGGGTGGTAGGGCTGAAACGTTTATGTGGCATGGATGTTCGCATCCCCTGCCCTCCTGTTTTATGGGGCTGTTTGTGTTTAGCGTTTGTTTGTTTGCTTTTTGGGGGGGGTGACCTGGAGTTCAGGATGAGTCTTTGTTTGGGTGGGGGAGGGTAAGGTCAGCAGGGACCCTTCTTCCCTGAGCTGAGGAGTGGGAAGAGGAGGTCACTGGGACGAGCGTTTGGGCAGGAGCTGCCATGCTAGCAAGTAATGCTAGTGAACGGAAGTGAGGTGGGGGAGGAGAAGGCTGAGGGGGGTGGGGGGTGAGGTTGACGTGACGTGGCAGGGGGCGACGCATGACAGGTCAGGGGCAGAGAAGGGGGCCATCTGGGTTGGACTAGGTACAGGGTGGAATTAATGGGATGGAGTTAATTGGGGAAGATGACGGACGCTAGAGGGGATTGGAGGCGTAAGCCTCTGGTAAGGTTGGTAACATAGAATGTCCGGGGACCTAATGGACCGGTTAAATGATTGCAGGTGTTTGCGCACCTCAGAAGCTTGAAAGAATAAAGAAAGGAGATACACCTCCGTGTGAAGGACCAGGTTAGGTTAAGGAAGAGGTAGGTCCGACAGGTTTTCCACGTCGGGTTTGATTCGAAATTAAGGGGAGTGGCAATTTCAATGAGCAAGAAAATGGGACTTGTGAGGACAAAGAAAGTAAGGGATCCGGGTGGGAGATCTGTGACTGAGTTGGGTATTGGAAGGGACACCAGTGGTGCTGGTAAACGTGTATGCCCCAAATTGGGACAATGTTTTATGAGGGTGTTGCTGGCAGTGATTGCAGATTTGGCCACGCACCAGATGATCATAGGAGGAGATTTCCATTGTGTCCTAGAGCCAAGGGTGGATAGGCCGAGCCTCAGGTCGATGGGTAGGGTACGAATGGCAAAGGAGCTGTGTAGGTTTAAGGAGCTGGGTGGTTTATGGAAAGGATGGGTATGCTGGACCCATAGCGCTTTTGGAACCCAAGGGAAGGGAGTATTCCTTTTTTTCACATGTTTATAGGGAGTATTAGAGGATTGATTATTTTGTGCTGAAGCGGGAGATGTTTGTTGTGGTTGAAGGGGCAGAGCATGCGGGGATAGTTATCTCGGACCATGCACCCCACTAGCTGGAGATGTGGTTTAGATCAGGGCGAGAGCAGAGGCCGGGGTGGAGGTTTGATTAGAGGTTGCTGGCGGATGGTGGCTTTTGTGATAAGGTGCGGGTGGTGATTAAGGAATATCTGGAGTTGAATCAGAATGGGGAGATATTAGCAGCCATTGTTTGGGAAGCGCTGAAGGCAGTGGTCTGGGGTGGAAATTATCTTGTTCATGGTTTGCACGGATAAGGAAAGGAAGGAGGAATATGACTGCCTAATGAGCGAGATAGTGGAGGTGGACACGGAGGGACTGGCGAGGAGGCTAGGCTGACTTGGGCAAGAGGGGTGCAATAAGAGTATGGGGAGAAGGCAAGTCGCATGCTGGTGCACCAGTTGCAGAGGCAGGCTGCATCCAGGGAAATATTGAGGTTATGGATGGGGGCTGGGGATGTGGTGTCGGAGTTGGGGAAGAGAAAGGAGGCACTCAAGGAGTACTGGCCAGGGACTTTACGAGGTGGGCGTGGGCAGAGAGCAGGGGGACATAGGGCAGTTTCTGGACAAGCTGCAGTTTTCCCAGTTGGAGGAAGCAAAGAGTCAGGTGTTGGAGGAGCCCCTAGGGCTGAGAGGGGTGCTGGATAGTGCCAGGGGTATGAAGTCGGGGAAGGCCCCTGGCAGGATGGGTATCTGGCGGAATTTTGTAAGGAGTTTGCGACGGACTTGGCAGCATATCTTTTCAGGCATTTAATGAGGCATTGGAGAAGGGGGAGGTGCCAGAGACGATGACGCAAGCAGTTATTACGTTAATCCCGCAAAAGGGGAAGGAGGCAGCAGAATGTGGGTCGTATAGGCCCATATCACTGTTGAATACGGATGTGAAAGTACAGGCTAAGTTGTTGGCAGGGAGGATGGAGGATTGTGTCCCGGGGCGGTTGCAGAGGATAAACAGGCTTCGTGACAGGCAGGCAGCTCGCAAGTAACATAAGAAAGTTGTTGAACATAGTTATGAAACCGTCGGGAGCCCTGGTACTCCACGGAAGTAGTGGTGTCCATGGACGCGTAGAAGGCATTTGACCGGATGGAGTGGCTAACATGTTTGACATTATGGGAAGGCTTGAGTTTGGGCCGAGATTTTTGGCATGGGTGCGGTTTCTGTATGTGGCACCAAGGGTGAGGGTGAGGACGAATGATATGAGCTCACAAAGCTTTGACTTACACAGGGGTACGAGGCACGGGTGCCCGCTGTCGACATTGTTTGAGCTGGCCATAGAGCCTTTGGCAATGGCTCTTAGGGGGTCGGCGGAGTGGCGGGGATTATGAGGGGACATCGGGGGCGCGATTCTCCGCTCCCCACGCCGGGTGGGAGAATCGCGGGAGGGCCGCTCTGGCACCCCCCGGGATTCTCCCACCCCCGCTCGGAGAATCGCCGCTTTCCCCGGCGACCGGCGATTCTTCGGCCCGGATGGCCTGATGACCCCGACGGGCTCACGCCGGCAGCAACCACACCTGGTCGCTGCCGGCGTGAACATCGCGCGACAAGTAAGTGTGGGGCCTATGGGGAGCGGAGAGGGGATCGAGCACCACGGGCGTGCTCAGGAGGGGACTGGCCCGCGATCGTTGCCCACCGATCGTCGCCCACCGATCGTCGGGCCGACGTCTCTAAGAGACGCACTCTTTCCCCTCCACCACCCCGCAAGATCAAGCCGCCACGTCTTGCGGGGCAGCGGAGGGGAAGACGGCAACCGCGCATTCGCGGGTTGGAGCCGGCCAACCTGCGCATGCGCGGCTGACGTCACTTAGGCGCCGCCGGCCGCGTCATTCTCGGCCCGCCGCCTTGACGCGAGCGTCAAGGCCCGGCAGCCGAGTTTCACGAAACGCCGCTCCTAGCCCTGGGGAGGGGGGGGGGGGGGCGTCGACCGTTGCGGAGAATTCCGCCCCAGATGTCACTCAATGCCAGCGACCTATTGTTTGTTTCGGACCCGCTGGAGAGTATGGGAAGGGTCATGGGCCTGCTGGGGAGGTTTGTGGAGTTCTCAGGAGAGAAGCTGAATGTAGGGAAAAGCGAGGTTTTCCTGGGGATTGAGCTGGGAAATTTAGCCAATTTCAGGGCATGCCATTTAAGGTGGCGAGGAATAGGTTTAGATATTTGGGGATTCATGTAGTGAGGGAATGGATGGGGCTCCATGAGTGGAACGTAACGAAGCTGATGGAGTAGGTCAGGGGGGATCTTTGGAGGTGGGATACACTGCAGTTGACTTTGGCGGGGAGGGACTAAGTGGTAAAAATGGATATTCTGCCAAGATTCCTGTTTATTTTTCAGACACTCCCGATCTTTATACCAAAGGCCTTTTTTTCGGAAACTGGACACGATTATTTCGGACTTTGTATGGGTGGGAAGGTGCCGAGGGTGGGGAGGACCCTGCTACAGAGGGGGGGGGGGGTGCCATTGCCGAACTTGCTTCACTATTACTCGGCGACAAATGTGGACAAGGTGCGGTGATGGTGGGAAGGAGATGGGTACAATGGATTAGGATGGAGGAGAAATTTTGTAAGGGGTCTAGTTTGAATGCTATGATGATACCAGTGTTGCCAATGACGCCAAGTAGGTATTCAAGGAGCCCGGTGGTGCAGTCCACAGTGAAGATTTGGAATCAGTTTTGGTTGGAGGGGATGTCGGTGTTAACACTGCTGTGTGAGAATCATGGGTTTGAGCGGGGGATGGAGGATGGATAGCATATACAGGAGGTGGAGGAAAGAGGCGTTGGTCAAGGTGAGGGAGCTGTATTCGGAGGAAGGGTTTGCCAGTTTGGAGGAGCTAAGGGAGAGGGTAGAGCTCCTGAAAGGGAATGAGTTCAGGTATCCGCAGGTTAGGGACTTTGCGCGCAAGGTCTGGAAGGAGTTCCCTAGGTTGCCGGAATACACATTGCTGGAGTGACTACTGCTACTGGATGTGGAAGGGGAGGGAAGATTTGGGGATATATACAGCTGGCTGGGGGAGCAGGGCGGTGAGTGGGTGCGCGAAGGTCAAGGAAGAATGGGAAGGGGAGTTGAGAGGGGAGATTAATTGGGGAGTATGGAGTGAGGCACTGCGTAGGGTAAACGGGACTTCTTTGTGTGCAAAGATGAGCCTGATACAGTTTAAGGTGGTTCACAAGGTACATATGATTCTGTACCCTGGTCCTAGCAAGAATAGTGGGGGAGGACGTGGATCCGAACCCTTTGGTGGAGATATTTGGGGTTTCAGAGAAGTCGGAGCTCATGGAGGGCTGGCTGCGAATTTTACTGGAGTGGCGGTCGACATCGTCACCAGGGGTAGCAACATGGTTGGGTGACCTGTACGACTTCCTACGGTTGGAAAAGATAAAGTATGAGTTAAGAGGCTCAACAGATGGGGTCGAGAAAAGGTGGGGGATATTCGTGACCGTGTTTGAGGGGCTGTTCATTGTGTTGTGTGGAGGAGGAGGAGGGGGGGGTGAATAGTAGTGTTCCTCAGGGGTCAGTGATGAGGACACAACTATTCATGATATACATTAACGATTTGGAAGAAGGAACTGAGGCCATTATTGCTAAGTTTGCAGATGATGCAAAGATCTGCAGAGGGACCGGTAGTGTTGAGGAAGCAGAGAGGCTGCAGAAGCACTTGGACAGGCTAGGAGAGTCGACAAAGAAATGACAGATAGAATATATCGTGAAAAAGTGTGAAGTTATGTACTATGGTAGGGAGAATGAAGACAGACGGTTTTCCAAATTGAAAATGAAATGAAAAAATGGAAATCGCTTACTGTCACGAGTAGGCTTCAAATGAAGTTACTGTGAAAAGCCCCTAGTCGCCACATTCCGGCGCCTGTTCGGGGAGGCTGGTACGGGAATTGAACCGTGCTGCTGGCCTGCTTGGTCTGCTTTCAAAGCCAGCGATTTAGCCCTGTGCTAAACAGCCCCTAATTGGGAACGGCTTCGGAAATCTGAAGCAAAAAGTGGCTTAAGTTAACATGCAGGTTCAGTTGGCATTTAGGGAGGCAAATGCAATGTAAGCATCATTTATAGAGGGCTAGAATAGAATATAAGACCAAAAGACAAAGGAGCAGAATTAGGCCATCTAGTCTGCTCCGCCATTCAATCATGGCTGATATTTTTTTCATCTCATTCTCCTGCCTTCTCCTGATAACCCCTGATTCACCTTATTGATCAAAAATCTACCTATCTCGGTTTTCAACACGCTCAGTGATTTGGCCTCCACAGCCTTCTGCGGCATAGAGTTCCACAGATTCGCCACCCTCTGGCTGAAGAAATTCCTCCTCATCTCTGTTTGAAAGGATCGTCCCTCTAGTCCGAGATGGTGTCCTCTGCTTCTAGTTTTTCCTACAAGTGGGAACATTCTCTCCACACCCATTCTATCCAGGCCACGCAGTATCCTGCAAGTTTCAATAAGAGCCCCCCCCTCATCCTTCTGAACCCCAACGAGTACAGACCCAGAGTCCTCAACCGTTCCTCATACGACAAACTCGACTAGGGGCTTTTCACAGTAGCTTCATTGAAGCCTACTCATGACAATAAGCGATTTTTCATTTTTTCATTTTCTGCTCCTATATCTTATGCGTTTTATTGTATAATGCTCCTATGAAGCGCCTTGGCATTAATGGTTCTATATAAATATAAATCTGCAACATTTTTGATTCTGGACTGATCGGATTCATGCAACCTTCAAATTCTACAGACATATCTGAGCTAGAGGATCAGCCATGGTCATATTGAAAGGTGAAAAAGGCTCAAAGGGCCAAATTACCTACTCTTGCTCCTATTTTCTACATCCATTAACCAGATGATGTTCAACAACAACATATAACTCACTGGTTTCTTTTAAACAGTTATGACCGTTTCCAGGATTGTTTTGAACTATGGTTTAATAAAGGATACTTATTTTGACTTGACGTCAAAATGGCAACAGGTCAGAGAACCAGTGTTTATTTCTGATGAGTGGGGTGGGCTGATAGATTTAATGGTACATTCAACATTAATCTTCTTCTAAATCAGAAAAGCCAATGAATTTCATTGCAGAAAGATGCCTTCTTGTTAATAGCCTTACAGGGAAGACTTATGCAACCACATAGGGGATTAATCACTGCAAACTCTTGTTTGCAAAAGCACATCTTCAACAGTATTCAAAATGCACAAACAGAAGCAGCAACGGTTGATTTCAATTGTGGATTGGATAGGTGCACAGTGTTTTGTTATGCTCTTGACGTAGCGTAAGCTGCTTCCTTGATGTGCACTCTGTCAAAGGAAGGTTCAGACTTGGAGATAGCTTTAACACATTTATTAAACTGTTAACGATTCTCCTACTTGTATTCAACTCTCCTGTTAATCCTGCTACAGCTACTCACACTGACGAACCAGTCTGCTACAATCCAGGTGGTGGGTGTGATCTGTTTCAAATCAACCGTGTCCACTCACTAAGGCCGCGATTCTCCGCTCCCCACGCCGTGGGGGAAAAATCGCGGGAGGGCCGGGCGAATCACGCCACGCGCCCTGGCAACCCACGCGATTCTCCAACCCCCCCCAAAATGGCGTGTCGCGTTTTGCCGGCGATTCTTGGCCCGGATGGGTCGAGCGGCCTGACGACACCGACCGGTTCACGCCAGCGCCAACATCGCGCGACAGGTAAGTGTGGGGCCTGTGGGGGGGGCGGAGAGAGGATCGAGCACCACGGTCATGCTCGTGAGGTGACTGGCCCGCGATCGGTGCCCACCGATCGTCGGGCCGGCGTCTCTAAGAGACGCACTCTTTCCCCTCCGCCATCCCGCAAGATCCAGCCGCCATGTCTTCCGGGGCAGCGGAGGGGAAGACGGCAACCGCGCATGCGCGGGTTAGAGCTGGCCAACCTGCACATGTGCGCTGATGTCACTTAGGTGCTGCCGGCCGCGTCATTCTCAGCGCGTCGCTTTGATGCAAGTGTCCAGGCCCGGCGCCTGAGATTCGCACAACGCCACTCCGAGCAACCCACCCCCCCCCCCCCCTTCCCGGCTTGGTGGGGGCGGGGGGGTGGGAAATAGAGGGCAAGGAGCGGCCTCCGATGCCAGAGTGAAACACTCCGGGTTTCAATCCGGCGTCGGCACTCAGGGCGCGAATCGCGCCCTAAGTGTCTCCGCTGGAAAGAGGAAGATCATGTGTGCTGTGTCCTTTTATTTGGGTTGGTGTCATGCCCCGCTGTGGTAGTGTCACCTCTGTGTGTGACGAGAATGCCCATTGGTCGTGTCCTATCTTACTGGCCTATTGGTTGAATGTCTGTGTGTCATGTCTCTGGTGCTCCCTCTAGTGTCTATCTAGTCTACGTGCATTTACATTAACCCCTTGTGTATTTACAGTGATGCATATCACCACACACAGCACACACAAATGCACACTTCAAACTGACTTCAATGTATCTGTAACATAACAGCATATTTAATGCTGACACCAAAATAGATGCAAATATATATTCGTCACAGTGTGGTTAACTGGAATGCATTTATGAGCGGAATTTATTGCAGGCAACAAGGGTCTCGCCTGTCAATCAGCCACTTAACTTGGCAGTGTCCAGCCCTCACCGGAATTACAGATCCTGGGGGGCAAGTCCAGCCTGCCAAGAAACAAGAGTTCAGAAGCTCTTCAATGCTCAGCAGCATCACTGGGGAGGCAGTGGCTGCTGCCAGTAATTGACCCACGCAAGATCCAAAATTACTGGGGGATCCGGGTCATCCATCAGTGGGTGATGGTGGAAAAGGGATTGTGGGGTGAGGGATCTGGAAGAAAGGCAAGGGGTGGTTTTCAGCAGCCACCTCTCTCCTCCCCCCCCCCCCCCCCCCCCCACACCGGAACCACAACAGGACTTCCGTGTGTCGAGTCCAGAGTGTGCCACTAGGTGACTACCAGTGGGTCCAGATGATGCCCTTTAATGGGCATTAATTTGGCCTTCCCATCATGGAATTAACTGGGGCAGAGGTGGGAAGGCAGTGTTACCTGCCTAAAATTCCGGCTTTTTTTTTGATTGCTCTTTTAACATAATGGCTGCTTGTAACGATAGATCTTTTGCATGCAGCAGCTGCTTGCAAATTAAATCGCTGTGAATTCCACAAACTCACATCAGTGAGAGTTCCAAAGACACATTTCTTTGGCCAATATTTTCATGGAGGCCGTGTAAGATCCTATCGATTCATCTGCTCTTTGGTTTGTTGAATTGAATGCATATCTGTGGAGGATTATCTTTTTATTTACCGGGAAACGGGTATTATTTTTCAGGATAATTTCTGGATGCTCTTTTTCCTCTTCCATCTGGAAAATAAACGACTCAAATTTGTCAAAGGCCTCAGGGCCCACCAAGTTTAATAAGGTATAGCCTGTATCTTTTTTGATTTCTCAGACAATGCAGCACCACAGCAAAGACGCCACTGCTTGGCCTTTTCCCAACCGTCTCTCCAGGACGAGTAGGTCGATGCGGCAAAGTCCTGATGTCATACTACTAACTCCTGACACCATGTAAATGTGCTGAGCTCCCGAATCACTGACAGCAAGTACTTTCAATAAAAGCAGCTACTTCAATATTTGTGCTCTGCCCATGCTCCTGGGGCTAACTCCTGCACTCTTGCCGTTTGTCAGTGCGCCATCGCATTCTCACATTTCTCACGTGACTACTCGGTCTACGCATGGTATCGAAATTGTCTGCAAGATGGAAGCTCCAAAACCAGGGGATGGTCCCACATTCCTGAAGGTATCTTCGGATTCCTGCCATAAACTAACTGATGGGGGTTGTAGTTCCTAACCAACTGAAGTGTGTTTTTTGCATGTACTGCCCATACAGCAATTTACAATTCGATTGGTCAGTTAAAGTTTTTCAGAGCATTTAATCAATCACAGTTTGATTTCTCTCACGTATTCCATTGCTTAAAGTGTTTTCGGCTGCTGTACTCATTGCCATAATATTCAAATTTTTACACATACTCCTCAATTCATCATTGACCAATTCTCCTGCATTGTTTGTTCAGAACGTAACTGGTGCTCCCACCCTGCCCATCCATCTTTCTATTATCTTATTGATAATTACTTATTTGTCTTTACTATAAATTACCACTGCCAGAATAAATGGTGATGAATGTAAGAAATTGTCATATATTATATATTTTTCAGTAATGTTATTAAAACCTGGGTTAAGGTGCATACAGACAGTATGACTGCTAGAGCGGTGATTAAGGTGTAAAAGTGAGGTAATCATTGATTTGTAGATGACGTGTTCCGCAAATAGATCTTCATAACCATTTACTTGTTTACAGATAGTTAGCTGATGGAATATGGCTTAAGCTTGAAGGATCCCTGGAGTGTAGATAATTTATATGGGCTATTGTATTGGCCTTTGCTAAACAAGTCAAGGGACACTTTGTAAGAAGAGGCAAAAGATTTCCTTATGTGTTGGGTACAGACGATGGAGTTAATGGGAGGAGCCAGGTCTGTCTGAAGAGTTAGTCAGTTCTACAACTTTAATCTGAGCAGAGGTGTTTCAGTTTGGTCCTGAAAGGTTCTCTCTCCAAAGATTCTGCACAGAGAAAAGCAGGTAGAATTCCTGTTTGTTAGCTTTATTCATGAGTGGTATTTAATATATATTGGTTTGCTTAATTGGAGTATCATGGCAGGTTTAGGAAGTGCAGGTTTCTTATTTTACTTAAGATCTGTTGTAACTGTTAACTGTAAAACTATTTATTTGTTGTTAATATGGGTAATCCTGTGATTAAAGATTGTTTTAACATAAAGGAGATTCACTAGGTTAATCCCAGAGCTGAAGGGGTTGGATTATGAGGAGAGGTTGAGTAGACTGGGACTGTACTCGTTGGAATTTAGAAGGATGAGGGGGGATCTTATAGAAATATTTAAAATTATGAAGGGAATAGATAGGATAGATGCGGGCAGTTTGTTTCCACTGGTGGGTGACAGCAGAACTAGGGGACATAGCCTCAAAATAAGGGGAAGTACATTTAGGACTGAGTTTAGGAGGAACTTCTTCACCCAAAGGGTTGTGAATCTATGGAATTCCTTGCCCAGTGAAGCAGTTGAGGCTCCTTCATTACATGTTTTTAAGGTAAAGATAGATAGTTTTTTGAAGAATAAAGGGATTAAGGGTTATGGTGTTCGGGCCGGAAAGTGGAGCTGAGTCCACAAAAGATCAGCCATGATCTAATTGAATGGCGGAGCAGGCTCGAGGGGCCAGATGGCCTACTCCTGCTCCTAGTTCTTATGTTCTTATACCTATTGTTCAGTGTTATCACTACTGTGATGCAATAACATTTCCTCTCAGTTTTATGAATTGAAAATAGTTGGGTTCTTGTTTAGGATCCTAATATCATGAATAAAACTTCCCCTATTGTTCAATCCATTGTGCTTACATATGCATAAAAGTAAACTGGCAATCCACACTGCCAAATAGTCTGCCAGTTGTAGCAACATTGGCTTAACAGCTTCACAAAAAACTTCAACTCACGAACGAAGTTGCACTTGAAAAGCTAGATCAACAGAACAACAGCAAGAAAAATCTCCAGTTTACCTGTGGTCAAGGTGGCTGAAGTCTTGCAAGTTCAGTTCCCTGGTATCTTGCGTAAGGTAAATTGTATCCACATCCTTGAAAATACCAAAGATTTGATTAAGAGTGAAACTAATTTGTTATCTGATCTGTTCCTATCTGAAAATTACTTTTAGCTGCTTCAAAGAAAAATTTTAAATCCAAGGAAATTATTTTCAGTTTAGAACTTGCTTCTCATTTTGATAATAAGTTTGTGGCACAAATGAATACAAATGATCAGGAATGATTTTTCTCATTTGTTAGCTGCAAAACCACACTGTACAGAAAAAAAACGAATCTGCAGAGGTTCTATTTTCCTGTTATAATGCAGTAACAACCTTTTGAAGCATTTTGTTGAATGTTCTTACCCATTGCACTTCCTCCCTATATGGCAATCCAAGCCAGTCACAAACACATGCATACATCTGAGAGAAACCACCTGGAATGAAAAAGAAAATTACAAGAAAATTGCACAAAGTTCTAATTCTGTGTAAGTTAGGTACAAAATGCGAAAAGGATTAATACAATAAAATCAAGATTGGGGAGAAAAATTTTGATTTTCACGCTACATGACAAAGCTTCTTGTATTGGGATAGCTTGTGTTGTATTCAAATATGATAATAATTATAATAAACTTTATTGTCACAAGTAGGCAAACGTTAATACTGCAATGAAGTTATGTATTGTACTGAATATAATTTACACATGGACCAACCCGCGGGGCAGCCATAACTGAACTAAATTTATTTATATCTCCCCGAGAGTGCAATAAAGCAGACAACATAACAAATTCTCAGATCTTCTATGTACTACACTCCCTCCCCACTTAAAAACAAAACTTAAATGTAAATGGTACATGTACATTATTTCCAGCTGCAATAAGACTAAATCAGCATCAACAATACCTGAAGTATAATAAGTTGGGATTCTTCTTTGTTTCAACTGTAATCACATCCAAACATACATGGCTGATAATACCAAATGCTTTTCTTGAACACCAGTATGCATTTAACAAAAATACAATTTGATATGTGCCTCTAAAAATCTCTCCCGGCTTGGGTCACTGTGTGTGTGGAGTCTGCATGTTCTCCCCGTATCTGCGTGGGTTTCCTCCGGGTGCTCCGGTTTCCTCCCACAAGTCCCAAAAGACATGCTGTTAGGTGATTTGGATATCCTGAATTCTCCCTCTGTACTCGAACAGGCACCAAAGTGACTAGGGGCTTTTCACAGTAACTTAATTGCAGTGTTAATATAAGCCTACTTGTGACAATCAAGATTATTATTAAACAAGACATACTGGAGCTACACTTGGTTGATTGCTATGTGAAATATTCCTGAAATTTCTCAGCATTACAGTCTTTAGGTCAGCCATCCATGCCATAATTAAGCACGTTACATAACACCACATCCTTCTCAGCTTTTTCACTAGTTCCTCGGGATGACACTGGCATGTCATTTGTGCATGCAAAGTAACTCAGTGGCTAGAAAAAAAATCAGTCTTCACGGGATAGCTCAAAGAAGAATGCCCGTGTTTCGCATGATCTGCTGACGTACGAAATTTTTATTGGACTGTTGAGTCACCAAAATCAACCCCCATCACTGAAACCTTCCTTGAAACAAAATGATCGTAAGGGCTCAGGGTCTCCTACCGCACAAGTATTTGTGAAACTTAGTAATGCCTCTTTCTCAATTTAAGTAATTTGCTCTGACTTCATTAAAATGTGCAAAGCAGATTTGCTGTAGGCTTCATCAATTATGTGAGAAAACACCACATGTAGCCCCTGTGGTGAGGTATCGCACGCAAAAAAACAATTTTTTTCCTTGGGATGTATTAGCCAAGTCAGCGATGGACTTAGAATTATACACAACAATCCTAATGTTTTATGTTGCTATTTGTTCTCTGATTTTTTTTCTTTTGCTTTCAAAATGCCTTCAACCTTGTGTGTTAGGTTGTTACCTTCACCAGCTATTTGGTGACCCAGGTATGTTTCACTTGCTTTCAACACTTGTTCTTTTTTGCTTTGATGCATACTCTTAAAGTTAATCCAGGACTTTGCTCAACCTTACAATGTGCTCTTTCTCTGCCTTACTGCTAATTATAATACCATCCAAGAAGCAGCATACTCCTCTCATTTCATTTTTACCCCACTTTTTACTGATGCATCATTCTAATGAAACTCAGCTCCAAACTCCGTGGCCTTGGCCTCGGCTCCTCCCTCTGCGACTGGATCCTGAACTTTCTGACCCACAAGTCACAATCAGTAAAGATAGGTAACAACACCACCTCCACGATCATCCTCAACACTGGTGCCCCACAAGGCTGTGTCCTCAGCCCGCTACTATACTCCTTACACACCTGTGACTATGTGGCCAAATTCCCCTCCAACTCGATTTTCAAATTTACTGATGACATCACCATGGTGAGTCGGATTTCAAACAATGACGAGGCAGAGTACAGGAATGAGATAGAGAATCTGGTGAACTGGCATTTGAAAAGGTTCCCCACGGTAGCCTATTGCAGAAAATATGGAGGCATGAGATTCAGGGTGATTTAGCAGTTTGGATTAGAAATTGGCTAGCTGAAAGAAGACAAAGGGTGGTGGTTGGTGGGAAATGTTCAGACTGGAGTCCAGTTACTAGTGGTGTACCACAAGGATCTGTTTTGGGGACACTGCTGTTTGTCATTTTTATAAATGACCTGGAGGAGGGCGTAGAAGGATGGGCGAGTAAATTTGCAGATGACACTAAAGTCGGTGGAGTTGTGGACAGTGCAGAGGGATGTTACAAGTTACAGAGGGACATAGATAAGCTGCAGAGCTGGGCTGACAGGTGGCAAATGGAGTTTAATGCAGAAAAGTATAAGGTGATTCATTTTGGAAGGAATAGCAGGAAGACAGAGTACAGGGCTAATGGTAAGATTCTTGGTCGTGTGGATGAGCAGAGAGATCTCGGTGTCCATGTACATAGATCCCTGAAAGTTACCACCCAGGTTGAGAGGGATGTTAAGAAGGCGTACGGTCTGTTAGCTTTTATTGGTAGAGGGATTGAGTTTCGGAGCCATGAGGTCATGTAGCAGTTGTATTAAACTCTGGTGCGGCCGCATTTGGAGTATTGCGTGCAGTTCTGGTCGCCGCCTTATAGGAAGGATGTGGAAGCATTGGAAAGGGTGCAGAGGAGATTTACCAGGACGTTGTCTGGTATGGAGGGAAGATCTTATGAGGGAAGGCTGAGGGACTTGAGGCTGTTTTCATTAGAGAGAAGGTTAAGAGGTGACTTAATTGAGGCATACAAGATGATCAGAGGATTAGATAGGGTGGACAGTGAGAGCCTTTTTCCTTGGATGGTGATGTCTAGCACGAAGGGACATAGCTTTAAATTGAGGGGAGATAGATATAGGACAGATGCCAGAGGTAGGTTCTTTACTCAGAGTAGTAAGGGCGTAGAATGCCCTGCCTGCAACAGTAGTGGACTCGCCAACATTAAGGGCATTCAAATGGTCACTGGATAGGCATATGAACGATAAGGGAATAGTGTAGATGGGCTTTAGAAGGGTTTCATAGGTCGGCGCAACATCGAGGGCCGAAGGGCCTGTACTGCGCTGTAATGTTCTATGTTCTATGTTCTTAACTGGTGCGACGACAATAATGTCTCCCTCAATGTCAACAAAACGAAGGAGATTGTCATCGACTTCAGGAAGCGCAGTGGAGAACATGCCCCTGTCTACATCAATGGGAATGAAGTAGAAAGGGTCGAGAGCTTCAAGGTTTTACGTGTACAGATCACCAGCAGCCTGTCCTGGTCCCCCCATGTCGACACTACAGTTAAGTAAGTCCACCAACGAATCTACTTTCTCAGAAGACTAAGGAAATTTGGAATGTCAGCTACAACCTTCACCAACTTCTACAGATGCACCATAGAAAGTATTCTTTCTGGTTGTATCACAGCTTGGTATGGAGCCTGCTCTACCCAAGACCGCAGGAAACTACAAAAGATCGTCAATGTAGCCCAATCCATCTCACAAACCAGCCTCCCACCCATTGACTCTATCTATAATTCCCGCTGCCTCAGAAAGGCAGCCAGCACAATTAAGGACCCCACGCACCCCGGACATACTCTCTTCCACCTCCTTCTGTCAGGAAAAAGATACCAAAGTTTGAGGTCACGTACCAACTGACTCAAGAACAGCTTCTTCCCTACTGCCATCAGACTTTTGAATGGGCCTACCTAGTATTAAGTTGATCTTTGCTCTGCACCTTGCTATAACTGTAACATTATATTCTGCAGTCTCTCCTTCCTTCCCTATGTACGGTATGCATTGTTTGTGCAGCATGCAAGAAACAATACTTTTCACTATATACTAATACATATGACAATAATAAATCAAATCAAAATCAAAAAAAACAATCATGATGCTCTGGAACACTGCAGGAGCAGTCACCAGCCCAAATGGTTATCTTTCATACTGGTTTGATCAAGTTCTGTATGAATGATGAACAGTTCCCTGCTCCTGTCAGTTAATGTTAATTACAGTACAAATACGCATTTGGTACATCTATCTTATTGAACAGCTTTCCACCGGCTAAAGTAGAAGACAAATCTTCACCGGTAGGCAATGGACAAGTTAACTTCTCAATTACCATATTTACTGTGATTTCCACAAACTTGAATGGACTTATCTGCTTTTTGAACTGTAAATGGTACATGTTGAAAGAAGGGAATACCATCCCTAGCGCCAGCAAAATTTCAGAGATGGCTGTTGATTCTGGTGGCTCATGGGTGCGGCCCATTCACTGCTCTTCATCTTTTTTTTTTTTAATTCTCCATTTTCACATTTTCCTCCAAAATTTACACCCCACCCACAAACAGTAAACGGTAAGAAATACAAAATCAATCCCCTTAACAATAACAACGATCCCATCCACCCACCACCCCAAACAATTGCCCACCTGTCAATATATGCATCCAATAAACCAAACCCTCCCACGGTGGAAACAAAAAGCAAAGGAGAAAATGAAAAAAGGAGTCCGGGACCGCTCATGGTCACCATAGAGTCCACCACCCCCCCCCCCCCCCCCCCCCAACGCCGTCCAACCTCTGAAAGAGTAACATACATGATACCCAAGAGCTGTAAACCCCCCCCCCCCCAGCCCCCCCTCCCCCCCACTCCTTCCCAACCCCTCCCTCCACTGCCTCTTGTAAAACTCCTCCCCCCAACCTTGCTTCCTTCCCCTCCAACTTTCCACCCCGGCTAGACCACTCGGACCCTGTTCTGCCGGGCTCCGATGGCCGCAGCCCCTCCCCCCACCTCACTCCCGTTCACTGGCCGACTTAGACCGGCCAGCGTGGAGGCCCCCACCCGGGTCCCTTTCCCCCTTGCCCGACCCTAGGAAAGCCCAAAAATCCCCTTTTAGCGCATCCACCTACACCCCAAAGAGCCCTCATTTCGAGTGAAAGTCCCATCACTTCCCTTGTCCAAATAGTACAACACCGGCTCCTTTAGCCCGTACACCCGCACGCAGTGAAACAAACAAACAAAAAAAAAAGAAAATACAGTCATGAGGTTACATTGGCACATGGCCATTTCTCAATTCTGCCACAGTCCTTCTGCCTTCGCAAACTCCTCCGCTGCCTCCGCCGTTCCAAAATAAAAGTCCTTGAGCTTGTACGTCACCCTCAGCTTCGCTGGATATACAATGCCGCACTGCACCTTGCTAATGTACAGTGCCCTCTTCACCCGGTTGAAAGCAGCCTGCCTCCTCGCCAGCTCCACCGTAAAGTCCTGGTATACACGTATACCAGCTCCAGCCCACTGCACCAACCGCTTCTGCTTGGCCCAGCACAGGACCTTCTCCTTCACACTGTACCTACGGAAGCACAGAGTCACTACCCTTGGCGGCTCACTCGCCTTTGGTACAGGCCTCCACGACCAATGAGCCCGATACAGTTCATATCGGGAGGGATCCTCCCCCTCCCCCAATAGTTTCGCCAGCATCGCAGCAAAATACTCAGTCGGTCTCGGCCCTTCAACGCCTTCGGGCAGCCCCACAATCCTCAAATTCTGTCGCCTGGACCTGTTTTCCAGGTCTTCCATTTTTCCTCGCAGATCCTTATAAATCTCCATAACCTTCCGCATCTCCTTCCCCATCGACGTAAGTTCATCACCATGGGGCAATAATGTCTCCTCCACTTCCTTCAGAGCCTCCCCTTGCTCCCGCACCTCCGCCACTGCACTCGTCACCGCCGTTGTCACCAGGGAAATCGCCTCCTCCACCAGCACACTCAAAACCTCCCTCATCTCCTTCCTCATCGTCTCCCATGTATTTTGTAAACTGCCTTTCGAATTCGCAGCCATTACCTTAGTTATTTCTTCAGCCGTAAGCAATGCGGCCTCCCTGGTGCTCCAGCCTCCATTTTCCTTGGTGACCCCGCGGTGACCTTTCTACTCCCCGACGAACTTTCAGCTGTTTTCACAGCCGTTTTCTGACTGGACCTCGACATATCCCTTCCCTGTACTTTCTCCTGGCCTTCACTGCCTTCGCTGTCCCTAGGACCGGACGTCAATCCCCGACAATGCCGTTCCCGAACGGGAGCCCTCCAACGTGCGGCTGCCTCCCACCCGCCATCACCGGAAGTCAGCCGTCACCGCTTATTCAATGGCCTTGGTGAGATCTTTTCACAGTTGTTCCCTTTGCTGCTAGAATTCAGCTTTCACAAAGGCCCTCAAGACAGCTTGAGGCATTTAAGCTCGCCCTTCCCCCGCCTGCATGCTGGAAGAGGCTTTTGTCTCTGCTGCAGCTTCAGCCAAATCTTTCACTGTTTCTGTGGGTCTCGTAACCAAGAAACATACCATTCCTGGGGGAAAGTACTCCTCCAACATTCATCTACGCCTTTTCATCAAAATTTCACCCCGTATTGCTTAAAAAGAGCTCTTTTCTGTAACCTTGGGCAGGAGCTGCCTTGTGTGTGACCACTTACTCCATGGTGCACCACAAGATTCCTGCTCTTCATCTTCTTAATTGGCCCTGTTTTTTCGAATCTTTTCAGCTCTTCACTTACTGCTTCGAACTCGGGTCTTTCGAACAATACTGGTTTAAAAACTACATCAAAAGCATCTGGTCCCATCACGGTGAAGAAAGCATTTACTTTATCCTCCTCTCCTTTTATTCGTTGTCAGCAAAATACAAAGCATTTATTCAGTTATACCTGTCCTCTTTGTTGACTCCCCAAAGTCCCCAAAATATGTTTTGAGTGCCTTTTTTTTTCAATTACATACCATGTTAACTCACCGTGCTCCCGAAAACGACGTACGCAACAATTTGCCAAAGTGTTCTTAGCAGTCCTTAATTTCTCTAATGAAATATAAAAGAAAACTCTATCCCAGCCTCCTCACCGACATTTGGCTGTCTATTGCACTGAGAAAAGAATAACATGTGGACCCATAGCAGGCAGCCAGAATAGAACTATCTTAATTTACACCTCCTGAGCAGAGACACCAGCTGAGAGGCCAATCTAACAAAATGGTTAGTTTATGCTATACACGACAATATGCATAATCCATATCAAAATTAGCACCAGCCAATGTAAAGATATAGTACAATAATCATACCAGCAAAAAAAAATTAGTGCGGCAAGAATCCTTACTCCGAATCAAATTTAGCCATGCTCTAACACGGTTGAAACCAATAAACTGCACAGTTGCCATTACATCTCACTGTGGTTTAATACAAGCACAGTTACGTCATAAGTATTGTTACTAATATAACCCTTCCTACTTTTGTGTTTATGTTCAGTTACAGTCCCTCCCTGTACAGAGCAGAGACTGGATTGTGCCTTGGGGGCTTGAGCTTCATTTGAGCACAGGTACAGGTACAAGAACGATAATGATCACTTCTGTTCAGGTAACTCAGATGGAGAATAATAAATCTGCTAAATCAGTGCTGAATGGGATTTTCTTCAGCAGGAGACCCAACAGAGATGGATAACCATAATTTGACCTTTTTTTTTGTCCAAAGGATTTTACCTTTACTGACAATTTCAAATCAATTTCAAACAAGTGATTTTATTTCAATACTTCCGAATGCTAAGTTTTACAAAGTACCTCTATCCGTAGTGTCAGTAAAACGTTCCTGATTGAAGTCCTATTACCTTATCAATGTTACAAAGCCAGAGCTCAGAATGTGGACAGAGGCAAACCCCTAATCCAGCTCCTTGAATCCTGCTCCAAAAAAACTATTCAAATTGAATCCAATTCATGGTCCCCACAAAAGAGACATATGAGATCCAGGCATTACACCTGATCCCACACTCATCTTAGCTGAACTGCACACACTACATATATAAAGCACCTAGTTAGATCAACTGATAACTACACTGATTTAGCTCAAATGCCTTTTGTGTTCGAAGCAGCTGCCATTAAGAATAGCAGTTCTTTCTGGAAAATTACCCACTTTGATATTACGAGGAAGCCCCTAATCAAGAGCTACTTCAGCCAACTAGATGCAAATGAGAAAATCTGACTGTAACCCAAAGCCTATCAATTAATGGTGTCATAAAGAGTAACATTTGCAAAAAGAAACGGAATGTGAAAAGACGACTTTGTAAAATCTCTCAAGATTCCTGTGTTTATTTTTCACTTCAAAAAAATCAGCAGGCAAACTTGAAAAATTCTTCAGCTGAGCAGGATAACAACTGCAAGTGGGAAAACAGTTGAAAAGCCAGTGAACTAGAAAGTGCAGTAAAAATAACTCCTACAGACACAGTTAGCAGAAGGATTTTAATGGTAACTTCAAGTATGTAGCTTGAAATGGGCTCGGGTCTGGCAGATGGAATACAATGTTGACAAATGTGAGGTTATCCATTTTGGTAGGAATAACAGCAAACGGGATTATTATTTAAACGATAAAATATTAAAGCATGCCGCTGTTCAGAGAGACTTGGGTGTGCTAGTGCATGAGTCACAGAAGGTTGGTTTACAGGTGCAACAGGTGATTAAGAAGGCAAATGGAATTTTGTCCTTCATTGCTAGAGGGATGGAGTTTAAGACTAGGGAGGTTATGTTGCAATTGTATAAGGTGTTAGTGCGGCCACACCTGGAGTATTGTGTTCAGTTTTGGTCTCCTTACTTGAGAAAGGACGTACTGGCACTGGAGGGTGTGCAGAGGAGATTCACTAGGTTAATCCCAGAGCTGAAGGGGTTGGATTATGAGGAGAGGTTGAGTAGACTGGGACTGTACTCGTTGGAATTTAGAAGGATGAGGGGGGATCTTATAGAAACATTTAAAATTATGAAGGGAATAGATAGGATAGATGCGGGCAGGTTGTTTCCACTGGCGGGTGACAGCAGAACTAGGGGGCATAGCCTCAAAATAAGGGGAAGTAGATTTAGGTCTGAGTTTAGGAGGAACTTCTTCACCCAAAGGGTTGTGAATCTATGGAATTCCTTGCCCAGTGAAGCAGTTGAGGCTCCTTCATTACATGTTTTTAAGGTAAAGATAGATAGTTTTTTGAAGAATAAAGGGATTAAGGGTTATGGTGTTCGGGCCGGAAAGTGGAGCTGAGTCCACAAAAGATCAGCCATGATCTAATTGAATGGCGGAGCAGGCTCGAGGGGCCAGATGGCCTACTCCTGCTCCTAGTTCTTATGTTCTTATGTTCTTATGAAACCCTGATTTAATTGAAATTTACTGAGCTTTAAGACACATTCCAGGGGGCTGGTTTAGCACACTGGGCTAAATCGCTGGCTTTGAAAGCAGACCAGGGCTGGCCAGCAGCACGGTTCGATTCCCGTACCAGCCTCCCAGGGCAGGCGCCGGAATGTGGCGACTAGGGGCTTTTCACAGTAAGTTCATTGAAGCCTACTCGTGACAATAAGCGATTTTCATTTTGATATTAAGTGATAATTTTTCTTTCAATGTACGAATTTCAGCAATAACATTTTCTGACGTAGTGATCCGAGAACAGCCATGCAGTTAAATAATTTCTAAACTGCCTGGGATTTTATTTTTCCATTTCAGATCTCAAAGCAGCGCTCCCTAAAATTCACATTTAATTTTACTTACCACAAGGTCCTGGCTCTGCAATGTTCTGGTTATCCCATAATGCCTGCAGAGTTGACAGTCGATCTGACGGTTCCATTGTCACCTTTTTCATTACCCTCCTGTTACATATATGAAATAAAAACATATTATTCAGAATGTTTGAGAGTGTGTGTGTGTGTGTGTGTGTGTGTGTGTGTGGGGGGGGGGGGGGTGGGTTCACTAGCAAGCTTGTTGCGTTCAGAAAAAAGACTCCCGCCCAAGCAATGAAGGAAAGGCATTCTTGCCTCCTTGCAGCTCCTATGTTTACACAACCAAAATGAATTAAAGTATAATCATATAATTCCTACTGTGCAGAAGGAGGCCATTCGGCCTGTCCAGTCCGCACTAAATCTCTGAAACAGCACCCTACCCAGGCCCACTTCCCCGCCCCATCCCCATAACCCCACTTAACCTGCATATCTTTTGGACACCAAGGGACAATTTTAGCATGGCCAATCCACCTAGCCTGCACATCTTTGGAAGGTGGGAGGAAACCGGAGCATCCGGAGAAAATCCATGCAGACACAGGGAGAATGCACTAACTCCATACAGTCACCCAAAGTCAGAATTGAACCCGGGTCCCTGACTCTGTGAAGCAACAGTGCTATGTGCCACAATGTTTGTGAAAGTGAAGGCAGACGGCCTTATTGTAATATTGAAATTGCCAATTTGATTCTTGTGAGTAAATTCGTTACCCCTATCTCGTTTCACCTCTGTAAAAAAAGAGAAGTGGTTGGGTTTAATTCCTGGTTCAGATTGTTGGTATTTTAATATCTAATCAGACCCAACTGTTTCTAGAAGTTTAGATTCAGCTTGAAGTCATAAGCTCCACAAAATATTGCTCATTTTATTGTACATAAAATGGTTTACGTCATACGCAAATCTTTGTTATTCACTCTGTTACAAGACCCTGGACCAGGCACAGTCACTTCCAGCACCCCTTGACCCAGAGTCATAACACAACCGAATTAACAAATAATACTTTAAAAAATATTCAAAGGGCTCGAATCAGCCAAATAGGAACAAAGTCCCATAGCGAGCGCGTTTAGCGCTTGCAGTGCCGAGGGGAGAGGCCATATAACACATCTCACGTTGTATAAGGGGCCTCAGCAGGAAACGCTCGACCAAGGCCACTCGATGGAGCTCCCCAGTGTAGCGAGAAATCAGTACTCCATTTTTAAATGCTGTCCCAATCTCTGAGGCCTCCGAAGGGATCCATGGCCTCCCCCACCCAGCCCAAAGGCACTATGGGAGGGTCCCTGCCACCTCCCCGCACCCCCTCAACCCCCACAAAGGCACACCCCAGCTCTATCACGCATGCGCACAAAATGCCAACTTGGCACCCTGATAGTGCCCATGCCAGCTGGCATTGCGACCTGGGCACTGTCATGATGCCAGCCTGACACTGTCATGGCACCACCCTGCCCAAAGAACATGCACCTGAGGGCCTCAGATCCCCTGTGAGACCCCCACGAGTGCCATACCGTCTAGTCCCTTTTGTGGGAACCAGTACTGGCCAGTGCTCGCCCGAGTCCTCCGAGGTGAAGGGGATGAACCCCAAAGCCTCAGGTGCCGCGGGAATTTGGACATTAGAGTCAGATTTACTGTCATGCTCCAATATGTAGATTTACCAAAACGTAATTCCACCCACAATGGGCGAGATTTATAGCACGATGTCGCGTTGGATCTCACGAGGTGTTGCGAGCCGGGTAGATCCCAGGAGCGGGGTCGCCCGGCTTTTACTGGCCTCATTGCGCCACAGTGAGCTGCTTTTCCGGTGAAGCATGGCCATTGGATCACGCCCAAAGCCTTTAGTCCTCAGCTGCCCAATAATTATAGTCACCAGGTTTATAAATGTAAACACAATTAAGTTTATTAATAACAATAACTATAAGTGAATATGCAGAAAATACAATTATTCTTAACCCACCCCTTAAACTCAACCTACCTACACTAGGACGCAGTCACTTCCAGCCCCCTTGTCACAGAGTCATAACACAACTGAATGAACAAATAATACAAAAATATCCAAAGGGCTCGAATCAGCCAAATGGGAACAAAGTCCCATAGCGAGCGCATTTAGCGCTTGCAGTGCCGAGGGGAGAGGAAAATAATACAAGAAGGTGTTCTATTGGAACAGGAAGAAATTTTTATGCTGAATGCCAATTAGGATGAACTCTACTGGTGAGACACAACTTAATGCTCATGCATATCTCCAGGTAGGTTTCAGTGATCTCGGAGATGATTCACAACATGACCTTTTGATTTTTAATGAAAGACGCGTGGGATTCTAAATGACTATGCAATTTAAAAAGAAAGTTCTATTGCATCTTTTATTTCCAAGAGTCAAATTCGTGTACTTAGCACAAGTACAGTTTTCATTATGCCAGGCCAAATGGAAATCAACAAGATAGAATTTTCTTAAAGAACCACAAGTCAATGTTATGAGACTGGGAATTACACACTAGTACAGTGTAGTTATATGCATCACTGTATATACACAAGGGGTTAATGTAAATACACTACAACTAGGTAACCACTAGAGGGCGCACCAGAGATGTCATGACATGCAGACACGCAACCAATGAGTCATTAGAACAGGACACAACCAATGGGCAATCAGCACACCTAGAGGTGGCATTACCATAAGGGGCAGTCGGACTTCACGAGAATCAAGAAGGCTCCCAAGCTCCTTCCAGCTGCCTGCAAACTCCAGGACTACATTGGCAACGCAATTAAGGCACTGGGGTCCTGCCACCTGACAGTGTCCAACTGACACATACAGACAAGCCTCCGCTTCAGGATTGTTCAGCCAAACAGGGTGTCCCTGCTAGGTGCACACGCCTGCAAGCAACTGAACCTCATCCGACGGGTCTACACCATGACGCCGTCTCATCTGGATCCTCAGGCCAGCATCGATGACATCCTGACCCAGTACCCAGATGTCTTCAGCGGGATGGGCACACTTCCGTATGAGTACAGGATTCTACTGCGGCCTGATGCCAAACCAGTGGTCCACGCACCACGAAGAGTCCCCGACTCCACACAGAGAGCGATGAAAGACTCCACAGAGAGTGATACAAGCCTCCATAGAGAGCTTGCTGACAGACTCCACAATGGAAGCAACTCAAGACTCCATAGCGAAGTCCATGCATGAACAAGACCATGAAGGTCTATCAACCTTATCTGAGCAACCAGCAGCAGACTATGAAAGTCTACCCAGCTCATTAACCAACAAGAAGACACTGAATGTCTACCCACTGTATGTGAGACAAGTGACGAAGAAATTACAATTCCCATACAAGATGTGCAAGATCACAGCAAGACTGGCAGATCTCAGCTCGTATGTACAGAGGCACTCAACAATCAAAGTGAAACTACTCGAGTCCACTGAGACGTCAATTAAAACCTCATCCACTTGAGCCTATCCACAAGAAAATGAAATCTTGAAGATTTTGACTCCAGATGAGGAGCATCAAGAAACCAATGATGATTCAAGTGAACCAGAATGATTCCAGAAGAAGAGCACCAAGGAATCCAAGAGGAATCACATCAACCACAAAGGAGTGATGTCACCAAGATCAATTTAACATCTGATCATTCTCACAATCCTCAAGAAGAAATGCTCAATGAAGCATCAGATACCACAAAGGACATTGACACAAGTAACTTTGAGAATGACTCGAATTATCCACACGGAATAGTCATTGAGTGCGACAAGCACGACAAAAACAACAAAAAGAACAACAATAAAACAACAACTTGTACGACATGGTACAACTCTGCACATGAAGGACAATGTAACAGCACAGCTGAAAACAATGGCAAGAGTACAAACATACCATGGCATGACAACGAATCTCACCAATTCATGTTTGCTCCACTACAAACAAGCAAACCAGCTTTCAAGAAAGATGATATACAGAATCACTACCACAAGGATAGAAAAAAAAGGTCCAAATCAGACAACGAAGTGAGTCGACCATTCGAACACCTCACAATGACTTCTTGGTTACTTAACCACAAGAACATTGACGATGTTCACAAAGAAATGGCAACATCAACATCACCACTTCAACAATAGAAGAAAGCAACTCAACCGTACAAATTCATAAGATTGGACTCACTGATATTAATTAGTATTGTATAATCATCAATATCATCACAACTTGTACATGTCATCATTCATCGACCTGTTTCTACAATTTTCTTTAACAAATTACAGAAAATATGCAACACGAAAAAAGGGGGGATGTAGTGATATGCATCACTGTATATACACAAGGGGTTAATGTAAATACACTACAACTAAGTAACCACTAGAGGGAGCACCAGAGATGTCATGACATGCAGAGACGCAACCAATGGGTCATTAGAACAGGACACAACTAATGGGCAATCAGGACACCCAAGAGGTGGCATTACCACAAGGGGGCACTACACGACCCATATAAAAAGGACAAGGCACACAGGCTCTGCCTCTTCCACCAGCAGAAACCAAGAGAGCAGGACAGGGTTGATTATCAGCAACATCGCACCCTAGCACATGGTCGAGAACAAACTTATATAGTTAGCAGAGTAGTCCGAGTTACTAGAGGCAGATTAGTAGTGTCAAACTCATAAGAGCATTGTTAATCGTTAAATAAATACGTTAAACCTATCTCCGAGTCTGGAGCATCTTTCAGCAGAGCCTACATCAAGAGGCAGCTTATGTTACTAGCAATAACATAATACAACATAAAGAACCAAATTGTATATAGAAAGTATAAAGGATAACGGAGAAGGAAATTAAAAGGAGCAGAGTTAACATAAAAGGGAACCTCTGAGTCCTTTGAATCGAAAAAGAAAAAGGGTAATCAAAGGAATGATAGGTCTCATTAGGGACCTTCTTCCACTACTTGTGGAAGTGAAGGGTATGGCTTAGGTACTAAATTAGTACTTTGCATCTATTTTCAGTAAAAATCAGGATTTTGCTCTCATCACTGTTAAACGGTGATGAGCTAAACTTGGAACTTATTGTTTCCTTAGAATTCAAGGAAGTGCAGGTGGGTTTAGAATAACTGCTGATCACTTAATCGGAAGTTAAATACATTAAATATCAAACGACCTTCAGTTTGTGGCATTTAGTTCTTGTGGATTTAAAAAGAGTTTTTGTACCACGTTTGTTACCTTATTATTGTACAAACCCAAAATCAATGCCAAGATATACACAATTCTATTTCGACTGATTTAAATTGCATACAAAGCCCACAGGTCTTGTGGCATAATGGTAGCGTCATTACCCCAGGGCTAGAGACTCGGGGTTCAGTCCCACTTAAGGACTTGATGGACGTGGAAAGTGCATTCAGATGGTGGCCAAATAGGTTGATTATCAGCCTGTAAAGCCTGATGGCATGCGGTAAGAGTGATAGTGTTTCCTGGTCAACCATACTGCAGAAGGCAACTGCAGTACTTCACCAAGCATAATCATGGGCCAATCCAATGGAAGATCATAACATCCAACATCCTTCGGGCATGGTACCTGAAGGAGGGGAAGGATATAGCCCAATGTCTTTGCATTATGCAAAGCGGCTCATGAAGGCAAAAAGCCTATCCTCCCTTTTTGTTAAGTAGGTGAAAAAAGAAAGGAATATAGTGAAGATATAACAGGGTTCTTGCAGAATACGAGCAAAACTAACATGCAGAAAATAGTTAGAGAGAGGGATATTCACAAATATCAGAAATTGTTTTCATGTGAAAATTCAATGGTGACAGTACCATGTTGCAAACATGTTGATGGGAATCATATTCAAGAAATTCACAAGGAAACTGGACTGGTAATTCAACAAGCTGCATTTTGGTTAGAAGAAGTGAAAAGGAATACCTGGAAAATAATGTGAGTGATCAACAGAAATGGAGTGAATATTCATAGATTATGAGAAAGCATTTTGCAGGATGCAGCACCAAATTATGAATGAAGTCCTCAAAGCTGAAACATGGAAAATACATGTGATTCATTATAAATTTTTATGAATAAAAGCTACAGTACAAGTTGATAGAGTTAACAAAATAAATATAGATTAAGATGAGACAAGGATGTGCTAATAACAAAGAACAATACAGCACAGGAACAGGCCCTTCGGCCCTCCAGGTCTGTACCGGTCATGTATCAAATGTTCAACAGATACCTAATTACTGAGGCTCTACGGGTTACTTTGGGAGTGCACTCAAGGTCGATGGAAAGTCTATGAACCACTTTATATCAGGTATGTTGATGTTATAATATTGTTTGCGGATAGGTGACAAATACTTGAAGACAAATGAGTTTGGAATTATGGCTTGAAAATAAAGAGCAAGGCACAATCACCTGGAATCAAAAAGAATGTGAATTTTCCAAGAAAATGAATGGTACAGTTCATAGAGCGGAACAGATGGAATGGGAACTATATGAATGCAAAAATTGGATTTCAAATGAAAACAAAAGTGTTAGAAGCACTGGAGTTGTTGCGCTGCAGGTGTGTTAAAAGTTAGCTCAGCAAAAGGAAAGAATAAAGAGAAGCTCGTTGCACTAGAACAAGAAATGTTGAGGGTAATTATGAGGGAAAGATGGCATACTGCCAAGACATAATACCAGAGTCAGAACTGCCACGACTTTGGATTTTTAAGGAAAATGGTTAAAAGTACATTCCTGCTTTTAAAAAACCTTTCTGTTTTAAAAGTCCTTTCAAGATGGAAGTGACAGCAATCAGCTGTGTCCATAGATTATTGCTTAAACATTATTGAACGGTGTTGCCTCAGAATCAGATAGCAAGAGATATTTAATAATTCACAGCTGCCTTGGACAGCACAATTGAATCTTTTAATGGTGTTAGAATTCATAGCTTCACTGTTACCGGCAAGAAGAACCTCTTTGAAGGCTGTTCTCAGACTATCTTGGCCTTGTTTGAAACATAGCAGCCACCATTTGTGCTTTTAAATTATATAAAAGTGGCTGCAAGAAGCCATTTTGTGCGGCAATGTGAGAGACTATAGCAGCGCACAGTTCTCAGCTGAACCATATCAGAGCTGGGTTCCCTGCCACTGGGAGTTACAGATTATGGCATCCAGAAAATCATCCTGCGTCTGCTGAGAAGATACCAGCCAATCTTCAACTTTCAGACATGCATCTTCCAGTCAACACTTTCTCTCTCAGCATCTGCTCCACCTATCGATTTCACCTACGCAGGAAAACTTTGAAAATCCAACTTTACAAGGTCATCGCAGCTGCTAAAACGAACCTCAAGTTTCATGTCCTTCAATTCAGAAAGAAAGAAGTCCAGCAACCAGCACTATATGATATCTCACAAGGACGGATTTGAAATTCCGGGCAGGTTTCCCTGTTTTGGAGACTAATTTCCCGCCAGAACTGAAGAGTGTGCAATGCGCGTTCCCAGTGGAGATGTTGTTTGCTTGAGATTCAGGACATGCAAACTGCGCCCCCCCCCGCCCCCCCAAACCGATTTCACGACTCTGAAGTGGACTCACTGCTCAATGCCCATGAGGAGAGGAGGGATACCCTCTTCCCCAGGCTGAAGACTGAAGCCCGCCCTCCTGAACAGCACCTGGGAGGAGGTGGTAGAGGCAGTCAGCACCTTAGGCATCATCAAGAAGAGACAGCTTGTCATCCTGAAGGGTGATGTCATTGGTGAGGCCTCTACTCTTTTTTTTTTTTTTTAAATATTTTTATAAATTTAGATTACCCAATTATTTTTTTCCAATTAAGGGGCAATTTAGCGTGGCCAATCCACCTACTCTGCACATTTTTGGGTTGTGGGGGCGAAACCCACACAGACACGGAGAGAATGTGCAAACTCCACACGGACAGTGACCCAGAGCCGGGATCGAACCTGGGACCTCAGCGCCGTGAGGCGGTTGTGCTAACCACTAGGCCACCGTGCTGCCCTGTGAGGCCTCTACTCTGAGAGGGGCAGTATGCCAAGGAGGGTTCCAAAGGACACGGTGCAGGTGTCCTTCAGTTGGGATGAGCTCTACTAATCCCCTGCTTCCTCTGCAGTAGGGCTGCGCTTCTGAGGAGTGCCAACATCTTGTGGGCCAATGATTGAGCATGGCCATGTCCATCCCCTTGATGATATTGCTGGGGTATGAGGGTTTCCAGAGGGGCATTGGGCAGACTCACACATGACCGGAGGCTCTTTGAACATTTACAGGACACAGTGAGCAGTCAGCTGTAAGTTTCACCAGAAGGGTGTATTTAAAATCACACACTGCAGCAATGGCAGTCTGAACCAGGCCACCCCAATCTCGAGGGGGACACCTCAAGACTTGGCACCAAATTGTTCCCTGCTACTCCCCCCAGCCCAGGCAGCCGCCTCCTCAGCAAGCCCAACACATTTTGGGAGCTGTTTTACCCTCTCCCTCCTCAACAGCCATGCTGCCTAGGCCCCACTTGTAAATACTTATACCAATTTGCACCCTTGTGACATCCGTCTGAGAGGGGTAGAGCATCGCGGTGGGGTGAAGCATTCTTATGTGCAACCCGCTAATGAGATTTAAATCCATGCAAATGACGGTTTTGCATGGGCCCATCAGCACAGGATGTGAATTTCACTAATGCCTCCAGCGAGGAAACAGAGTGCGGCATCGGAATCGGCGCTGGGCGCAAATTGGGATTCTTTTTTCAATCCGTCCTATTCTCCGCCCAATCGCAATTCTAGCTGTCGCCGGCAGGAGGCAGAGAATTCAGTCCCTCATCTTCAAGCACATTCTTTTATTTATCTATATTTTAATCTTTGTGTCTGTTTTTTACTGAATACATTTATCACTTCTACTTAAGTAGCTTTTAGCAGTAGTTTAGCAAGAAAAATAACTTTTATCTTGTTTAAGTATAAAGCTTGGCTGCAGGGTTATTTTTAAATTGAATGATTTACAAATTTAAATGGACAAACATAACACACAAAATGTTCTCAGCTCACGGACCACTTTGAGGAAATGGTCTTTTCATGGTCAAGACAGAACTATAGCTGTTGAATTAATTATCTGAAAAAAACAGATGTTAATGAAGGAAATCTTGACCAGATAGTGTAATGGTCAAACATCAGGGCTGATACAATCCACCTTGTCAGGGTGAAAGAGGTGGGGAGAGAGCGAGAGGAGAATGCAAACAAATGCCAGACAAAAAGTATGAACGGGATAGAAAGTATTTTCAATGGAATAGAACTTCTCCCACCCGCCACTCCACCACCTTTCTCCAAGTTGTTTGCAAGTAAATATTTCTCAAAACTCTTATTAGTTACAGCCCCACATTTCCAGCGGTGAAACATTCAGCTGAAATCATTCATGCATTCAGGGGGCATACACCTTCAGTTATTTAAAACATAAAGTTTCAATCCTTCTCATTGTTGGATGGCAGTTTAAGATTAATTCTCGTGGGTTAGCCCTGCTGCCTCACGGCGCCGAGGTCCAGGTTCGATCCCGGCTCTGGGTCACTGTCTGTGTGGAGTTTGCACATTCTCCCCGTGTCTGCGTGGGTTTCACCCCCACAACCCAAAGATGTGCAGGTTAGGTGGATTGGCCACGCTAAGTTGCCCCTAAAATTGGGAAAAAATAATTGGGTACTCTAAATTTATATTAAAAAATAAGAAGATTAATTCTACTGGTGTGACACTACATCTGCTAGTCAATGTCTAATATATTCCAGTGACCCGAGAGTTCATTGGCAACCTGCTCCCTTGGATCCTGAAAGGGAATTCAAAAGTCTTCAGTAAGCATAAAAACAGTAACAGGTAATTAGGGGTCAGAGGATCTATGTGTGGAGACAGAGTGCATGGCTGAGGTGCTAATGGATAACTTCACATTGCTCTTTACCAAGGAAAAAGGCAGTGCTAAAGTCAGTGAAAAAGGAGTTGGTTGGGATATTGGATGAAATAAAAATTAAGCAAAGGCTGGCTGTTCTTGGAGTTAGTAAGTACCAGGACCAGATGGGACGCATGAGGATGCCGAGGAAATGGCAGTGGCTTTGCCCATAATCCTCCAATCTCCCTTAGATATACTGCCAGAGGACTGGAGAATTGCAAACATTGTAGCCTTATTTGAAAAAGGGTGTAAGGATAAATGCAGCAACCATAGGTCAATCAAATTAACCTCACTGGTGAGAAAATTTTTAGAAGTGATAATCTTGGACAAAATTAACAGTCTCTTAGACAAATTAGAAAAACGGCAGCACGGATATGTTGGAAGCAAATAGTACCGAGTTTTTTTAATTGAGTTTTGGAACAGAAATGATTGATGATGGCAGTATGGTTGATATGGTGTACATGGACTTCCAAAGTGCCACATTGGCATTTGCCAACAAAGTTATTTCCCAAACTGTTGTTTTAAGGAGTGGAAGCAAGTTTGTAGTATGTTTTCTCAGGGAGTAGTATTAGGACCACTGCTTTTCTGATTATATATTCATGATGTGTGTGTGCTGGGCACAATTTCAAAATTTGTAGATGCCACAATATTGGAAGTATTGTGAATTGTGAGGAGGATAGTGATTACTTTGAGAGGACACTGAGTGGTTGGTGGAATTGGCAGACATGTGACAGATGAAATTTAGTCCAGAAATAGTTGGCGGTGACAGGGCAGGTGCAGAAAGTGTTTAAAAACACAAATTGAAGTTTCTAAACAGTGACGGGTTACAAAAGTAAGGAGGTTTTGAAGAACCTTTTTATAAAACGTTGATTTGGACTCAACTGGGGCACTGTGCCGAATTCTGGGCCTCATACTACAGGACGGGATGTGAAAGATCTACAGAGCCAACAGGAAAGATTTAACAGAATGGTTCAGGATGAGAAACTTCAATTCGATCAACAGATCGGAGGAGCTGGGTTTGTTCTCCTTAGAAAGGGAGAGAGGAGATTTGATTGAGGTGTTCAAAATCATGAGGAAAGAAGACAGAGACTGTTCCCATTGGTGGAAGGGTCAAGCACCAGATGACACCGATTTAAGATGAATTGCAAATGACATAAGAAAGAAACAGTATAGCTGTAGATAGTAGTGGAATAGGATGGAATAAAGAAATTAACTTAAAAAGTTGGAAATGTTCGGATGAGATGCATCCTGGACTGCTGCAGGACTGGTGAAGATAGCTGAGGCTTACCCACAATCTTCTGATCCTTGAACTATGCCAGAGGGCTGGAGAATTACAAATGGTACATCCCTGTTCCAAAAAAGGAGGGATAAACCTGATGATGCAGTTCAGTCAGCCTAACGGATGCAGGGGAAGCTTTGAGAGACATTAATCCAAGACAAATGTAATTATAACTTAGAAAAATATGATTTAATCAGCCAGTGCTGATGTGGTGCAGACTGGTGTGGGCTCAATTGTACAGAATATGATTTCAAAGTCTGCAGATAATATAAAACTCTGAAATGTAGTCAACAGTGAAAGGAATAATGAAGAGAAATTCAGCAGGACATAGACTGTTGAAATGAATGGGCACACGGCAGATGAATTTAACATAGAGAAATGGCAAGTGAGGTATTCTGGTCGGAATAAAGGGAGAGGCAACATAAACTCAGTGGTCGAATTTTAAATTGGGCATTGCAACTGAGACACTGGAGGTGTATATGCACACCCTTTGGAAGCTAGCAGAACCAGTGACGCATAAAACAAAAAATCATGGAAGTTATGCTAAATCTTTGTAAATCACTGTTTACCCCAGCTGTTACCTGCTACTCCCACCATTTTTATCGAGAATGGCGGCTACTGTCCCTTTTAAATGATAAGGAAATGAGGCTTGTGCAGTCCTTCAACCATAAGCGGCAGCAGTGAGCATGTTGTGCGCCCTGCACAAACAGGGCAGTCCTGTGTGTACGTGCTTTTTGCCAAATCACGGGGAGAGCTGCTTCCATTTTCTAGTTGATACGAAGCAAGGCAAGAGGACTATGAAAATGAATCATTTACTAACAAGAAACCAACGGTCAGAGACACAAATAGGCAGAGTTCTTATTGGCCAGGATATCACATCTGAATCTGCCAGAGAGAGCTGCTCAGGAGTCCACGGCAGGACAGAGCAGTGCTAGTGTTAGCTCTGTACAGAGCTCCAGGAACTCTGGTTAACAACCTACAAAGAAGAAACGTAACTCCGGAACAAAGCACTATAAACATAATTTCTTGAAGCATGGTTTTGTCAATTGTGCCAATGCAAATGAGGATGTAAAGCCCATGTGTGTTATATGCAGGGAAGTACTGGCAAATTAGAGGAGAAGTTTCAGGTTTTGAAGGAGAAGCGGTTGGTGAAAAATGCCTGTTGAGGTTGTGACCCCAAAGTCAGAGTCAACTTACAGCTGACTCCAAATAAAAAGACAGCGCTGCTGTACCTGATTTGACAGCACATTAAAACATGCCAGAAGCCCATGACATTGTCAGCATTTTGGAGTAGCATCAACCAGGAGTATTCAGTGCCGAGTAAAATAAGCATTTTGGTGCTCTTGCCCTTGACCCACATGTGCGGTTAGATTTTCCGTTCCCACAAAGTTGAAGATGGCAGCACCTGTTATGCGCATTGCCCTCTCCTAAGAATTGGATTAGAGTGAGATCATGAGGACAAAGCAGGCTCCCCATTTGCGTTAAAGGTAAGTGAACGTGACGTGTATCATGAAGGTCAGCCGGCGTGGGTCCTGGGGAAAAGAATTTGAAAAAACATTGATGTAGAGCCACCCCATCTTTTCCCCACAACCGTGACAATTTCTCCTCTTCAAATTATGAAGAAGTTCCTTTTAGAGCAGAGACGGTTAAGGGACGATACCGAATGGTTTTGATGGAGTGAAGAAGGAAAAGTTGTTACTGATGGCAGAAGGGGTCAGTAACCAGAGAGCACAAGTTTTAAGCATTTGGTATAGAAACAGAGGCAAAATGAGGAAACCCTTTTTTTTAAATCACAGAGGTATATAGATCTGGAATGTACTACCTGAAAGGTGATGGAATCAAATTCAATTACAACCAACAAAAAAGGAAGTGGACACATACACAAAGGGATAAATTGGTACAGGTATGGCTGCAAGGAGATGGAGATTAATTGGATAGCTCTTTGGAAAAGCTGCCACAGGCACAATGCCATGGTGGACTCAGTCTGTGTCAGACCTTTCAGGGGTGAAATTACAAAACACTTCTACACTCAATGGAGTCTCAGCTTCAGACTCTCTCCACAATTGGTGATTGATACAAAGTCATTTGTAAATTGTAATACTGAAATTGACAGATTTATTATTAACCAGAGGTATTAAGGGATGTGGGGCAAAGGTGGATGCCTGGCGTTAGATCACAGATCAGCTATAATCTCACTGAATGACAGAACAGGGTGGAGGGGCTAAATAACCTACTCTTCCTATGTACCATGAGATGGAATAAAATATGAAATATAGTAACAAGTTCAATAAGGATTAGGTCATTTTAAACCACGCTTTTCATCAATCCGGCTTAAATTTTTTTACACTTGCTTAAGTACTATAAACATCAAGGCCTTGAAGAGAGTACCTACATTGGAGAGACACCAGGGAGCATCTTCTTTAGGCATGATCCCAAGTTCCCCACCACTTCATTCACCTCTTCTGATGAAGTTAGTTTCAGAGGAAAAGTGCATCGATCAGTTTCCACAATCAACTGAAAAACATCAAAAAAAAAATCAAACCTTTCAAATCTAGCTAGATGAATCAAAGATAAATCAGTAAAATTCCACAGACGAAACAAAGGACTTTTTAAAATATTTATATAAATTTAGAGTACCCAATTATTTTATTCCCCCAATCAAGGGGCAATTTAGCATGGCCAATCCACCTACCCTGCACATCTTTGGGTTGTGGGCTGAGACCCACGCAGACACGGGGAGAATGTGCAAATGCCACACGGACAGTGACCCGGCCGGGATCGAACCTGGGTCCTTGGCGCCATGAGGCAGCAGTGCTAACCACTGTGCTGCCCAGAAACAAAGGATTTATGTCCCTTGAACTCAGGCTTTATGATATATGACTCCTTCCCAAATCCAACAAGAAGCGCCTGAGGGGGACAGTCTCACCAGGAATATTTCTGGAATTCATCATTTCACAACAGGTTTGACAAGCTGTTGGCGTCCTTGTGCATTTTACTTGTGCCTGATCTAGTGCAACATAAAGCAACACAAAGGGTTAATTGTAATACTAAATACTTAAAGAGCAGCATCTTCTTTGGGGGAGGGAGGCAAAAGAGCAATGGGTTAATCTCTCTTTTCAATATTGTCACTAAAGTGAATCAATGATGGTGCCTGGAGAGGTCTGTCATGCCATACCATACCTGTGAAGCCATGTTGCAGGATTAAGGAAGGGAATTTTACGGTGTATACATATCCTGGGATCAATACATTTCCAACCTGAGGCAAAGACACATTCCTGACTAACCAGACTGCCTGACGTTGTTCAGTAATTTTAGAAGAGATCAGTACCACGAGACAGTTGGAGAAAATTCTCGACAAAGAGAATGAAATTTTATGGAATAAAATTATTGTAGTTTGCTTATAAAATGATTCAAGGCACACAAAGCTTAAAACACAGGCAACCCTGTGTGATTACCCAAATTTACCCTGGAAATATAGATCATAAACATTGAATGAAACAAACCATGTGAACAGACTTTGTTTGGATTTATAGAATTTGTGTTCCAAATGCAAATGATCTCATTTTCTCTGGACGGACGTAGTATGGTACTTACTAGAAGAAAGATGCTCCTGTGCGACTTCAGCTGCATCCCAATATTTCCACGTGTGTGTTATGGTTTCCCCAGAACTTATCACAACCAGGCTACATTCAAATTGTATGTGCAAAATGAGGAAGGCAAGCATAAACTTTAACAGTATTATTGCTGATTTTTCATAAGTGAGTTACCCATTAGAGTTTCCCACTTCCATATTCAAGAGTTTTGCAAAGCTTCCTCACAAATATTTGATCACTGAGGCTTTGCCAAGTCAGCTCATCTACAATTGCCTCAGGTCTCAATATATTTTCTTTACGTAAATGTATTAACATCTTTTCCATGGTTAATATATCTATGTACAAATGAACAATTGAAGTTGTCACCAGCAGTCCCCAAAGGTATAAGTTTGTAACACATTGCGGGTAGACATTTTAATTCGTTCACTGCAGACAAGTACCAAATGCTGTGAATCAGAAGTGCTTCCTTTTAGAATTTAGAAGATGTAAAGAACAGACAAGGGTCCTCCAAAATGTATGCTTCAGAATACATTGAAATGTGCTGAGGCCATACACTGTAATGAAGGAATATTACGTTGCTGGAGGTTATGCATTGATTTCATCCAGACGTAATTGTCAAAAAAGTTTAAAGCTTTATATTAGAATGGTATTTTGGGGGGTATTCATGCATTCAGCTTGGTATCTGTTAGAACTTGTTTGAACTAATCCAGAGTCAACAACTTTAATAGACCTTCGAAAGTGGCACTTGAAAAACAGCAGTACTCTATTAAATGTCTTTGTCAGCATACTTTGCAGCAATGATCACTGTTTTTTGTGGTTGTATTTCACCAAACCTATTTGGTTCATGGGCTGAGGATCAGGCCGTCTTCCTTTTCTTTGATGACACCGCAGAAATTACCAGTCTGGTGTGATGTGTTGGCTATGAATGACTGGCTAGTAGCCTTTCCATGTGGCCAATGGAGTACTTTTAAAGTACAGTCCTTGTTGAAATGCAGATGACGCAGCAGCCAATTTGCACTCAGCAAACTCCCACAAGCAAAATATGATGAGGTTGATTGAGGGATCAATGTTGACCAGCAGAGCAGGGGCAACTGCCCAACCCTTCTTTGGAATGGTGCATGGGATCTTTTACACCCACCTGCGCAGGTCTTTAACATCTGGACGGCATGGTGGCACAACGGTTAGCACGTCTGCCTCACAGCACCAGGGACCGAGGTTAAATTCTGGCCTTAGGTGACTGTGGAATTTGCACATTTTCCCGTGGGTTTCTTCCGGGTGCTCAGGTTTCCTCCCACAGTCCAAAGATGTGCAGGTTAGTTGGATTGGCCATGTTAAAAATTGCCCCTTTGTGTCCAAAATGTGCAGGTTGGGTGGGGTTACAGGGATAGGGTGGGAGAGTGGGCCTAGGTTCTCTTTCAGAAGGTCGGTGCAAATCAGAAAGTCGGTGCAAATTCGATGGGCCAAATGGCCTCCTTCTGCCCTGTACAGGTCTATGCATCTCATCCAAAAGATGACACCTCCACACCTCCAACAGTGCAATGCTCCCTCAGTCCTATGCTCAAAGCCTGGAGTGCGATTTGAAATTGGAACCTTGTGATTCTGAGGAGATTGTGCGACCAACTCAGCCTCAAATTGACACTGCTGTGAAGTAGGGTTGTTCCCCTTGATGCAAAGGAGATTGGACAGAGGTGTACAAAAGGCAGATAAAGCAAAGCTGCTCACATTAGCTGATGGCTTAACGACTAGGAGACACAGATGTAAGACTTTGAGCAAGGCAAGCAGCGAGTACGTGAGAAAGGTCTTTTTTACACAATGAATGGTAATGAATTGGAGCCTATTGCCCAAAATGGTGGTGGAAGCAGAGACAATGAATGATTTCCAAAGGAATTTGGATGGGCACTTCAGGAAAATAAATTTCTAGAGCTACAATTTACATCTTGTAATTCTTATGTAATTATATATGAAGGGAGAACAGCACGGTGGCAGTGGTTAGTACTGCTGCCTCACAGCGCCAGGTACCCGGGTTCAATTCCAACCTCAAATGACAGATGTGTGGAGCCTGCACGTTTTCCACGTGTCAGCGTGAGTTTCTTCCAGGTGCTGTGGTTTCCTCCCACAGTCTAAAGATCATAGAATTTACAGTGCAGAAGGAGGCCATTCGGCCCATCGAGTCTGCACCGACTCCTGGAAAGAGCACCCTACCCAAGGTTAACACCTCCACCCATAACCCAGTAACCCCACCCAACACTAAGGGCAATTTTGGACACTAAGGGCAATTTAGCGTGGCCAATCCACCTAACCTGCACATCTTTGGACTGTGGGAGGAAACCGGAGCACCCGGAGGAAACCCACGCACACACGGGGAGGATGTGCAGACTCCGCACAGACAGTGACCCAAGCAGGAATGTTGATAGTCCAATCAGGGAGGGGGCCTTACTGGACCTGGTATTGGGATTCTATATGGTTCTATAGGGCAGGCAAAACACACAAAAGGCTTCAGTCACAGGAATGTTGATAATCCAAACAGGGAGGGGGGCCTTACTGGACCTGGTATTGGGGAATGAGCCCAGCTAGGTGACCACAGTTTCATTCGGGGAACATTTTGTGAATAGTGATCATAATTCCATAAGTTTTTGAACACTCATAGATAAGGACAAGAGTGGTTCTCGAGCGAGGGTGATAAATTGGGGGGCAGAGGTGTGAAAAGATTTGATCACTCATGGCTAAAGAGAGCGGAAGGACATGGCTACAGAATGATCCAGGCACAATAATGAATATATTAAATTAGAGGCATTAGAGTAGTAGAAGATTAAGCAGGTCAGAAATATGACTTGTTGAATGTTAGCATATGTATAGAAGTTTAGAGGGAGTGGGAAAGTCTGAAAGTAACAAAAGCATGAATGAAGGCCTCAAAGGACAAAGAACAACACAGCACAGGAACAGGCCCTTTGGCCCACCAAGCCTGCACCGATCCTGGTTCCTTATTTAGACTTACTACTTATTGCCCAAGCGATCTGTATCCCTCAATTCCCCACTCATTCATGTGTCTAGCAAGATGCATCTTAAACATTGCTATCGTGCCTGCCTGCACCACCTCCACTGGAAATGCGTTCCAGGCACCCACCACCCTCTGCGTGAAAAATTTTGCCCGCATATTTCACCTAATCTTTCCCCCTCTCACCTTGAACCTGTGCCCCTTGTAATTGAGTCTTCCATCCTGGGAAAAAGCTTCTGACTATTCATCCTGTCTATACCTCTCGTAATTTGTAGACCTCAATCAGGTTTCCCCTCAGCCTCCGTATTTCCAACAAAAACAATCTGAGTTTATTCAACCTGTCCTCCAGACCAGTCAACATCCTAGTAAACCTCTTTGCACTCTCTCCAAAGCATCCATGTCCTTCTGGTAGTGTGGTGACCAGAACTGCATGCAATATTCCCAATGTGGCCCAACTAAAGTTTTATACAACTGTAATATGACCTGCCAACTCGCGTACTCAATGTACCAGCTAATGAACAGTAAGAAGTCTCACAACACCAGATTAAAGTCCAACAGGTTTATTTCGAATCACTAGTTTTCGGAGCACTGCTCCTTCCTCAGGTGAATCAGAGCATTCACCCAAGAAGGAGCAGTGCTGCGAAAGCTAGTAATTCAAAACAAACCTGTTGGACTTTAACCTGGTGTTGTAAGACTTCTTACTGTGCTCACCCCAGTCCAACGCCAGCATCTCCACATCCCGACTAATGAAGGCAAGCATGCCTATGCCTTCTTGATTACCTTATCCACCTGTATTGTCACTTTCATGGAACTATGGACCAGAATTCCCAGATCCACATTACAAACAACAGTGGTCTCAACACTGATCCCTGTGGAACACCACGAGTTACTGATCTCCAATCTGAAAAACTCCCTTCTTGCTACTCTCTGTCCTCTGTTGCCAGGCCAGTTCTTTATCCATCTAGCTAGAACATTCCAAATCCCATGCGACTTTACCTTTTGTATCAGTCTGCCACGAGGGACCTTGTCAAACTCCTTACTAAAGTCCATTTAGATGACACACACAGCCTTTCCCTCATGAGTTAATTTTGTCACCTCCTCAAAAAACTCTTATCAAGTTGGCAAGACATGACCTTCTGCGCACAAAACCATGTTGCCTATCACGAACAAGTCCATTTGCTTCCAAATATGAATAAATCCTGTCCCTCAGTAGCTTCACCAACAGCTTCCCCACCACTGATGTCAGGCACACCGGCCTACAATTATCTGGATTATGCCTGCTTTCCTTCTTTAACAAAGGGACATTGGGTTTCTCCAGTCCTCACGAACCTCACCTGTGGCCAAAGATGATATCTGCTAAGGCCCCAGCTATTTCCTCTCTTGCCTCCCACCGTAACCTGGGATATATCCCTTCGAGCCCAGGGGACTTATCTACCTTAATGCATTTTGAAATGAAAATTGCTTATTGTCACGAGTAGGCTTCAATGAAGTTACTGTGAAAAGATAGCCAACACTTCCTCCTTCATTATGCTGACATGTCCTGGAGTATTCATACACCCATCCCTAATATCAACATCCGGCATGTCCCTCTCCTTTGTGAATAACGATGCAAAGTACTCATTAATGATCTGACCCACTTCCTCTGACTCCACATTTAACTTCCCTCCTTTGTCCTTGAGTGGCCCTACTCTTTCACTAGCTATCCTCTTGCTCCTTATATATGTATAAAAGGCTTTGGGATTTTCCTTGACCTTGCTTGCCAATGACATTCCATGGCCCTTTTTAGTCCTCCTAACTCCCAGTTTGAGTTTGCTCCTACTTTCCCGATATTCTTCAAAAGCTTTGTCTGTTTTTAGTTGCCTACACCTTATGTACACTTCCTTTTTCTTTTTGACTAGTCTCACAATTTATCCTGTCATCCATGGTTCCGTAACCTTGTCATTTCTGTCCTTCATTTGCACAGGGACATGCCTGTCCTGCACTCTCATCAACTGGTCTTTAAAAGACTCCCACATATCAAATGTGGATTTACCCTTAAAACAGCCACTCGCAATTCACATTCTATAGCTCGTCGAATTCTGTTGCAGTTGGCATTCCCCCAATTTAGCACCCTCACTCGAGGACCACCTGTCCTTATCCATGAGTTTTCGAAAATGTATGGAATTATGATCACTATCCCCAAAATGTTCCTCTACTGAAACGTTTGTCACCTGGCCGGGCTCATTCCCCAATGCCAGGTCCAGTAAAGCCACTTCCTGGTTGGGCCTATCAACATACTGTTTCAGAAAACCCTCCTGGACACACCTGACAAATTGCTCTCTATCCGAACCCTGGCACTAAGAGAGCCCCAGTCAATATGGGAGAAATTAAAACCACCCACCACAACAGCTGTGCTATTTTCACATCTTTCCAGAATCTGACTACATTTCTGTTCCTCTGTATTCCATTGGCTGTTGGGAGGCCGATAGTACAACCCCAACATGGTGATTACACCCTTCCTATTTCTGAGCTCTAACCATAATGCCTCACTGCAGGACCCCTCCAAGATGTCCTCCCTCATCACAGCTGTGATATGTTCCCTAACCAGTAATGCAACTCCCCCACCCTTTCAGCTACCCCCTCTGTCTCGTCAAAGTGTGAGAGTGTGAGAATGTGAGAGAGTGTGTGAGTGAGTGAGTGATTGTGAGTGTGAGTGAGCATGAGACCACCACATAGTCCTTGCGAATACAAAGTCCCATCTTCATCCACAGAATGCCCTTTATTAAATTGTATAGCACTACCAATGTGCTACATTGGATAGGTTCACGGTAAATCCAGCAGCTCAAAGCTGGGCACCCATGAGGCACATCAGCTGCAGCAATATTATATTAAACGACAATCTATAACCTTTACTATCAAACCAGAGGATCAACACTGATTCACTGGGGAGTGCAGAAGAGCATGCCAGGAGCATGAACAATCATGCCGAAAAATGAGGTTTTAATTAATTAATTAATTCTCTAGAAAAAATTAATCTCTGTAATAAAACTCCCAAACCTATCTCCCCATTCACCATTACCCTTTCGGGAAGGAAACTGCCGTCCTTACCTGAAATGGCCTACATGTGACTCCAGACCCATAGCAATAGCGTTCACTCTTCGATGCCCTCAGAAATGGCTTAGAAAGCCACTCAGTTGTAACAATTAGGGATGGGCAACAAATGCCATCCTTGCCAGGAAGACCCACATCCCATGAAAGAATAAAAAAGCTATTCATTCTTGTGGCTTACGGTTTTGTGAAATCTTCCAACATGCAACTTGTTGCTGTCTTTTCCTACATAACAGTAACTGCTCTTCAAAACTCATTGGTTCTGAAATACTTACGGTATTCTATGAGATGCGACCACCAAAACTCATCAAAGTAGCTCAGTTGGAACAAATAAAAACTGTAGGTTACATTCGGGCCACGTGTTATCAAGCAGAAAAGAACATTTGGAGATGCTGGTGATGTGATGAGGTGGGGCAGTTGATATGGCTGTGGAGGGAGGCCTGAAGTGACCAGATGTTATCGGAGGTTGGGAATCTACCATTGTAACTGTGCAATTATTTTTCCCCATTTTTACACTTTGCAACTTCAGATTCAACTTACCTATCTGGTATGTTTTTGGCAGCTTCTGCCTTTTATTGTGCGTCTCCACATCATTTCACGCTAATAATAATTTCAGACATTTAACAATTTCCTGTTTTTCTTTTAAGCACAATTAAATTATACTTGTAACTCGAGTGCCAGAGTTTTTTTAATTCACTTTACCTTTGTCCTGTTCTCAGTTAAATGCTGTTGGGTTTTTCCCCCCACCAGTTTTGATAAAGGATTACACCAAAATATTAACTTGCATGTTCTCCCAACAGGTGCCGGTTAACCTGTTGAATGTTTCCAGCATCTTGTTTTGGATTTAGCAAAATTTGAACAAAGTCATACGGTCACCCTCTTTGTTATTATTCAAACACAGATCTTACTTAATAAAGGCAGAGAACAAAACTCATTTCCACACAAAGGATTCCGTATTTTTCTTTCTCCCACACGGACTTTGAACTCGAATACCCCACCAGATTCCTTTGATCTTTTAATGATTCTGCCTGTTCTTTTCCCTGATGCATTTCGTTTAAATACATCAAAAGCAATTCAAGTAATAAAAGAGGAATATATACTTCACACCTATCTCGACAGAAGGCAAGTTCTCAGATGCAGGTCGATAAAGAGCAACGAGAGGGGTTGATACATAAACATGTCTTTTTGCAGCATGCAACCCTAAACCCCGCTTCCACCACGCACATCCAAACAAAATCTAGAATTCCCAGTAACAGGTGATGTCGGCCTCCGTATTGTGTCCCCGTATTTGAACAGTACGGCCGCAAAAGTATTACGGTTAAATGAGAACTTAACAGCCAACGTCTCTACTCTCACAATTTAACAAAATAAATCACACCCCAGTAACTCAACCGCACGCTTGGATTGAGCTATTTTATGCTATTATAACTTTCCCTGCTACCATCATTTTCTGCTTCACAATTTCCAGACTCAATTTGTTTGATGTTCTCCTTGTTGGCCCCCCTCCCATCCTTCATAAATACCAATTTATCCAAAACTCCACTGTGTCCCATACTAAATCCCGCTCAGCCACTTGCCCTCGCTAACATACACTGACTTCCTGCCCCAAGGACAATAAATTCAAAATTCTTTTCCTGATCTTATAGCTTCTATAGTTTCCCTTCCTCAAAGGACAATACTCAAAACAGTTGCGTTTTTATAACAATCTACCAGATAGAAACCACGTGAGTGTGTGTTCTGTCAGCATACTGTCTGAACAAAATAAGGATGGACGATTAGCTGCTTCAAGACAGAAAGCAAAGAGTGAGAATAAAAGGTGATTTAAGGTGCCAGAAGTTGGGATTGCGGTGTTCCCCAAGGATTTGTGCTAGGAGCATTGCTGTTTACAATTTAGGTTAACTATTTGGACATTGGGAGTAACTATCTGGCCTTATAACCCCTCCTGCACCATGCATAACTGCTATTCTGATCTTTTGTGTATCCTGTTCTCCTTTAATGCACCAGGCCTCGGGCAAGCTCTTAGGAACTCCTGCATTAAATATCTCTCACATTTTTTCTTTAAAAACATTCCGAAAATCCATACTTTCAACTAAACGAACAATTGCTTCACAAACTGCTGCTTATTCCTCTAATCTCCATAGCACTTAGTGTTTTTCATATTAAAGTCACCATACAGATTAATTCTCATTTCATCCTTGCCCTCAACAATTCATTTCGGCACCAAAGCCTACAAAATACAACATTAAGTAGCCAGATCAACAATAGCAAAGGCAGAGTTTGTGCACCAGAAATGGAATATGTCTGGACATCCAATGTAAAATTCACTCAACCAGTGACGCAATGATATCCATATTGAGGTTACGTTTTTGTTTTTAAAAAGCTTTTGGCACCAGCGAATTAATGCACAAGAAAACTTACACTGCAACATCCATCTCCACGACAACACCACCAACTTTCACCCAACCATGAACAAAATCTGTATGACCTTTCTAATAAATCGTAATCACAGCCTCTGGTTTGACAAAATAAATTAAATTACGTTTGTTTTATTACACAGTATCATAGGATTTTAGCAATGCTTTGGTAATTTTGTAGTCCATTCCATTTCTCTGTGCAAACTATGAACCAGTGGGCTCAATTAGAGCGCACTGCCACAGACAATAATTGCAATATCATTAAAAAAATGTTACTGACATTCTATCCCTTGAGTTTTTAAATCAAACTAAAGATGAATCTGATCACACAATATTAAGTAAATGATACAAATCACAATACTTTGCACACTGAGCTAAAATACGAATTACCATTTCAAAGCACTCAGACTTCAATCACAAGATTTAAAAGAAATGGTGGTGTTTAATAATTAAAAGCATGATGATTCACTGTAAATTGACCCTGCAGGAATTTTCAATCATGCCACAACTAGCCAGCAGGGTGGAGAATTCCACTGTTTGCTTTAAACAGTTTGAGCCATAGATATAAAGGGAGTAAAGAGGGGTATTTTTATTTGCTCCTGGAATTTCAGTGACATTGTTACTCCATATTTATTACCAATCCCTATTTGTCTTGCTTGCAGTTAGACAGCCATGTACAGTGGGACTGGAGTCATGTCTATCAAGACCAGATAGTGGTGGCAGTTTCCCTTCCTCAAAGGACAATACTCAAAACAGTTGAGTTTTTGTAACAATCCACCAGATAGAAACCACATGCGGGTGTGTTCTGTTAACATACTGCCTGAACACAATAAGAATGGACGATTAGCTGCTTCAAGACAGAAAGCAAAGAGTGGGAATAAAAGGTTATTTAAGGTGCCATAGTTGAGATTGTAGTGTTCCCCAAGGATTTATGCTAGAACCACTGACGCCCACAATTTAATTAATAGTTCGGGGGGGGGGGGGGGGGGGGGGGTGGAAAGAGAGAGAGAGAGTCAATACCAAAGGGAGTGCAACAAATTACAGGAAGACATTAATAAACTTTGCAGAATGGGAAATAAATTGGCAAATTAAATTCAACACAGGTAAATGTGAGGTGGTACGTTTTGGTAGGAAGAACAGGAAAGTATCTCAAGGTGGGGTAGAAGAACAAAGGGACTTTGGAGTACAAATACACCAATTACTAAAACTTGCACCACAGGTTAGCAAGGCCATAAAAAAAGCAAACCAAATACTAGGCTCTATTTCTAGAGAGACAGAATTGAAAATTGGAGAAGTTACATTCACCTCTATCGGACTTTGGTTCGACCAAACTAATAGGGCGTCTAGTTCTGTTGTCATACTACAAAAAAGAATAGAGACACTGGAGCGGATGCATAGAAGATTTACACGGATGATTCTCGAAATGCCTGGGTTATCAGGAAGGGACAGACAGGTTCAGTTTCTTTTCTCTTGAAAAGGGAAGGCCGAGGGTCGACCTCCAAGAGGTCTTCAAAATGATGAAAGGTTTTGATAAGAGTGGACGCAGAGAAAATATGTCCTCTTGTGGGAAAGAGGATCACTAGATTATCAACACAAGATAGTTACCAAGAAATCCAATAGGGAATTCAGGAGAAAATTCTTTCGCCAAAGAGTGGCAAAAATATGGAACTCACTACCACAGGGATTAGTCGAAATGATTAGTTATCACCAGGATGGAAGAGTCAATTACTAGGAGACATAGGTTCACGGTGCGGGTTCAAGGTGCGAGAGGCAAAGTTTAGAGGAGATGTGCGAGGGACGTTTTTTTTTTTACACAGACTATAGTGGGTGCACGGAACTCGCTGTCGGAGGAGGTGCGGAAGCAAGTTCGATAGTGAAGTTTAAGGGGCGTCTTGACAAATGCTTAAATGGAATGGGAATAGATGGATCCGGGCCCCGGAAGTGTAGAAGGTTTTAGGTTAAATGGACAGCATGGTCGGTGCAGGTTTGGAGGGCCGAAGGGCCTGTTCCTGTGCTGTACTTTTCTTTGTTCTTGTACTAGTGTAGACGCATTTATGGGGAAATTAGCACCACCCAAAGCCTCAGACTGCCTCTCCGACCGAGCGGAATTCCTAAAATTAGAAAAAATAAAATTTGTAATGAGAGGATCAGTCGAAGGATTCCACCAAATGTGGAAACAATTCACCAGCCTCTTTGAAGACCTGTTTGTGACGAGCAACTGGGGGGGAGGGGGGAGCAAGGGAAGTCCGGGGGGGGTTGGTGAAGGGAGCACCCACACCAGAGGGGAAATGGGGATATCTGCCCTACCCACCTAGGGGCACAGGGGCCTGTGCACGGGAGTGACAAACAAAATGTAAACTTTATGTAGTCTAAGAAGCATATAGAAGCAAAAGGGGTTCCGAAAATGAAGCCATTCGTCTACTTTTATGCTAACGGAAGTCAATGCAATGTAAATACGCCACCTGTTTTTCACTGTAGTATTTTTGTTTTATTTCGCTAGTTTTTCCATATGTTTTTCTAAATTATCTTATTTATTTTTCCATTGTTCTCATAAGATGCTTGATAAATTTTGACTACTTGTACAGCAAAAAGAGATGTAACTTATTTACAACCTTGGTTAGGATGAAAGCAACTGCAAGTTGGAATGTTATGGAACAATTCACCTGTAATAAATGAAAGACTCCAATAAAAATGCCTTTTTTTAAATTAAGGGAAATTAGACAATCATAAGAGGGAGAACGGAATAAATGGGTACGATGATAGATTTGAACAAGAATGTTTGGGAGGACGTTCGCGTGGAGCATAAACAAAGGTGAGGGCTGATTTAGTCGAATGGCCAGTTTCTATGCCATAAACTCTATGTAAACATAACATTACCAGGTTTACCCAGTTGTGTTTTCTAAACATTCAATATTTAAGAAGCAAATTATCTATTTCACCTTTCAAAATCTCAGGCTACCCAAGTTGCCTAATCTAAATCTATGCTTTATACTTGGCCATCAGTATGTTGACTTAAAATATTAGTTTAGAAAACATCAATCTTATTGTGGCGTAATTAAATTGATTATTCAATAAAAAGATTAACTACAAATATAAAAATGTAAAGACTCAAACATTTACATTAAAAAATTTAGTATCCATCTACCAAATTTAGCACAGTGGAGGGGCTGGTTTAGCACAGTGGGCTAAACAGCTGGCTTGTAATGCAGAACAAGGCCAACAGCGCGGGTTCAATTCCCGTACCGGCCTCCCCAAGCAGGCGCAGAATGTGATGACTTGGAGCTTTTCACAGTAACTTCATTGAAGTCTACGTGTGACAATAAGCGATTATTATTATTATTATTTCAAATTTAGCATAAACCTCTGTAGGTTTAATTTATCACTTGTTTGGATGTCTCTGAAAGACAGAAGATAAATAGAAAGATGATGTGCAGGTTAGGTGGATTGGCCGCACTAAATTGCCCCTTAATTGTAAAAAACAAATAATTGGGTACCCTAAATTTATTTTCAGAAAACGAATAGAAAGGCAATGAAGAGTTGAAGACTAAGCCAATATATATCATAATGAAAGTGTGTAAAGGAATCATAGAATCCCTACAGTACAAAAGAAGGAGGTCAAGCAGCCCATTGAGTCTGGACAGACCCTCTAAAAGAGCAACCTAACCAGACTCCTGCCCTATCCCTGTAACCCCACTAAACCCTGGACACGTAGGGGAAATTTAGCATGGCCAATCCACCTAACCTACACATCTTTGGACTGTGGGAGGAAACCAGAAACCCACGCAGACACGGGGAGAACTTGCAAACTCCGTGCAAGAGCGGGAGAGACAGAGCGGGAGAGACAGAGCGGGAGAGACAGAGCGGGAGAGACAGAGCGGGAGAGACAGAGCGGGAGAGACAGAGCGGGAGAGACAGAGCGGGAGAGACAGAGCGGGAGAGACAGAGCGGGAGAGACAGAGCGGGAGAGACAGAGCGGAGAGACAGAGCGGGAGAGACAGAGCGGGAGAGACAGAGCGGGAGAGACAGAGCGGAGAGGGAGAGACAGAGCGGGAGAGACAGAGCGGGAGAGACAGAGCGGGAGAGACAGAGCGGGAGAGACAGGGCGGGAGAGACAGAGCGGGAGAGACAGAGCGGGAGAGACAGAGAGGGAGAGACAAGAGCGGGAGGGACAGAGCGGGAGAGACAGAGCGGGAGAGACAGAGCGGGAGAGACGGCGGGAGGGACAGAGCGGGAGGGACAGAGCGGGAGAGACAGAGCGGGAGAGACAGAGCGGGAGAGACAGAGCGGGGAGAGACAGAGCGGGAGAGACAGAGCGGAGAGAACAGAGCAGGAGAGACAGAGCGGGAGAGACAGAGCGGGAGAGACAGAGCGCGAGGGGAGAGACAGGGGAGGGACAGAGGGGAGAGACAGAGCGCGAGGGGAGAGACAGAGCGCGAGGGGAGAGACAGAGCGCGAGGGGAGAGACAGAGCGCGAGGGGAGAGACAGAGCGCGAGGGGAGAGACAGAGCGGGAGAGACAGAGCGGGAGAGACAGAGCGGGAGAGACAGAGCGGGAGAGACAGAGCGGGAAGAGACAGAGCGGGAGAGACAGAGCGGGAGAGACAGAGCGGGAGAGACAGAGCGGGAGAGACAGAGCGGGAGAGACAGAGCGGGAGAGACAGAGCGGGAGAGACAGAGCGGGAGAGACAGAGCGGAGAGACAGAGCGGGAGAGACAGAGCGGGAGAGACAGAGCGGGAGAGACAGAGCGGGAGAGACAGAGGGCGGGAGAGACAGAGCGGGAGAGACAGAGCGGGAGAGACAGAGCGGGAGAGACAGAGCGGGAGAGACAGAGCGGGGAGAGACAGAGAGGGAGAGACAGAGCGGGAGAGACAGAGCGGGAGAGACAGAGAGGGAGAGACAGAGCGGGAGAGACAGAGCGGGAGAGACAGAGAGGGAGAGACAGAGCGGGGGGAGAGACAGAGCGGGAGAGACAGAGCGGGAGAGACAGAGCGCGAGGGGAGAGACAGAGCGTGGAGAGACAGAGCGGAGAGACAGAGCGGGGAGAGACAGACGCGGGAGAGACAGAGCGGGAGAGACAGAGCGGGAGAGACAGAGCGGGAGAGACAGAGCGGGAGAGACAGAGCGGGAGAGACAGAGCGGGAGAGACAGAGCGGGAGAGACAGAGCGGGAGAGACAGAGCGGGAGAGACAGAGCGGGAGAGACAGAGCGGGAGAGACAGAGCGGGAGAGACAGAGCGGGAGAGACAGAGCGGAAAGAGATAGTGAAATGGGAAATAGGGAGAGGCAATGGATAGACACTTCATAGATACCAGAGGTAATGGAATGTGAACAGGAAAATAAATTATTGATTAGATAGATCTAGGTTTTTCAAAGTGCAGGTCATGAAACCTGGGTAGGTGGTGGGCGAGTGTCAGGAGAGTTACGGAGCGATTGGTTGTAGCGTTCTCCCAGTGGTCCCCAAGAAGTGCCCAAAGGCCGCTACTAATATTTTTATTGATAATAGCAGTCGCTGCTACTTTTCAAACAAGAAAATGGGGCCATGTGCAGTCTTCCAGCCAGAGGCGGCTTCAGTGAGCAGATCACATGCCCTGCACGTACACTTGGTGTTAAGCGCCCTCTACGTATATGCATTTAGCACCAAATCATGGATGAAAGTTTCTTCCATTTTCTAGCTGCTGGCAAGCAAAGCAAGAGGACTGTTAAGCTGAATCATTTTCTTACACCAGAGATGGCCAGAGACACAAATAGGCAGAGAATGTACTGGCCAGGACGTGACAACGGAAAGCCGCACAGGACAGAGCAGTGTACATGTTAACTCTGTACAAAGCTCAAGTTACTCTGATCAACAGTCTACAAAGAAGAAACTTAACTTGGGAACAAAGCAGTATGAAGGTGATTTCTGGAGGTATGGTGTTGGCAATTTGTGCTATTGCAAATCAGGATGCAAATTTCATGAAAATGAAATGAAAAATGAAAAAATGAAAATCGCTTATTGTCACAAGTAGGCTTCAATGAAGTTACTGTGAAAAGCCCCTAGTCGCCACATTCCGGCGCCTGTCTGGGGAGGCTGGTACGGGAATCGAACCGTGCTGCTGGCCTGCTTGGTCTGCTTTAAAAGCCAGCGATTTAGCTGAGTGAGCTAAACCAGCCCCTTGTGTGTTATATGTAGGAAAGCACTGGCAAATAAGAGGAGAAGTTTCAGCTGTTGAAAGAGAACGGTGGGTGAAGAATTCCTTTTGAGGTTGAGACTCCAGAGTCAGTCACTTACAGTCGACTCCAAATTAAGTACCTGACGTGTGAAAGCCCATTAAAAACATGCCAAAGCCCATGAGGGTGTCAGCATTGTGGTATAACATCTCCCATGAGTATCCAGTGCTGAGTAAAATAAGCATTTTGTTGCTCTTGCCCCTCATGATGACCTATATGTGCGAGGATGGATTGCCCATTCTCACAAAGATAATAATAATAATAATCTTTATTATTGTCACAAGTAGGCTTATATTAATACTGCAATTAAGTAACTGTGAAAAGCCCCTTGTCGCCACATTCCGGCGCCTGTTTGGGTAGACGGAGGGAGAATTCAGAATGTCCAATTCACCTACAAGCACATCTTTCGGGACTTGTGCAAGGAAACCGGAGGACATCCACGCCGGCACGAGGAGAATGTACAGACTCCGCGCAGGCAGTGACCCAAGTGGGAATTGAACCTGGGACCCTGGTGCAATAAAGCAACAGTGATGACCACTGCGCTACCGTGCCGAAGACAGCTCAAAGGAAGTGTGCACCTGATATGTGCATTTCCTTCTCCTCCTGTGAACCTGATTGGAGTGAGAAAGTGAGGATCATGCAGGGTCCCCTTTCACATTATAGGGAAGTGAGTTGACAAGGTGGGCCGGCAGGGGTCGCCAAGGTGGGCCGGCAGGGGTCGCCAAGGTGGGCCGGCAGGGGTCGCCAAGGTGGGCCGGCAGGGGTCGCCAAGGTGGGCCGGCAGGGGTCGCCAAGGTGGGCCGGCAGGGGTCGCCAAGGTGGGCCGGCAGGGGTCGCCAAGGTGGGCCGGCAGGGGTCGCCAAGGTGGGCCGGCAGGGGTCGCCAAGGTGGGCCGGCAGGGGTCGCCAAGGTGGGCCGGCAGGGGTCGCCAAGGTGGGCCGGCAGGGGTCGCCAAGGTGGGCCGGCAGGGGTCGCCAAGGTGGGCCGGCAGGGGTCGCCAAGGTGGGCCGGCAGGGGTCGCCAAGGTGGGCCGGCAGGGGTCGCCAAGGTGGGCCGGCAGGGGTCGCCAAGGTGGGCCGGCAGGGGTCGCCAAGGTGGGCCGGCAGGGGTCGCCAAGGTGGGCCGGCAGGGGTCGCCAAGGTGGGCCGGCAGGGGTCGCCAAGGTGGGCCGGCAGGGGTCGCCAAGGTGGGCCGGCAGGGGTCGCCAAGGTGGGCCGGCAGGGGTCGCCAAGGTGGGCCGGCAGGGGTCGCCAAGGTGGGCCGGCAGGGGTCGCCAAGGTGGGCCGGCAGGGGTCGCCAAGGTGGGCCGGCAGGGGTCGCCAAGGTGGGCCGGCAGGGGTCGCCAAGGTGGGCCGGCAGGGGTCGCCAAGGTGGGCCGGCAGGGGTCGCCAAGGTGGGCCGGCAGGGGTCGCCAAGGTGGGCCGGCAGGGGTCGCCAAGGTGGGCCGGCAGGGGTCGCCAAGGTGGGCCGGCAGGGGTCGCCAAGGTGGGCCGGCAGGGGTCGCCAAGGTGGGCCGGCAGGGGTCGCCAAGGTGGGCCGGCAGGGGTCGCCAAGGTGGGCCGGCAGGGGTCGCCAAGGTGGGCCGGCAGGGGTCGCCAAGGTGGGCCGGCAGGGGTCGCCAAGGTGGGCCGGCAGGGGTCGCCAAGGTGGGCCGGCAGGGGTCGCCAAGGTGGGCCGGCAGGGGTCGCCAAGGTGGGCCGGCAGGGGTCGCCAAGGTGGGCCGGCAGGGGTCGCCAAGGTGGGCCGGCAGGGGTCGCCAAGGTGGGCCGGCAGGGGTCGCCAAGGTGGGCCGGCAGGGGTCGCCAAGGTGGGCCGGCAGGGGTCGCCAAGGTGGGCCGGCAGGGGTCGCCAAGGTGGGCCGGCAGGGGTCGCCAAGGTGGGCCGGCAGGGGTCGCCAAGGTGGGCCGGCAGGGGTCGCCAAGGTGGGCCGGCAGGGGTCGCCAAGGTGGGCCGGCAGGGGTCGCCAAGGTGGGCCGGCAGGGGTCGCCAAGGTGGGCCGGCAGGGGTCGCCAAGGTGGGCCGGCAGGGGTCGCCAAGGTGGGCCGGCAGGGGTCGCCAAGGTGGGCCGGCAGGGGTCGCCAAGGTGGGCCGGCAGGGGTCGCCAAGGTGGGCCGGCAGGGGTCGCCAAGGTGGGCCGGCAGGGGTCGCCAAGGTGGGCCGGCAGGGGTCGCCAAGGTGGGCCGGCAGGGGTCGCCAAGGTGGGCCGGCAGGGGTCGCCAAGGTGGGCCGGCAGGGGTCGCCAAGGTGGGCCGGCAGGGGTCGCCAAGGTGGGCCGGCAGGGGTCGCCAAGGTGGGCCGGCAGGGGTCGCTACAGTCAGCCGGCACGGGTCGGCACGGTCGGCTGGCACGGGTCACCAATGCCGACGGCATGGGTCCCCACGGTCGGCCGGCATAGGACCCCACAGTCGGCCGGCATAGGACCCCACAGTCGGCCGGCATGGGACGCCAAGGCCAGCTGGCCATGGGCCGCCAAGAACGGCCAGTTAGCAAAGTGTGTCCCGCGGGGGGAAAGGTTTGAAAAACACTGATCTAGAACCACTCCCCCATCTTTTTCCCATAGCCATAACAAGGACTTTTAAATACATTTACACACCATCGGTGTGCGTGTGTATTGAGCTCAATCGCACAATGACAGAGAGGTTGCTCATTTTTATTTAATAGTCAGTACTGCGATTAGCCACATCTGGATTCCTGGTTAGCCACGTGGTTCACGGTTACCCTTGGATAACACCATCATAACAAACTGGATACGCAAGCACGGCACAGCAGCAACCAACAAACCTAATGGTTAAACTGCACAGCCGGAAGAGTAGAATGAAAGTCAAAAGTTAAATCATTATCTAACTGGACGGTGCTCTGATGAGAACGTGGGACTTCAACTTGAGGACTATATCTAGCTCTGGTCTGAGTAATAAGGAATGTGTGTACCTGGGTTTTTCCACCGTTGGAAAGGTACATCCAATATAACTTTGTAGATATAAGATGGTGAACTAAATGGCAAGAGTACGCACTTCAATTGCACAATGATGGGTCACAGAGGTGAATGCCACAAACTGAAGACAACTGGATGTTAACGTGGGACATTGCATAAAGATGTTACTCATTTAGCCTTAAGCATGGATGCCACTGAGTAATTATTGTATAATCTTACACCTACCTAGTTATTTAAACATTCACCCGAGGATGGAGCAGTGCTCCGAAAGTTAGTGTTTGAAACAAACATGTTGGACTTTAACTTGGTGTTGTAAGACTTCTTACTGTGCTCACCCCAGTCCAACGCCGGCATCTCCACATCATAGTTATTTAAAGGTATTTCGGACATATTTGATTTTGAGGCAGCAGTAGCCAAACCTGTTTACTTAAGGTAAAGGTAAAGTCGCCATCGGCTGCTTTCCCCTTTGAGGGGGAGAGCTGACTGGTGGTGATTTTTAAATATAAATTTAAAGTACCCAATTAATTTTTTATTACAATTGAGACCCAATCAGACAGGGGAGAATGTGCAAACTCCATACAGACAGCGACCCAGGACCGGGATTGAACCCGGATCCTCGGTGCCGTGAGGCAGCAGTGCTAACCACTGCACCACCATTCCATCCTGGCTGGTGTTGATTTAACCCGGGGATCAACACACCTCAGGCGAGGGACAAGGTTAAGAAGGCGGGCCTTCATGAATAATCTCCAGGTTCTATGTCCAACATGTCTCCATCTAGGAATGGGGGGAAACCACATCAAACAGCTCAAGTATAGCATCAGGGTGTTTGAACACTAAGTTCCAAATAATCATGCTTCTTTTATGATCACAGAATCAGAACACAGGAGGCCATTCAGTCCACTGTTCCTGTACTAGCTCTTTATCACAGTTATCTGATTAGTGCACTCCTCTGCTCTCTCCCTGTGCAGAGCACATGTTATTACTTGGAAGCTGGAAAATACAGAAGAATTCAAATCAATCCATACCTGATGTTAGACCAGATATGATTTATGTACCAAAAACTTAGTAGTTATAGGTACCTTCCAGGATCAGTGCATATTGGAATTTAAGAGTTGCTCAAGCAGAAGAGTCTTAATATAACTGTAAAATAAGCAAAATACTGCGGACTGCAAAACAAGATCAGAGAATGCTGGAAAAATGCAGCATGTTGAGTAGCATCTGGAAGGTGAAAAAGCATTTGAGATCATTTGGCTCTTCTTCAGAACTAAAGAGAGGGGAAATGTGTTCAATTAGATATTGTATAAAAGGGGGTGGAACAGCTGGAACAATGATTTGTGGGAGCGGGAAGAGATTGCAACAAGCTGCAGCAAAACTTCAGAACAAGTGACAGATGGCCCGGTGGGGGAGGGGGAGTTTTTGCATATGAACAAAATGTTTGGGATATATTTTTTTTTAAAAAGGTTAAGTTGGAAGCAAAAGATCATAGCTTAAAGTTATTGAACTCAACATCGAGTCTCCAGGGCTACGACGTGCTTAAATCGGCGCATGATGTGCTGCTCTTCCAGTTTGCGTTGGGTTTCACTGAAGCATTGCAGCAGGCCAAGGATGGAAGAGAGGGAGAATGTGTTAGACATTAAAGAGTAGCTGTGGGAGATTGCAGCAAACTGGGGCAATTTTAAGAACAAGATACAGATGGTATGGTGCAGGATTGCCGGGGGGGGGGGGGGGGGGGGGGGGGGGTGCATTGAAGCAATACATCCACGCAATATTTAAAAAAGGCAGGTAAAGGGAGGAGAAATGCCACAATCTAAACTCCTGAATTTGAGTCCAGAGGGCTGCAACATGCCCAATTGGAAGATGACATGATGCAGTATATCATGGTGCAGACACACACAGGGACCAATCAACATGTACAAACACCGCAGCCAATCACCAGTTAGAATACACACACTATAAAGGCAGAGGGCACCACGGTTCCCGCTCATTCTGGGTGCTGCCTCTGAGTGTAACAAGAACTCACCCAGCCCAGCACAGACTTACAACACGTGCCGAGAGAAGCAACTGGCTCGGACAAGGCTTAGGTCTGTAGTTCAAGTTAGCATCATTTAGACCCACAGTCATCGTGTGTTAGTTAGTTAGAAGTAGTTAATAAAATTGAGTTGAACCTTCATCAGTGTTGGAAGTGTCTGTTCATCTCTGAAGTCTACACTAGCCAACACTTCATTAAAGTTGCTGAATTTGAGTCCAGAGGGCTGCAACATGCCCAATTGGAAGATGACATGATGCTGGGCATCACTGGAGCAGTCACAGCAGACCAAGGACAGACATGTGGGCATGAGAGCAAGGTGCTGAGTTAAAATGGTGCGCAATAGGAACGTTGCGGTCATGTTTGCAGAATGAGCGAAGGTGTGCCGCAAAGTGGTCACCCAGTCTGCGTTTAGTATCCCCAATGTAGAGAAGACTGCATTGGGACCAGTGAACAGAATCAACCAAATTGGAGGAGGTCCAAGTGAAACACTGCCTCACCTGAAAGGAGTGTTTGGGGCCGCGAACGGTGAGGAAGGAGGTAATGCAGAGGCAGGTGTTGCACCTTCTGCGATTGCAAGGGAAGGTGCGATGGGAAGGGGATGGAAGGTTGGGGGTGATGCAGGAGTGGACCAGGGTGTCATAGAGGGAGCAATTCCTGTCGAATGCTAACGGGGGAGGAAAAGATGTGTGTCATGGAAGCATTGTGCTGTAGTTGACGGAAATGGCGAAAGATGATCCTTTGAATGCGGAGGCTAGTGGGATGGAAAGTGAAGGCGAGGGAGACCCTGTCACGTTTCTGGGAGGAGGGGAACGGGTGAGGGCAGGGGTGCGGGAAATGGGTCGAACCCCATTGTGTTCCCCATCAACCACAGGTGGGGCGATAACTTGGCTGAGTAAGAAGACATGTCAGAACCACCATTTTCGAAGGTGACATCATTGCAATAGATGTGGGCAGCACGGTAGCATGGTGGTTAGCATAAATGCTTCACAGCTCCAGGGTCCCAGGTTCGATTCCCGGCTGGGTCACTGTCTGTGCGGAGTCTGCACGTCCTCCCCGTGTGTGCGTGGGTTTCCTCCGGGTGCTCCGGTTTCCTCCCACAGTCCAAAGATGTGCGGGTTAGATGGATTGGCCATGCTAAATTGCCCATAGTGTCCTAAAAAGTAAGGTATGGGGCGGGGGGGGGGGGGGGGGGGGGGGGGGGTTGTTGGGTTACGGGTATAGGGTGGATACATGGGTTTGAGTAGGGTGATCATGGCTCAGCACAACATCGAGGGCCGAAGGGCCTGTTCTGTGCTGTACTGTTCTATGTTTTATGTGACAGAGGTGGAGAAACTGGAAGAATGGGATGACGTCCTCAAAGGGAGCAGGGTGTGAGAAGCAGTAGTCGAGGTAGCTGTGGGACTCGGCGGGTTTGTAATGAATATTGGTGGACAATCTATCACTGGAAATGGAGCCAGAGAGGTTAAGGAAGGGAAGAGAAGTGTTGGAGATGGACCATGTGAAAGTGAGAGAGGGGCGGAAATTGAAAACAAAATTAATCAATTTTCAGATCCAGACACGAGCTTGCAAAGGCACAGATATGTTGATGGAGTGGCCGAAGTAGGGCTGGCACAAGGAGTGTTCCACCTAACTCAAAAAAAGACCAACACTAAAAGACCAGGTGCAATGGCCACTCAACGTATCTGGAGCAAGTCTAAATGGTGGGCTGGTAACTCTGAATGTGCCAACAGAGGAAGGCCAACAAGATCCCAGAGAGAAGATGACAGAAAATCTGAGAAAGAGTGAAACAAACTCCAGAGTGAGGGAGACAAAAAACCCCAGAAAGAGGGAGACAATATTCAAGTAAAATATAAGATGTTGCTGACCATGTCAGTGCAATGAAATGCACGAGTTGAAGGTAAATGGAGCATTTTGATAGGAAATTGCTCAGACCAGAGTAGAGCTGAAAGACTTGAAACACAGTACTGAAGCTGAATATATACTGTTGAAAACACATGATAAACTGAAGTCTTCAATGAACTAAGCTGTGCGAGATCCAAACAAATTTCAAAGCTGGCACAAAGTTACGAGGAGGAAATAGTGACCCTTAATGCCACAATTGGCAAAGAAAGCCGGAGTTGAAAAAACGCAACCAGATGTACAGCCAGTCAAAACAGTAGGCAGAAAAGGCAGGTAACAAAGTAGTGACCTTGAAAGACTCCTTGAAGAATCAATATGCACCAATGAGAAAAACATCAAAAGCTACCAACATGATCTGGAAGTTGTCAGCCAGCCAGCGACTCGTAGAACAAACTAGTAGAACAAACAGTTGTTAATGCATGAGAAAAGTGAGTATATAGTGGATAACTGGGTAACTCACAGTTACACGTGATCATCTATGCGAATACATGATTTGTTTGCTCAGGGAAGGGGGATGTTTGTATCTTTGTTCAGTATGAAGAGGGGATGCTTGTGTTTGAAAAGCAATCAGTTAGATATGTTCTATCTGGCTTCTATCCTGTAACCTCCAACAGGAGCAGCTCTCTGGAGGTTGCCATCTTAGATCAAAACCTACAAGGAGAGAGCATTGAGAAGCTCTGCTGGCTTTAACTACGAAACAAACCCTCATACGGAAGAGCTGGAAAATTATTCCGTTTTTTTTTTATTTAAAAAATTTAAATTGGTTAATAATCTTGCATGAGAGACGCAGATTCATTAGATTAGTTTATTTTGAGCAAAAAACCAGGAGCAAGCACAGGATCTCGTTCAATTAATGCTTTTTTAGCTGGGTTTTTATACGACACTGGATAAAAGTTGTCATAATCCCCGAGGACCATCGGATGTTCTCCCCTTTGAGAGAGAGCTGACTGGTGGTGATTTAACCGGAGGGGCAAGATTGAGAAGGCGTCTAGGTGAGGGGCAAGATTGAGAAGGGAGGGCCCTTCATGAATACCCTCAGCCGGCATGGGAATTGAACCCGGACTGTTGGCGTCGCTCCACTTCACGAACTAACCGTTCAGCCAACTGAGCTAACCAACTCTCTCTTACACTGGATATAACTGTATGAACACATTTTGCTCATATTATATTTGCTTGTATAGGTGGAAGTGATAAAAATGATCTAAACTAAAATTCAGTGGTTTTTACTACTTTAAGACTATAAAACGTTAACAATCACTTTCCTCAATGTAGGAAATAATGTGGTTTCTGGAAACTTTCATTCTGTAAAGATATTTGCACTTATGAAAGCAAAAACCTATTAGGTAGGTAGGTAGGGAGGTAATTAAAAAACAGAATAAAACATGATTTTTCCCAATGGTATTGATGCTGATGCACAAAATATCCTATAGTTGTTCAAAATGATTTTTAATTCTTTATAGGAGACAGAGAGAAAGAGACAGAGGGAGAGAATGGGAGAGGGAAGCGTGGAGTAGCAGGAAAACCTGGAATAAAGCCACTATGATTCAGAAAGAGACATTTGTTTGTGTCCATTGAGTTATTTAAAATCACCTTTTTCTCCCCTTGACAGTTTTCTCTCTTCTCCAATTCTGAAGGTACCACCTTACTTACTATGTACCACCTCAGTGCTACATAGAGCTGCAGCTTATATTATGGGACTTGAACCCATACCTTCTTACAAAGATACCATTAGGTTAAGCTGACACTCCCTATGTCCATATTGAGTATGTTAGTGATGAAGGAAAGACAGTTTGGTGAGTACAGGGGTAAAGAAATTTAATGGTGGATCTACATGGACAGCACAGAGTTTTAAATCTCTTCGCACAAAAAGGGTGCTTTACTATAATTTTCACTTTGGAGACATACAAGTTGATCTTTGGTATGGTCTACTTGCTTCAAAGTTTAATATTTAATTCATTTCACTATTAAAATTTAGAACCAGTGTTTGCACAATCAACCATTGCAGCATCATTTCATTTATAGCATGGGGCATCCTCCTCCTGCAGGAAACAGCATTTATTTTTACTGACTCATCAATCAAGATTTCGGGTAACATTACTGCAGTTATAATCTGGTAATTAATGAATGACTCATGATCCATTTTTAAACTGATAAACGGTACAGATCATTCCTGGTGAGGTACGTCATTTGAAATACATAGCTACATAACTACTTCACGGCTCCAGAGTGGATGATTAGATCAATTTTGCAACATGTTTACAGGCAAGCAAAGTGGCAAAATATAAATACCAAAGCTACTTGCTTATGGATTGAATGGGGATAGATGTTCACATTTGGCAAAGAGGGCTCCACATAACTGCAATGCAGATATTCCTACTTAATGCGCCAAAGATTGGGCCTTTCAATATTGATTCAATGTCTCAAACGAGATGGTCCCAATCCTGGTCACAGTAGCCACCCATGGCAGTGGTTGCTTGTCACAGATGAAAAGGGGGCGAAGCAGCAGGCAAGTCACTCCATAATACACCATAAAATTCCTACAGTGCAGGAGGCCATTCGCCCCATCGGGTCTGCACCGACCCCCTGAAAGAGCACTCTACCTAGTCCCAGTGCCCTGTCCTATCCCTGTAATTCGCACATAGATCTTTGTCAATCCACCTAACCCGCACATGTTTGGACAATGGGAGGGAACCAGAGGAAACCCACTCAGACACAGGGTGAATATGCTGATGCCACAGAGACAGCCACCCAACATTGGAATTGAACTAGAGTCCCTGGTGCTGTGAGGCAGCAGTGCTAACCACTGTGCCACCCGATACTCCTAGTACAGAGCACTGCACCGCCTCGAAGTCAATTAGTTTCATTTGTTGGAAATCAAGTTCCTGAGCCACATATGTGGCCAGAAAATGTGTCATGATAATCTAAGGCAAGCAAGTAAGATGAAAATACAGAGAAAATAACTAAAATGAGAGCGAATGAAGAAATAAATTCTCACTTTAAATTTAAAACTAAACGAGCAGAACAAAGTTACTGTTGGAAAATCAAGGCTTAATTGACCAAGATACAAGTTTGTAAAATTAAAATTCTGCATATAATGCAAATCTGGAAAAAAAAATAGAAAATGTTGGAAATGCTCAGCAAGTGGATATAAGTATAGCTGATTCCCAAAGGTCAAAAATAAATTTATATGTAGGCAACAAGAATCAAGTACAATATTCACTTGGGTTACTTTCGTCGCTTTCTGCAATTCAACAAGCTATTCCTATTCAAAATTTGCTTGAATTTCACATGTAATTCAAGTAGATTACTTAGAACATTAACATCCCTAAAATTATGAGGTCTAGACTGGTTTCTTTTTTATATATAAATTTAGAGTACCCAATTCTTATTTTCCAATTAAGGGGCAATTTAGAGTGGCCAATCCACCTTCCCTGCACATTTTTGCATTGTAGGGGTGAGGCCCACGCAGACACAGGGAGAATGTGCAAACTCCACACAGACAGTGTGGACGGGGCCGGCATTGAACCCGGGTCCTCGTGAGGTAGTAGTGCTAACCATTGTTCCACCGTGCTGCGTTAGGCTGGTTTCTAACAGTTATAGATATTCGATCAGTAGAGTGAAACTCACCTGTGCAGGCTTACAGCAATTTATTCCTTGAATCTCCAGATAGTTGAAAGTGAGTTCCAACTGCAAAATAAAAAGGAGCAGGGTAAGAAAACAGAAGAAAGATTATTGCATTGCATATTGATGATTAACAGCATAGGGATAATTTAAAATCTAATGTGTAGATCATAGAATTTACAGTGCAGAAGGAGGCCATTCGGCCCATCGAGTCTGCACCAGCTCCTGGAAAGAGCACCCTACCCAAGGTTAACACCTCCACCCTATCCCCATAACCCAGTAACCCCACCCAACACCAAGGGCAATCTTGGACACTAAGGGCAATTTATCATGGCCAATCCACCTAACCTGCACATCTTTGGACTGTGGGAGGAAACCGGAGCACCCGGAGGAAACCCACGCACACACGGGGAGGATGTGCAGACTCCACACAGACAGTGGGCCAAGCCGGAATCGAACCTGGGACCCTAGAGCTGTGAAGCGATTGTGCTATCCACAATGCTACCGTGCTCCCCCGTGTAGATAGAACACATAGCACACAGAGTTAAAAAGTGCAATATTTTTATTGTGGGGTACACAAATAATTTTTGCCAGAAACCTTGATTGATGAGTCAATAAAAATAAATGCCGTTTCCTGCATGGAGGATGTCCCATGCTATAAATGAAATGATGCTGCAATGGTTGATTATACAAACACTGGTTCTAAATTTTAATGGTGAAATGAATTAAATATTTGAAGCAGGTAGACCATACCAAGGATCAACTTGTATGTCTCCAAAGTGAAAATTATAGTAAAGCACCCTTTATGTGCTAAGAGGTACAATATATTACATTACATACAACTGTGCATAGTCATGCATGGTGGGGCTGGGATGGGGGAGGATGGTTTGGGGGAGGTCACGTGAAGGAAGATTTAAAATTTGAAGAGAAAGGTAGAGAAGTGCAACAATGTTGGTAAAAACAAGCAGAGTAAATCAGGAAAGGCAGTGCGTTTAATAGGAATCGGCAGCAGCACAAAATAGTCCACGTAAAAATAAATATCACAGAATGGTTACAGCACAGGAGGCCACTCAGCCTTTCATATCCATGCTCATTCTCCAATGGGGCAATTCACCAAGTGCTATTCCACGGCCTTCTCCCTGTATCCCTGTCCATTCTTCCCTTTCAGCTAATAAACCAGTTCCCTCTTGAATGCCTCCATTAAACCTGCCTCCACCACACTCTCAAGCAGTGCATTTGAGATCTCAATGACACACCGTGATAAAGTTTTCCCTCGCGACTCAATTGCTTTGTATGCCAATTACCTAGAGTCTATGCCTCTTGTTCCTTTTCCATCTACCAATGGGCCAATTGTTCCCTCTGTACCCTGTCCAGACTCCTCCTGATTTTGAACATCTCTATCAAATCCCCTCTCAACCGTCTCTTGATGATTACTTTAATAATCAATCTCTCAACCTATCCTGCCACCTTCAATGACTTCTGCAAATATACACCCAGGTCCCTCCATTCAGTCACCTGAGGAAGGAGCAGTGCTCCGAAAGCTCGTGTTTGAAACAAACCTGTTGGACTTTAACCTGGTGTTGTAAGACTTCTTACTGTCCTCTGTTCCTGCACCTCCTTTAGAGTTGTACCCTTTATTTTGTGCCATCTATCTACATTCTTCATACCAAAATGAATCACTTCCCACTGCATGCATTAAATTGCATCTGCCGCTTGTTGACTCATTTCGCCATGCTCTCTGTCCATTTTACATTTTACATCATGGTCACTGCTAACAATGCTTTCAACTTTTGCAATTGCGCCATGTACAGCAAGGTCTAAGTTATTGATGTAAGGAATAGAAAGGGTCCTAAACATCAATCCCGGAGTAACTCCAAGGCAAACCTCCTCCAGTCTGTCAAAGACCCATTTTTAACAATCTCAGTTTTCTTGTCACTCAGCCAATTTCGTTCCAACACTGTCTTTTATGCCTGGAATTATAACTTTACTCAAGTTTTTTGTTCAGCACCTTAATCAAATGCTATTTGAATACCCATGAACACCATACTAACAGCATTATCCTCATCAACTCTCTTTGTTACCCCATCAAAAAGTTCCAGCAAGTTAGTTAAACATGATTTCCCCTTCCTTAACAAATCCATAATTTCTTTCCTCAATTAACACACCTTCACCCAAGTGACAATTAATTTTCACTTAATTTATAATTCCTAGGACCTTACCCACCATTGAGGTTAAACTGACTGGCCTATAGTTTCTGGGCTTATCTTTGAATCCTTTTTGAACAAGGATGTAAAATTTGCAATTCTCCAGTCTTTTGGCACTACCCCGGAGTCGAAGGAACACTTGAAAAGTACGACCAGTGCCTCTGTAATTTCCACTCTCGCTTCCCTCAGCATCCTTGGTTGCACCTCATCCCATCTTGGTACCCTATCAAGTATTTGGAAATCCAACATCAATGGGATCAGAATGGATAATGGCTGTATGAATTGGAGTCACTTGTTGGCAGGAAATGGTACCTGAACAATGGGCAAAGGAAAGATAGTTCGTGCACAGCCTGTATATTCCCACAAAGTGGGAAATGTCGAGCAAACAAATCCAGTGCTCTCTGGATGGCAAAAAGAGATAGAAATTAAGATGAAAGAGGAAAAATATGACCATGTCAGGTATCGGGTGGAATACATAATATAGAACCATAGAATTCCTGAAGTGCAAAGGAAGGACATTCAGCCCATCAAGTCTGCACCAACCTCTGAAAGAGCACCCTACCTCGGCCCACCTCCCCACCCTATCCCCAAACCTCATAACCCTGCACATCTTTGGACACCAAGGGGCAATTTAGCATGGCCAATCCATCTAAACTGCACATCTTTGGACTGTGGAGAGGAAACCGGAGCACCCGATAGAAACCCAAGCAGACATGGGGAGAACGTACAAACGCCACATAGACAGACATCCAAGGCCGGAATCGAACCTGGGTCCCTGGCTCTGTGAGACAGCAGTGCTAGCCACTGTGCTACCGTGCCGCCCATAGGCTGAATAGAGAATATTCAGGGGGGAAATGAAAAAGCAAATAAGGGAAGCAAAGAGAGAGTACATAAAGAGACTGGCAAGGAACATAAAAGGGAGTCAAAAGGTTCTCTACAAGCATACATGTAGTAAAAGGGTGTTAAAAGAAGAAGTGGGGTTGAGTAGGGACCAAAACATGTATTTACACATGGGAGGCAGGGGGCATAATTGATGTATTAAATGAATACTTTTCATCCACCTTTTTCAAGAAAAAAGATGCTACTCAGGCTACAGTGAAAGAGGAGGTGATTAATACACAGGAAGGATTTAAAATGGATAATGAGGAGATATTGGATGGGCTATCTCTAATTAAGTTGATACGCGCCGGGGCCAATTGAGATGCATCCAAGGACAATGAGGAAATTTACATTTGTTAGCAGAATAGCCTGTCCCAGAACCACTCGGCTGCATGACCGAGACTTGAGCCGTTTGAACTGCTTTAATGATACAGCTTCTGCGTTTTTTCTTCACTTGCGATTTATGATCAACCTGCCTGCCTTTGCCCTCCATCTCTCTCAAATCTCACCGGAAATTACCCTGCATTTTGCCGAGGGTGTGAACTTACTTCCGGAATATTACATCTTCAATGAACACAACCTGCAAACAAGGTCCTAGGACCAAGACCAGGAACTCTGCCAGCCAAAATCACCTGAAAGAACCTTCATTCACTTACTGGACTCACATGAAACCCAAATTCTTATTTTTATCATGGTTTTCACTCCGAAAATCTCTTTTCTTTTATCCCTCTTCTACTGTACAAACGCAAAAAAGGGTGAACATTGTGAAACCCCTTCCCGTATTTTGTGTGCGTGTATAAAATTAACCAGCCCTCTTATTTAAACACATCTTCAGCTTGCTGCGGGATTATTAATAGAGGACTGAAACATTCCATTATTGAAAGGTCGGAGAAAATACACCACCACCACTAATGAAGGGTGAAATTAAAAACACTATTTTGTTTACGGGTGGTGAGGGGTGAAATCAGGGCTGTGTAAATTAACTGGCCTCCTGTCCATAACGAATCTAAGAACGCTGAAGTGAAGTAATGAAATACCACTTCATTTAGGAAAGGAACCTAACCATTCCATATCATTCCAGCATTCTGGATGTACACCAGTCATCCACAAAACAAATCTGATCAAAAATTGCTTCGGTACAACTGCAAAAAGAGAGACCCTCCAAACTTATATAGTAATGTAACAAAATCTTTGTGCATAGTTATGAATGAAAGAGGATTGTTTTTAACCTGACCAGTTTTGCTTTGTACAAATAACTCCAATGTATGAAAGGAATGCCTACAAGTCAAAAAGATAAAGAAGTGGGCTAAATAAATGGTTAAAACAGGATAGAAGTAACATAGGGGCCTCACGGTAGCATGGTGGTTAGCATCCATGCTTCACAGCTCCAGTGGTCCCAGGTTCGATTCCCGGCTGGGTCACTGTCTGTGTGGAGTCTGCACGTCCTCCCCGTGTGTGCGTGGGTTTCCTCCGGGTGCTCCGGTTTCCTCCCACAGTCCAAAGATATGCGGTTTAGGTGGATTGGCCATGCTAAATTGCCCGTAGTGTAAGGTTAATGGGGGGATTGTTGGGTTACGGGTATACGGGTTACGTGGGTTTAAGTAGGGTGATCATTGCTCGGCACAACATCGAGGGCCGAAGGGCCTGTTCTGTGCTGTACTGTTCTATAGGAACAGGAGTAGGTCATTCAGCCCCTCGAGCCTGCTCCGCCATTTAATTGACATCATGGCTGATCTGTGGCCTGACTCCATATAACTGTCTCCGGCCCATATCCCTTAACATCTTTGCTTAACAAAAAAAATCTACCTCAGATTTTAAGTTAACAACTAATGTAGCGTCAATTGTTGTTTGTGGGAGAGAGTTCCAAACCTCGACCACCCATTATGTGTAGGAGTGCTTTCTAACATTTCTCCTGAATGGTCTACTTTTTAGACTATACCCCCTAGTTCTAGAATCTTCAACTAGTGGAAACAGGTTATCAATATCTATCCTGTATTTTCCTGTTAATACCTTGAAGACCTCAATCGGATCACCCTTAACCTTCTAAATTCTAGAGAAAACAGGCCTAATTTGTATAATCTCATCTCATAACTTAACTCCTGAAGTCCGGGTACCATTCTTGTAAATCTGTGTTGCACTCACTCCAAGGCCAAAATATCCTTCCTATGTTGTGGTGCCCAGATCTGCTCATGGTATTCCAAATGAGGTCTAACCAGAGCTTTGTAAAGCTGCAGCATAACTTCTGGGTCTTTGTACTCCAGTCCTCCAGATATAAAGGCAAGCATTGCATTAGGCCTTCTTGATTACTTTCTGCACTTTCATGGCATTTTAGAGATCGATGTACCCGAACCCCCATGTCTTTGGACATCCATTGAATTTAGCTTCATGCCATCTAGAAAGTATCCTGATGTATCTTTTGGTCCAAAATAGATAACCTCACACTTGCTTCCAGTGAAATCCATCTGCCGCAATTTTGCCCAGTCACCTAGTCTATCAATATCCCTTTATCATTTTATGCTGTCACCTACATTGCCATCAAACTTTGTGCCATCAGCAAATTTGCATATATGACTTTCTATGCCATTGTCCAAGTCGTTAATGCAACATGGGGTAGAGGTTGCCACATCAGAAGCAGGACAGTGTTCTTTTTGGTTTGGTGTATGAATTCCAGACACTGATTGAAAGAGATTTTACTTATTGGCAGTGCACATGATACATGTTCATATCATAAGATCATGAACTTCGGAAGCAAAATGTCACGTGCAAGATCATGACACCCAAAGTCTCAAAAATGGTTCACATATAGTAAATACACGGTATGCTTCTTTAAAAAAATTATCACAAGAAAAAATGTCACAATTAGCCATTTAAATTGGAGTTTTGCTGAATTAAAGCTGGGCACATTAATGTCAGATTTGCTGAGGAATTTTCTTTATTGCGTCTGATCATTACTGCAATGCTAGTGGCACATGGAACAGGAATTTGAATCAGTATTTCCCTAATATTTTAGTCTTTTAATATGATCTTTGAGAGTGATAGGCAGACCCAATTCAGGAAACTTCACTTCCTGCACAGAATAATTACTGGAAACATTAGATTAAAATACAATGATGCTCTAATTACCTTTGTGACCAATACAGGAAAATCTCCAAGGGGATTTCCTTCAAATAAAAAGTTTAGTCAACATTTTCTGAATAGTTAGATTTGTATGACAAATGTTTAAATTGAATACGTCAGCTTAATGAGTTTAAACTCTATTTGAGTGATTGTGTAATTGCTTTCTTTAAGAAATTGTTCTGTTTTCATTGGTGATGACCTATATTTTTAACCAAATATTTAGGCCTCTCATTCGCTGACAAATGTTCATCAAAGACCTTCAGCAATGACAAAATCTATTTTGCTGCCATCTTTAATAATAAAAGACTTCTCCCACCAATAAGATTCCAAATACGTTGCAGGAAACCAATAAATACCACAAAAGCGTTTTAAAATTCAAGTCCATTTCATTGTAAATTAGAAGGTTCTAGGGGGCCAACTGCGGCATTCAAGGTTATGAAATGCAACAAGGAAATTGTGAAAAATGGCTTTGGCTGTTTGGGGAACTGGTAACATTGGGTCGCATAAATTCAGGATGACGACGCAAAAATGTTTCCAGGAGAGAATGATGAAGAGAATGGAATACTTTACCATATAGTGGTTTTTGAAGCAGAGATCAGAAAGTTATTTAAATTGGTTTTGAAAAGGAAAACTTTGCAGAAGAATATAGAGAAATGGCAGGGAGACGGGACTGAATGGCAAGTTGGAGAGCCATCACTAACCCAGATTAATGAACTAAAAGGTGTCCTTCGGTGCTGTAATTTATATGATTCAAGATGATGTAATAGACTGCTTTAAAAAATAAAATTACAGCATTGCAAACACGTTGTTGAATTGGCTTACAAGTTTAAAAGCCATGCACACTCTACCATAATTGATGTGCTCTCAAATTCCCATGGTTTTAAATTATTGCAATCACCTGCTAGATAGAGTAAGTATTCCTTCATTCTGCCAATAGTTTTAATGTCTACTGAGGTTTAAATGAAGAAATTATACTTGGGCAAAGGGCAAGGTGCAAGTTTGGCAGAATTATATACAGAATACAAGTCCGATGCGACACCGGCCACAAATCTCGCAAATGAGTTCTAGGTCAGTGATTCTGAACCGAGAGTCCATGAAAAGGTTCCAAGGAGTTCCCCAAAACTGGCAGTGGGAAAAAAAATTGACCCAAGCAGCACAGTCTAGTTTGATTGGAACACTGCTTTTACAGAATGCTGAACTCAGGAAATTTGGTGAGCGAGGGAATCTTAAAACCTCGTCAAATATTGCATTTAGCATTAACTTCAAGTTAAGGCTGAGTTTCTGTCAGTCTGAGTGGTAAACAAGCTGCCTGCTACTGGCAGCTGAACAGTTATTACTGCTTTGTAAGAGTGCTTAATGCAAGGAATTTAGTGAGTGAGGGAATTGTACACAGCGAGTGCTGAGGTGCTGTCCCAATCTTTTACAAAACAAATAGAATGGAAGCAGGGTCAGAGAGCTGAAGTCTAGAGGCATTTATTAGTTAAGTAGTTAGGTGATAGAGTTTTAAAGCTGCTCTTTCTCAAGTCAGACAGCTGCTTAACCTTGGAAGGGGAAAGTACGAGTAAAGTATTAAATTTAATATAGCTATAGGTGACTGTTGAATAAGACTGGAAATAAATAAATAAGGCTAGTTTAAGATATGGCAGGGCAGGTTGTGTGTCCATGTTGCAGAATGTAGGAGTTTATGGACAAGGAGATTATCCTGAGCAAACAAGTCTGCAGGAGATGTCTCCATCTCAATTCTCTCTGGCTCAGATTCATTAAGCTGGAATGCAGGTCGGGCACACTCCCAACAGATAAAAGGAGGGAGGACCTTTCGGGCAGTTTTACCAGAGCACAGGCAGTCATACCCAGGAGAAAGACACATGTTCAGGAATGGGAGGATGTGACGGATAGGGAGCTAGGTAGTTCGGATTTAGGAGAGGTTGAGGAGAAGGTCCCACAGTCACTGATCCTATGCAACAGATACAACATATTCGCTCTTTGTAAGGACAAGACGACTGCAGGAAGGACAACCAGACTGCAGAGCAAAACACAATGGTACAGAAAGCTTCGAAAGGGGAGGAAAAATGGAATAGAAATGTGGCAGTGATAAGGGACTCTTATAATTTGGGGGATAGTTTCCTCTGCATCAAGGAACAAGAATTCCCAATGGTGTGTTGCCTACCGAATACCAGCGCACGGTATGTCTCATGGCAGCAGGAGAGGAACTTGGAAAGGGAGGGAAGAATTCAGTTGTCATGGTTCAGGCTGGGACCACTGATGCAGATGGGAACAAGGAGGAGATCCTGGTGAAAGAGCATCAGGAGTCAGGCTCTAATTGAAAAGTAGGATTGGAAGTGCATTATTCTCTGGATTATTGCCAGAGTCCCAAGCAAATTGGAATAGGATTAGGCAGATCAGGTTAATTAACACATGGGTAAAGGGCTGGTGGGGGTAAGAGGCGTTTTATTTCAAGAGACACTGGCACCAGTTCTGGGACAGGAATGAGCTGTACCAATAGGAAGGGCTCCACCCGAAGCAGGATGGGACCAGTGTCCTAACAGAAACGGGTAAATAGGCAGATGGCAGAGGCATTAAACTAGTAGGATGTGTGGAATGATGTACAAGGAACGTACATATCCCAGTGGCATATGTGCGTGTCAAATATTTTTGTACGCCACAGTCCTTCTTTCTCCACTTGCGCATACCGTTTCTCTGCGTCGGCCAATGTCCGAGATGCAAATGCGATAGGCCGATCAGAACCACCTTCCATTACAGAGCGATCACAGCCCAACACAGTAAAGGGATGCTTTGCAGGTCAGTAAGAGTGGCCTCGAGGAGTCAAAATGAGTACGCAGTCTTGAAGAGGAAAGCTGCTGTTGTTTTACTTTGGCAAACGCTGCCTGTTTCTCAGCACCCCACGTCCAGAGTTGTTTGATTTGATTTATTGTCACATGGCCACAGAAACATACTTTTCACTGTACTTCGGTACAAGGGAACGTACACAGTATTTATATAGTAGAAAAAAAGAATAATCGACAAGAGTACATTGACAAACAGTGATTGGTTACAGTGCTGAACAAAGGGCCAAACAAAGCAAATACATGAGCAAGAGCAGCACAGAGCGTCGTGAATAGTGTTCTTACAGGGAACAGATCAGTCCGAGGGAGAGTCGTTCAGCAGTCCAGTAGCTGTGGGGAAGAAGCCTTTCTTTAGTAGTCTACAGAGGGGGGGGGGCAATATGGTGGCCAACCCCAGAAGGAACATTCCATAATAATTGATCAACCCTAGGAAAGCCTGAAGTTACATTGGTCCCCCTGGCACCGGGGTGTGGCGGTTGGTCGGGACCTTCTCCTCATATGGGGTGCAGACCGTGGTGGCCCATGCAGTTCTTGCATCTTCTCTGTGTAAGCCTTCAGGTCCTCAGGCACAGTCTGGTTCCCGTACTGCACCATGTGCTTGATGTGGGAGAGCTGTGGGTAGGTCTGGGTCCAGCCCCAGATGCGAGATGCTGTGACTAGCAGTGACTCCATGAAATGGGTGGCAGCTATTATCTCATCGGTGATGGCAGGAGTAGCTGGCTTAACGGGCAGTGTTAGTTGGCTCAAAACGTCAGCGTGGGGTATGTGGACCTTGGAGCAGTGCTCCAATACTAATCGTATGCTACCAGTGATAACGCCCAGCTCGGGCGGAGGCTATGGGAGGAATCGCTCGGTTGTCCTTGAAGAGCCCCAGAAGGGGCTTTGTAGTCCGTCAGGGCGGTGAAATGGTGCTTGTAGACGTACTGCTGAAATTTTGGTACGCCAAAAGTCACAGTCCTTCTTTCTCCACTTCCGCGTACCGTTTCTCTGCGTCGAGCAATGTCCTAGATGCAAATGCGAAAGGCCGCTCGGAACCGCCTTCCATTATGTGGGCGATCACGGCCCCAACACCGTAAGGGGATGCGTCGCAGGTCAGTAAGGGTGGCCTAGAGGAGTCAAAATGAGTAAGCAGTCTTGAAGAGGAAAGCTGCTGCTTTTGTTTTACTCTGGCAAACGCTGCCTGTTGCTCACCAACCCATGTCCAGAGTTGTTTGATTTGATTTATTGTCACATGTACCAAAATACAGTGAAAAGTATGTTTCTGCAGCCAAGCAAATGTACACAGTACGTATATAGTAGAAAAAAAAGAATAATCAACAGAGTACATTCACAAATGGTACATCGACAAACAGTAATTGGTTACAGCGCGGAACAAGGGGCCAAACAAAGCAAATACATCAGCAAGAACAGCACAGGGCGTCGTGAATCAGTCTGAAGGAGAGTCGTTGAGGAGTCTAGTAGCTGTGGGGAAGAAGCCTTTCTTCAGTAGTTTATAGAGGGCGGGCAATATCGTGGTCAACCCCAGAAGGAACATTCCATAATAATTGATCAACCCTAGGAAAGCCTGAAGTTCCATTGGTCCCCTGGCACAGGGGATGGTCAGGGCCTTCTCCCCACATGGGGTGCTGACTGTGGCGGTCCAAGCGGTACTAGAGGAACATCATCTCGGCTGCATTGAAGGCACACTTCTCTCGGCAGAGACGGACGCCAGCTTCCTCAAAGCGTTGTAGTAATTCTGCCAAATTGTGGAGGTGCTCCTCGTCGGGTAAACCGGTTATCAACTAAGTAGAATGCCAGGTGCAGTAATTCCCCACAAGATGTTTTTCATTATCCTCTGAAATATTGCACACGCTGAGGGGACTCTGAATGGTGACCGAATATAGTCACGAGTCCCCGGTGCGTGTTGATAGTGATGAATTTTCTTGGCTCGGGGGCCGGGCCAGTTGGAGATGTGCATGGCTCACATCCAGCTTGCTGAATACAAGTCCACCGCTGAGCTTGTCATACAGATTCTCGATCCTGGGGACTGGAGAACGGTAAAAGCGTTATACCCAGTTCACTGTCATTTTATGATCCCCGCAGAGACGCAACAACCTGTCGGGTTTCAATTTTTAAAAATAAATTTAGCGTACCCAATTATTTTTTCCAATTAAGGGGCAATTTAGCGTGGCCAATCCACCTAACCTGCACATCTTTGGGTTGTGGGGGTGACACCCACGCAGACATGGGGAGAATGTGCAAACTCCACACGGACAGTGACCCAGGGCCTGGATTCGAACCCGGGTCCTCCATGCCGCAGTCCCAGTGCTAACCACTACGCCAAATGCCGTCTCCTCACCGGACTTCATTACCGGTACAATCAGCGACACCCAGTCAGAGAATTGTACTGGTCTTATGATCCCCAGGTTCTCCACGCGTCCAATTCCGCATCTACCTTTGGAGGCAAAGCGTACGGAATGGGGCGGGTGCAGAAATAGCATAGCTGGGCCATGGGGTCCACACTTCGGGCTACTGCCCCCCTCACGGTCCCCAAACCTTCCTGGAATATGGTCAGAAATGTGACCAATATCCCTTTGGGGCCATGTGGGTGCATTTGGCAAACCCTCTGCCAGTCTAAGATGTTGGAGCCAATTGCGCCCCAACAGTCTCCTATGTACAATGACTAATGGTAAATTGGCTGATTGGTGGCTGTATTCAATGGGGATAGTAGCCGTACCTGCAATTGTGAGAGGCTCCCCTGTGTAGTTCGCCAGCCTTGCGTTGGTATCCTGGAGAGTCAGCAGACAAATCCCATATCGTATGCGGTTGAAGGTATGTCAACTAATAACAGACACTGCAGCCCCCATACAGAGTTCCATGCCGGTCGTGTCCATTCACCTGGAGTGAGTTTTGGATGGGAGCAATTCTTGGTGCCGCCACACATTGAAGTTGTTGATACTGGTCGTCATCGTCCTCCACTTGGTGGGCCGCGTCATGGGCGGGGCAGTCATGCCCAGCAGTGCAGCGGGTGGGTGGCTTCTCACAGGGCCTTCTGTGCCCGCTGCAAGCCGACAATATACTCCTGGTCCTCTGGTCAGGGGGAAAGGTTTGACAGTGTGCCCACGGCCTTTCCAGTGTCTCGCCCCTTGCCTGTAGGTGTCCCAATGCTGGTGAAAGGGTTCTTCATTCTTGGCGTTTTGTGGGAGGCCTGTTTTGGCAAGCTAAACTGAGCACCGTCATCCCCTGGATTTCTTGACCTCCCTGTTCAGCCCTTTCCCTATATACTGCAATTTCCAGAGTTCTTAGGAGATTTAAACGACCCTCAGCTAGTAGTTTTCTGTGCGTGGCCGCATCACAGATCCCACATACTAACCCGTCACGTAATGCTTCACCTTGGGCCTAAGCGGCCGTATGGAACGGGAAACAGCGCACGATCATGGGGAGCACGGGAGCATAGTGGGTAGCACTGCTGCTTCACAGAGCCAGGCTCCCAGGTTCGATTCCTGGCTTGGGTCACTCTCTGTGTGGTGTCTGCATGTTCTCCCAGTGTCAGTGCGGGTTTCCTCAGGGTGCTCCGGTTTCCTCTCAAATCCCGAAATGTTAGGTGAATTGGACATTATGAATTCTCCCACTGTGTACCCAAACAGGCGCCAGAATGTGGCGACGAGAGGATTTTCACAGTAACTTCATTGCAGTGTTAATGTGAGCCTACTTGTGACAATAAAGATTATCAGTGGCGGCTCCAGGTCAAAATGCTCCCCCAACACGGCTATCAGGGAGGCGAATGAGCGTGTATCCGGAAGGTCCAAGTGGGTTAGGCCTTTTATAATGCTGTAGATGGGAGCCCCCCCCACTAGCTGTCAGTAAGGTAACAGTTTGGTACTCGTTGCCAATAATTGCGTTAGTGCAGAAGAAAAACTGCATCCTCTCTATGTACTGCCCCCAGTCATCAGTATGCCTGATATGCAGCACGCTGATGGCTTCAATAAGGCCTGACAAGTCATAAACCGGGCGTGGAGCAACTGGTTTCGACGGCTGCTCTAATGAATCCTCGTCACCAGTGTTAGATCTGAAATAAACAGCCACGCATGAACAGTAGTTTACAAAAGCACCCAGGTCGGGGTTTTATACTAGAAGGGCTACTCCTGTTAAGGAGAAGCCCTGTCCCATTACCGGGGAAGTTCATATTCCCCAGAGGGCACGAAAAATCTGATGGTTCCTATCCAGTGACCTCCGCTGGGATTATAACAACAGACAAAAGCTTTTTTATTGAACTTCAAAAATATTTAGAATTGGTCTTTCAAAATGGATTGTTGCCATTCAAATATAAACATACAAAATGTAAAATAGTTGGCAACTAATCAAAGTTCTATTTTCAACATACATTTGTGCTGACAAACCAATAAAAAGCTAGGCACAGCCGCAGTATATTTTGTAGAATCGGTGTACAGCAACATGGGGATTTTTACAAATAGGTAAAGAACCAAAACAATGGCCTAGATTTTACTTTCTGTGACAAATGAATGACACCAGCCATTAATTACATTTGCCCCAAAAAGTTCAGTGGGCACTAGATTTTGCAGTTGACTAGAAAGCTATTTTAATGCAGCACCCTCCATAGAGGATCTTGGACCTGTGTAAACAGAACAGGCAATGGTATATCTCCATAACCAATCAAACTGATGTTGCTAAGCAGCAGAGTCTGAACCAGGAATTGCTAATTAAGGACATTTAATCTAAGACCAGATCATTTGCAGAGGAAAGAAAGATGGAATTACGAGAGTGACTGTTTAACCAGAAATAAAGTTCAAAAAAAAAATCTCCGTCAACAATTAAAAGCTGAAGGAATGAAACTTCACACTTCACATGTATTCAATACCAGAGAGGTGTTAATTTTGTAATGAAGATTAATCACACGGTTAAAAATTTACTTCAGCTGGAATGGACAAACTCTAATCTTTTCTTACATTTCTAGTGAGTCTGTACTATCATGAGGTTCCACGACTGGGTGGCGAGTCTCTCAGCACAATACGAATATAGTGCAGCTTTAGGAGGAGCAGAAACATTTCCTCATTCCCTCGAGTGGACGACTGTTCACCAAAGTTGTTATTAAAGCGTAATCGGACAGCATTGAGCACCAAGCTCATTGTTACCCCCACCATAGAATTTGGGCAAATAAGATGTTTTGCATGACAGAATGAATTATAGCGTAGAGAATGAATTTTCCTGTGATAGTCAAAAATAACTTCATAAAGTAACAAAGTTACTTCACATATTCAACCTGCGCATTATATGGTTTGAGTTGTAATTTGAAGTTCTAAATTAGATTACTGCCTTGTAATTGGTTGCTATTATCCTCAACGTTCTGTCACAAATTGGCCAAGCTAAGAAAATGAAGTGTGCAGGGCCATATGTGTTTATGGGAAAGGTGAATGATGCAATAGGCCAGGACACTATTTCTCCATTGATATGCCAAATGAGGTGAGACACTGAGCAGGATTAACCGACCAACCCGACATGTGTTTTTCAGCGGCGGAGGTAGCCTCCTAGCGGGATTTACCAACCCCGTCGTTGTCAACGGGATTTCCTGGTGGCTGCGCCCCACCGTCGCCGCGAAACCTGTGCGCCGGCATGGGACCGGAACGTCGCGGCGGCATGAACAGCCAGTAAATCCCGACCAGTGTCCTTTTTATTAAAAATATTACGTTAAACAACTATTATTTGTTTTCAAATTTACACTCACTCCATTCTACATTTAAAATGACTGACTAAAGTCAGTGTCCTATATATCAAACTTGTTTTCCAGAGTAACAATTGAAAATTAATTTCAGCTTTTTCAATTCAGCATTTCAAGAGACACATTTTGCTTTGAACACAAAAGGTAACTTAAGTGAAGTATATATTCTTGATAGTATTTACAGCAGATTTACCTTCTTTGAAGTAATTTAATCCAGAGATAGCATAAGCAATTATACAGGCTACTAAAGGGCAGAACGGATTAAAGGAATGCACATCTGGGGCTTCAGATCCAAATCAATTCTCTTTTTATATAAATTTAGAGAACCCAGTTCTTCTTTTTTTACTAAATAAGGGGCAATTTAATGTGGCCAGTTCACCTACTCTGCGCATCTTTTTGGGTTGTGGGGGTGAGACACACGCAGACCACAGAGAATGTGAAAACTCCACATGGGCAGTGACCCAGGACCGGATCGAACCCGGGTCTTCGGCACTGTGAGGCAGTGGTGCTCAACACTGCACCTTCATGCTGCCCTGATACAAATCTATTCCAGACTGAGAAAAATCAGCTCTTATTTTCAACTGGTACAAGACTTTGCATTAAACTAAATTTGGGTAGATTCAGGCCATTTACATGGGATCAGAGCTCACAAACACCAATTACCAGTCTATTTCATTCCCTGTACTTCTGCTCTCACCCCTTCCCTTCCCCTCCCAGAACTATGATAGGGTTGCCCTCATTCTCCTTCCACCCCACCGTTTACAACAGAACATACTTGATGTGACCATCAATTCACTCGAGACACGATTGGAAGTAAACTGTGGTTTTAATAGACTTACAACTGAGCCTGCCTGCGACCAGAAGAACTGAGAGCAGGCTCACACAGCTGCAGCACTTTAGACTTCCGGTAGTGGGAGGGGCCATGGGCGGAACCATGGGCGGAGCCGAGGGCGGAGCCCTGTACAAGCTCCTCATCTCCCCCTGCGGGCAGAGCCGCGCAACGGCTCACAGACAGAGCCCAAAAGGACACAAATACAGTACAGTGTGAATTACATTCACCACAATCCTCTGCCATTTTTCCATCTCTAGCGGGATGCCACCACTATACATATCCTCACCTCCCCTTTGAGCACCCCAAAGTGACTACCCTTCCACCACAAACTGGTCCACTCTTTGGTTATTCCCATTGTTGACACCCTTTCCTATGACACCTTTCTGTGCAAGCACAGGAAATACACCATCTGCCTTTTACTTTCTCTCCATCCAAGATCCCAACCACTCCTTTCAGAGGATAGGGCAATTTATTTGTACTTCTTTCAATTTAGTAATGAGTCTTTGCTGCTCACAATGTGATCTGTTCCATATCTGGGAGACCAAATGCAGACTCGGTGGCTGCTTTGCGGAACACTTCAAATTCAGTCCCAAACATGACACCCGAGCTTTCAGTCCCCTGTCATTTGAATTCTCCACCTTGCTCTCACTCTGACCTGTCCTTGGCCTCCTTCAGCATTCCATAGAAAATCAATGTAGGCTCAAGTGCCTCGTTTTCTGACTGGGCACTTTACAGCCTTCTGGAATCAATATTGAGTTCAACAAATTTAAATCAAACCCTCTGCCCCTCATTTTATTTCATGTTTTGCAGGTTTGGTTCTCTCAAACATCTTTCTCAATTTCTTTACTTTGTGTTTAGTTGGCTGTTATCTTCTTTTTTCACTTTTCCCATTACTACTTCCTTTGCACCATGAAACCCTTTGTCTTTTAATCTCCCCTGCCCTCCACCCTATTTCAGACTTTCCTTTTTGTTCCACTTCCTACACTAGCCCCTTTCAATTGTTCAGAAATCTGAAACATTTCTAACTTTTCTCAGTTCTGATGAAAAGTCACAGACCCAAAACATTAACTTTGTTATTTTCTCCACAGATGGTGCCAGAACTGCGGAGTATTTCTAGCATTTTCTCTTTTTACACCAATGGCCATTTTTTCGGCAATTGGAAAAATGCCAAAATTATGCCTGGTGGTGAAATAGGATTGATCAGCCTATTAGAATTGCAGTTCTGAAATGGGGTAGGATGGATGTTGGGATGGAGATGAGAAGGGTCAGCTAGAGTTAATATTTTGGGGGCATGAGTGCCTTACGCTGCATTGAGTTGGTTCCATTACCTCACCATACACCTCTAATAAAGGAAAGCTCCATTCACCAACTGTGACATATCCTGATAGTTCAATATTTAGAAGAAAAATAGGAATCCAGTCTTTAACTAGCCCATCAGACAATCGGAATCACAGATCTGATACTTGATATATGACGGAAGAGGGTTTTTTTTGCCAGTGTTGGTGAAACTTTATATCTGATGTCAGTACTCTATACCAAGATGTGCAGTGGGGAAAAATCTCAATCCCCAACAACAGGACTGTTAGCTAATTTTATGATGAATGTAGAAATATGTGTTGTATCTGTTGCAGTAATATTATTACAGAACCTAGGTTAAGGTATCCAGACTGTGTGTGTCTGCTAAAACTGTGATTCGGAAGCCGTAAAAGGTGATGTTAATGATTGATTTAAACCACTTACTTGGTTATTGATAAAGGGCTAATACATATTGCCATGATTGCTGGAGATTTCCTGGACAGTAGGTAATTTATGAGGGAGTGATATCAAGCCCTAGCTAAGCATGTTATGTGACATCTTTGTGGAATACAGACAATGTAATTAATGGGGGAGCCTGTTTTGTTAACTTTATTTTTAAGTGGCATTTGAACTGTATCGGGTTGCTTAATTGGAATTAGTAGCAGGTAGATAGTAAGTTCACATTTTTCCTTTTGTTTAAGAGATGTTTAACTCATAATTATAAGCTATTCCTTTGATGTTAATGTTGTTAATTATATGTTTAAATTAAAGTTTGTTTTAACATAAAATATACCTATTGGTCAGAATCATTACTTATGGGATGAATTAGGATTTCCTCGCAGTTTTACAAATTAAAATTTTTTTTTAGGGTTCTTGTCCAGTATTGTTACAAATGTTGCGGTCTGATCCAATATCTTAACATTGTCCATACCTTAACCAATACCTATAACAAGACTATCCATTTCATAATTTAGTGACAATGCTGGACCTTAAAACTGCTACGCTATTCGAAATGATTGGGAACTATCTGATGACCATTACATGCAGCGGTTTAGGGTGGTGAAATTACAGCTAGTAACACAATTGATACACAACAGTTCCTCTCTCAGAGAAGGAGAATCACTAAACATTCAATTTTTTTCAAGAGCAAAGCTGTCCAGGTGATTTCATTGTTATCCAAGTGAGATCGACAACAAATATAAAAGCATAAGTTCTAATCACACAGAACACACCCCATCCTGAAATTTTATATAACACTATTGGAAACAGACAAATTCTCACTTTTGATCATCTCTGGCCATTTTCACCAAATGACATTGTCACCTCTCAGGAACTATCCTCCAAGTTGTGTGTGCATGTGTGTGTAATGCAGGAAACGTCCAAAGGGGAAAGAGGTGGTGCATTGAAATTGTTTTTTTTACATGAGTTCAAACTTATTTGAAGTTGAAAAGAAGCTTCCCCAAATACTTTTATTTTCTGAGGATATGGGTGTTGCTGTCAGCATGCATTGCCCATCTCAATTGTCATTGGTAAGCATCCTTGGTGATCTACTGTAGACTCAACATCAGCTGGCAAAATGCATACACTTGTCACGTGCAATATTTTACTCTGTTCCTTTGACAATTGTGCCAGTGATTTTGTATGAATGAGCAACTTGGCAACATTTGAATCTGTATTAAATTCACCTGAGGAAGAGGCAGTGATGTTTGATTTTTCAAATATTTTGCCAATTTCCTCTTTCATCTGCCGCATGCAAGAAATAATGTGCTAAATATCATATGTTCAGGGGGAACCTGTGACCATGGGCTCATGGTTCTCAAAACTCGACTACTGAAGATTTCAGAATATCACACCCGAGATTGTACTAGACAAATTGATAAGAGATTGAACGCTTATGATTAGTCACAATTTCATTATTGTTGTGTCATGGGATTACCAGCATACAGTACGCCCTTTAAAACAGTTAGACACACTCCAGTCATCGATCCAAATGACTCTTCAAATACCTTCAGATCATTTGTAGAGTCAACGATTTAGTTCACAATTTCCCAGTTGAGCTTTATCTTCCTCAACTATGATCTACCAAACAATGCTGGAAAGTTTCCCTGGACAATGTGGACGGGCAACTCCGTTTTTGACCATTAACTTCCACATTTACCTGATGCATCCATTCAGTGGCAAAACCTGTCCTCAGAATCAACATCTGATGTTTGTAATGGTATATGTTTTAGCTTCTGACTGTATATTGTCTCAGGAATGAGTGATACCACAGCGCCCATATTCACTTCCATTTTGACAGTGTTTTGTTAAGTTTTGAATAAACCCAAAAGCATTACCAATCTCCTTCAATTGATAAGGCACCAAGCTTGAAATTTTTAAGCTGACTTGACACAATGTCCCCTCGTGAGTCTTCAGATCCATCATTTAACTGATAAACTATTCGACCAGCAGACAGCTGTGTTTTTCTGGCACACTTCTTTTCTGCTGATGAAGGTTGGCGTAACCAACATGCCTTGGCTATGTGGCCTACCGCACCACAATTTTAGCATTTTTCTCCTTCCTCCCAACCTTTTTTGCAGACCTGCTTTTAGCAATCTTATGAACCTTTGCTCGGACTCCAATCAACAAAGCCTCTTTCGCTGCAAGTTCCATGGAAGTAACGATTTCCACAGCAGTTTTCAGGTTTAATGCACCTTCAGTAAGCAGTTTCCTTTGGATGGCTTCATTTCTGAGACCACAGACCAGTCTGTATTACCAAATGTTTGAACAAATTCACAGAACTTGGTTAATTGACCGTAGTGTTGCTATGCTTTTCCCTTCCTCTTGTGCACGATGATGAAAGCGGGATCTTTCAGCTATCAGCGTGGACGGGGAAAGAAATGTCCTCCCAGGATTGTCATCAACTCTTTTTTGGTCTTTTCTACAACATGAATATTTTTCACCCAACTGCAGCATGCAGCTTTTCTTGTGTTTAATTTGCAACAGGATACAATTGGAACCTTTCCTCATAAGAATTCCATGTCTCATAATCCTCATCAAATGCATCCATGGCGGCATTGTTTCGGATCCTGGTTCCCTGATCTATGCTTTTTCAAGCTTTTGCCCTTCCATTTATTTACCTAAAGCAAACAACACCCAAGCCCACAGCAAACTAGTTCTTCCGTGGCCTGGACTATCAGTTCTCGAGCAATCGGCTGCAGACTCGGGAACCTCCAGGTTCCTGTTCCCAAGTGCTCGTTAACAGTGCCTTATGCACAGCCTCCGCATTGCCTGAAACTTTGATTCTTTTGTTTAAAAGATATGAGCAGTAAATCAAAGTTGCATCCCGATTCATTTTCGAAACCCTTATTTTGCATTAGTGGCTGTCACTATCAATTAATTGACTTGCCAACGCTCCTCCATGATCTGAATGGGTTTTTTTACTTGCCACAAACTCAATGATTTTCAGCTCGAGTGTTGCTGATAGTTTCTTCAGACATCCAAATCTTCTTCAATGGTGGTTTATGGTCTGAATCCCCATCGATTGATTTTTTTTTTTCTGGCCCCCAAATCTTCGTTGATATTTGTTCATGGCCCAAATCCTCGTTGCCAGTTTTTCTGTTGTATATTTGTTGTCACCACAAAGAAAAAGAAGTACAGGTGCCACAATTTAAGTTTGCTAAACATTGTGCAGGGTTTATTTAAGAGATAATGATTCTACAGGGCAAAATGGTGAATTCCAGGGCAACACGGTGGTGCAGTGGTTAGCACTGCTGCCTCATGGCACCAAGGACCTGGGTTCAATCCTGGCCCTGGATTGCTGTTCGTGTGGAGTTTGCACATTTTCCCCGTGTTTGCGTGGGTTTCACTCCCACAACCCAAAGATGTGCAGGGTAGGTGGATTGGTCATGCTAAATTGCCTCTTAATTGAAAAAAAAAAATTGGATACTCTAAAAAAAATTATTTATATATTTTTTGAAAATGGTGAACGCCCGAAAATCCCACAAAATGCAGCACTGGTGTCACTGTATATATGTGACATGAAACCAGCCAAAAATGTTACAAAGGCCACAATTGAATCTGCCTCCCCCACACACTCTGCAGTGCATTCCATATCCTAACAACTCGCTTTTCTCCCATGTCACCATTTCTTAATTTGCAATTCATCTTGTACTAGTGTCCTCTGGCAATCGACTCCTTCACCAATAGAAACAATTTCCATATCTTCTGTCTAGACCCCTCATGATTTTGAGCACCTCAATCAAATCAACTCTCCATCTTCTCTTCTCCAAGGGGAACTACAGCCCAACTTCTCCAATTTGTTTACATAACTGAAGTCCCTCATCCTTGGAAGCATTCTGATAAATCTTTAATGTACCCTTTCTAAAGCATTCACATCCTTCTAGTGTGATGCCCATAATTGGGACACACACACAGTATTTGTTTCTATGAATTTAGAGTACCCCAATTATTTTTTTCCCAATTAAGGGGCAATATAGTGTGGCCAATTCACGTATCCTGCACATCTTTTTGGGTTGTGGGGTAAGACCAACACAGACAGGGAGAGAATGTGCAAACTCTACACAGCCAGTGACCAGGAGCCAGGATCAATCCCGGGTCCTCGGTGCTGTGAGGCAGCAGTGCTAACCACTGTGCAACCATGCTGACTCTGATACATACACAGTTGAGGCCAAACCACATGACACTCACCTAGCCAAGTGGAGAGCATTCTATCACACTAATGACTTTGTAGATGGAGGAAAGGCTTTTGGGAATCAGGAAAGGAGCTATTTGTTACAGAATACACAGACTCAGACATGTCTTTGGAGCCAGTGTTTATATGGCTGGCCCAGTTCAATTTTTGGTCAATAGTGATGTGGTGAATGTGATTCACACCGGATTATAGTCTGTATATACATGTGTCTATATTGTAAGTGCAGTTGCACTACCTGTCCTCCAGGGGCAGTAGCTCTGGAAATGCTCGAGTTGTACGGGGCTTCTCCCTTGGCTCTGCCCAGGACTCCTCCCCAGAAGCTGCTGTATAAAGATCAGTGCCACATGATCAGCCGGCCAGTTCACCAAAAGTTCAATGGCTAATAGGCTGGCTCTGTTGTGAATATATTAAAACCGCTATTCTAATCCTACAAGCACGTATCCGTAGAATTGTTGGTTCCAACAATTTAATATACTCCGGAAACAGTCGAAGAAATCATGGAAGCAGCCCTCAAGCCCGGACGCCTAGAACTTGACCCACAGGATGCAGAGGCTAAGGAAATTTTTTCCCACTGGCTGAGATGTTTTAAAGCCTACCTGGCAGAAGCCAGCACCGCCGGAACAACGGAGGAACAAAAACTCAGCCTACTGCACGCGAGGGTAAGCCACAGAATCTCCACACAGCTAAATCCGGCCGGTTCTTACACTGCAGCGCTGGCAATATTGGACAAAATGTATGTTAGGCCCATTAACGAGGTTTATGCATGCCACGTGTTTACGACTCGCCGTCAGCGGCCTACAGAAACGCTAGCCGAGTTTGTCAGGAAATTGAACAATCTTTCCAATGACTGTAATTATCAAGCCGTTACCGCGGCTGAACATAGGGAGCTTGCTGTGTGGGACGTTTTCGTGGCGCGCCAAAGACTGCTAGAAAAGGGGCCCAGGACTTAGACACTACTGTGGAGGCTGCTACCACTATGGAAGTTTCCTTCCGCAGGCCTCACCTCATTTCCCGCGGACCCCGCGACCTCATCGTGGACCCCCGACCAACAGTCCCCCCAAGCCTGTGCCGCACGGCCCCCCCAGCTACCGCGCTGCCAAAGCCAGTTACTCTGCTGCCCCAGCCAGCTACTCGGCTGCTTCAGCCTGCCATTTCTGTGGCTAAAGCCAGCACCCGCGGCAGCACTGCCCGGCCCGTAACGCGACCTGCAGCAGCTGCGGGCGAAAAGGACAATATGCCAGTGTGTCTGGCGAAGAAAGCCCCAGCCTCCAACCCTCCCACGGCTCAAAGCACTCGTTCCCTGAATTCACAGGCCTGCAGGCCCCGAAATGCTGCAGCCTGTATGCCGACTCCGCCCCCACCCGACATGTGCGACTCATGGGGGCGGCCATCTTGGCAATCCTCCTCCATGCGGCCGGCCATGTGCGACTCATGGGGGCAGCCATCTTGGCAATCCTCATCCATGCGGCCGGCCATCTTGGGATCCATCCCCTTCAAACTCTGAAACTCACCTCGACGACTACGAACTCAGAGGACAGTCATCACGGGGCCACTCCAGCACAGCTGATCGAGCCGCCGACTACCCGCAACTCAGCGTAGTCACCCTGGATCAATCCCGCCCCAAGCACCTACGAAGTTCGATGGCGGAGGTCCAGATCAACGGGTACAGCACGCCATGCCTCTTTGACTCCGGGAGCACTGAGAGCTTTATACATCCAGAGCTGGTAAGACGCTGTTCGCTTTCTATTTTTCCGGTGAGCCAAACTATCGCCCTCACTTCGGGCTCCCACTCAGTCCAAATCCAAGGACGCACCGTTGCTACGCTCACAATTCGAGGCGCTAGTTATTCTAAATTTTTTTTTTTTTTTAATAAATTTAGAATATCCAATTCATTTTTTCCAATTAAGGGGCAATTTAACGTGGCCAATCCACCTAACCTGCACATCTTTGGGTTGTGGGGGTGAAACCCACGCAGACACGGGGAGAATGTGCAAACTCCTCACAGACAGTGACCCAGGGCCGGGATTCGAACCCGGGTCCTCAGCGCCGTAGGCAGCAATGCTAACCACTGTGCCACCGTGCCGCCCTAGTTATTCTAAATTTAAACTTTATGTCCTGCCCGATCTCTGTGCGCCACTCTTATTAGGCCTGGATTTCCAGTGCAACCTCAAGAGCCTCACCCTCAGCTTCGGCGGGCCCCTGCCCCCACTCACTATCTGCAGCCTAACCACGCTGTGCATCTCCCCCCCCCCCCCCCCCCCCCCCCCCCCCCCCTCCGCTCTTCGCCAATCTCACTCCAGATTGCAAGCCAGTAGCTACTCGCAGCAGGCGATACAGCCTACAGGATAGGGTCTTTATCCGATCGGAGGTCCGACGGCTGCTCAGTGAGGGGATCATAGAGGCCAGTAATAGTGAGCTCCAGGATGTTTACATTGGGCAATGCAGCAATATCTAGGGGTTAAAATTTCTCTTGCAGGAGATGGTCATTGTCTGCCACTTGCTACTTATTAGCTCAATGAATGCTGTCCAGGTTTTACTGCACGCAAGCGTTTGTTTTCGGAGGATTTACAAATGGAACTGAACACTTTGCAATCATCAGTGAACATCTCCACTTCTGTTCTTACAATGGAAGGAAAATCATTGAAATAAACTAAAGACGGTTGCATTTTTGAAACTGCCAATGACCACTGTTTAAACTAACATATGAAGTCAGGTTGGTTAGTTGTGGTACTGCAAATTGACAAACAAGCAACCGTAACTTAAGCAAGCCTTCAGGGGAAACAATTAGAAAATAAAATTAAATAATAATCAGCAGTGAGACCAGTGAGCACTCCAGGCAAACACAAGCATTCCACAATGGAGGTCGGCCACACGCCAAACTCACTGGCATCCATTATGATGGTCTGTAGAATGCCCAGCACAAACCTTTCACCTATGAAGGTCAGCCTTGGCTTAATGATAGCTCCCTTGTTTCCAATTCAGTATATTGTGAGTTCAACCCTATTTGAGGGCATGAGATGATTGAAATTGCCTTGAAACCTTTTTACATCCTCCTCAGCACTCATATTCCCACCTAGTTTTGTGTTGTCAGCAAACCTGGTAATATTACATCTGCTTCCCTCATCCAAATCATTTATGTGGATAGCTGGGGGTTAAGTACTCAATCCTGCAGTACTGCCTGCCACTCCAAGAAAGACCCATTTATTGCTGGATTGACTAGGGAAAGTACAATAACCTTATCTTAGCATCAAAAAAACAAACGTAACTGAAATGGTAAAGCCCTTCAGTCGCGTTTTCAGGCACAAACTAGAAGATTTATGCTCAAAATATGCTATGTTGGATGCCCTGGGCACAGTTTGTCTTTAGAGAGCTATTACTTGAAAAATAGATTCCTGTTTTGAAAACCAAAGCCTACCAGCCCATTCTGTTAGAATAAAACTCGCCTTTTGTTTTCTACATTTCAGTGTACAAGGAAGTACAGAAGAAAGAGCAGCCTCTTTCCCCAGAACAAAGGAGCTTTTATTCTGGTGCATTGTATAAAGGCAGCACATCATTTTCAATAACAGTGAACGGTTCCAAAAACCCTGCACACAAGGATGCCAAGACTGGCATTTCTGATCAAATAAATGTTGACTCAAAAAGCCACATTCCTCATGCCCAGTAATATGTGCCTTGTGCCATTCTGCAGAAAAGCCGCAAGCTTGCATCTTTGCAGCACTTAGTCACATCCTCAAGAAGTCTCAGGGTGTTTCACATCCAGTGAATTACTTCTGAATTACAGTCACATAGGTAAGCAAACACAGCAGTGAACTTGTGCACACTAAAGAGGCACAGAAAATCAGATTTCTGACAGGTTAAAAGACATTTTTCATGGTGCTGTCAGGGAATAGAAACCCATCACCGAGTTCAAGTGGGTCTTGATTTAACAGCTTATCTAAAAGATAGTGCCACCAACAATGCAGCACTCAATCAGCACTACACTGAAATGTCAGCCAAGAATAAAAGGTTCAAACATGGAATGAATTCACATGCTACTGACTCAGGTGATAGTGGTACCAAATCAGATAAGTTGGCACTTGGAAACACTTAACCCAGAGTTGCCAAGCTCTTCAAAGCAGATTTCTCAAACAGAAGATGAACAATTAATGCACACATTACTCAGCTGACTCGAATGAAACCTTCAGGGGTAATTTTATACAATGACTAGCGCTTATTCATTAAAAAATCTGTCTTTTTAATGCTTTATATTAAAAATAGCCATTTTAATTTGTGCTCTGGATGCCAGCCAAGCAGAGGAAGCAGCCACATTCTTTCGGATCTCTGTCTTCCATACAGGTAGAAACATTCCAGGAATGTCTGATCTAGCAGAATTCATTCCAATCTGCCTTACCACAACCATTTCATTTCCCTATGCACAGCTTCACACTTTAGGACACAGTGGGAGAATACATAAAGGTCCAAAAGTTTTTTAATAATAAAATGGAATAAACTTTAAACAATCTTCATTTGGAAACAAATTCTTTTGAAGGGATCTTCAATCCTTTCCTTTGAATCTCCCCAAAATTGGAACTCTGCCCGATCTCGAATAGAAAAGAAAAAGACCATAGGGAGAGGGGGGGGAGATTAGGGAGAGGGAGAGACTGGTGGGGGAGCTGTTGAGTGTGGATAAGAGGTATGCGGAGGCCCCGGAGGAGGGATTGCTGGGGGAGCGGCAAAGCCTGCAGGCCGTTTGTTTTATTGACCACCAGAAAGGCGGAGACACAGTGGAGGAAGGCGCAGGGAGCGGCCTACGAGTATGGAGAGAAGGCGAGCAGGATGCTGGCGCATCAGCTTCGCAAGCGGGACACGGCTAGGGAGATTGGTGGAGTGAAGGATAGGGGTGGGAATGTGGTGCGGCAGGGGGCAGAGGTCAATGGGGTCTTTAGGGACTTCTACAGGGAACTGTACCGGTCGGAGCCGCCGATGGTGGGAGGGGGAATGAAGAGCTTTTTGGACAGGCTGCGATTTCCAAGGGTGCAGGAGGAGCAGGTGGAGGGACTGGGGGCGCCGATCGAGTTGGAGGAGCTGGTCAGAGTGATTGGCCACATGCAGTCGGGGAAGGCGCCGGGACCGGATGGGTTCCCGGTAGAATTTTTAAAGAAATACGCGGACCTGTTGGGCCCCCTGTTGGTTCGGACCTTTAACGAGGCATGGGAGGGAGGTGTTTTGCCCCCGACGATGTCACGGGCGCTGACTTCCCTGATCCTGAAGTGAGATAAGGACCCCTTACAGTGCGGATCATATAGGCCGATTTCACTGCTGAATGTGGACGCCAAGTTGCTGGCAAAGATCTTGGCCACCAGAATAGAGGACTGTGTGCCGGGGGTGATACATGAAGATCAGACGGGTTTTGTGAAGGGGAGACAGCTGAACATTAACGTGCGAAGGCTGCTAAATGTGATAATGATGCCGGCGGCAGAAGGAGAGGCGGAGATTGTGGTGGCATTGGATGCAGAGAAGGCCTTTGATAGGGTTGAGTGGGGGTACTGTTGTATTTTATATTTCCCCGCGTCTTGACTGTGATAGAGAAATACAAACATGATTCATTAGGTAAGCAAAACTGAACTTTATTTCCGAATTAGAACTGACTGCTAGCAGTATGGCTGAGATTTGAAGTCGGAAAGCAGTCAATTACAAACTGCTGAGTCCGTCCCAAGTCTGCGATCTCACAGAAGAATAAGGCGATTTTTATACATTATAGGATCAAGATAACATGAATACAGCTTGGTCAGGAATTTGATTGAAAGTAAAACATAAGTAATAATCGTTACAATGGCGTCACCTTGCTGACCTTTAGGGGACTGGAGTCTCATATCATTTTCTTGTCTTTGTTTTAAGAACTGGACAAACTTGTTTACATACAGGCAGAGACAGTTGTTCAGCTTGTTATTTATTGAGACTGCTTCTAGGTTGATGACGAACATTTTGTATTTTGTATCTGTGTCTTAGATTAAATTCAATTGTACCAAGAAGACTTGACTAGTTTTCCCATCATGCCATTATTTGCTTCACACAATACCACAGTACTTGTGGGAGGTGTTAGAGGGGTTCGGGTTTGGGGTGTGGTTTATTAAATGGGTGAGGTTGCTGTACGAGGCCCCGATGGCGAGTGTAGCGACAAATGGGAGGAGGTCCGAGTACTTCAAGCTCCACCGTGGGATGAGGCAGGGGTGCCCCCTGTCCCCCTTGCTTTTTGCATTGGCAATTGAGCCTCTTGCCATGGCTCTCAGGGAGTCGGGGAGGTGGAGGGGTCTGGTGCGGGGTGGGGAGGAGCACCGAGTGTCGCTGTACGCAGATGACTTGCTGCTGTATGTAGCAGACCCGGTGGGGGGAATGCCGGAGGTGATGGAGATTCTTGCTGAGTTTGGGAGTTTCTCAGGTTATAAATTGAACCTGGGCAAGAGTGAGCTGTTTGTTGTACACCCGGGAGATCGGGAGGAGGGGATTGGTAGGCTCCCGCTAAAGAGGGCAGCGAGGAGTTTTAGGTACCTGGGGGTTCAGGTGGCTAGGAGTTGGGGGACTCTGCACAAGCTTAATTTTACTAGGTTGGTGGAGCAGATGGAGGAAGAGTTTAAACGGTGGGACATGCTGCCGTTGTCGTTGGCGGGTAGAGTACAGTCCGTTAAAATGACGGTGCTCCCGAGGTTTTTGTTTTTGTTTCAGTGCCTCCCCATTTTCATTCCGAGGGCCTTTTTTAGGAGGGTGAACAGCAGCATTCTGGGATTTGTTTGGGCGCACGGGACTCCGAGGGTGAGGAGGGTCTTTTTGGAGCGGGGCAGGGATAGAGGGGGGCTGGCGCTGCCCAACCTCTCTGGGTACTATTGGGCGGCTAACATCTCGATGGTACGTAAGTGGGTAATGGATGGGGAGGGGGCAGCATGGAAACGGATGGAAATGGCGTCCTGTGGAGGCACGAGCCTGAAGGCACTGGTAACGGCGCCGTTGCCGCTCCCTCCAACGAGGTACACTACGGGCCCGGTGGTGGTGGCTACCCTCAAAATTTGGGGGCAGTGGAGGCGACACAGGGGGGAAGTGGGGGGCTCGGTGGAGGCCCTGCTGCGGGGGAACCACCGGCTTGTCCCAGGGAACTTGGATGGCGGGTTCCTGTGGTGGCACAGGGCGGGCATTAGGAAGTTGGGAGACCTGTTCATTGACGGGAGGTTTGCGAGCCTGGGTGAACTGGAGGAGAAGTTTGAGCTCGCCCCGGAGAATATGTTCAGGTACCTTCAGGTTAAGGCGTTTGCTAGGCGGCAGGTGGAGGGGTTCCCTTTGCTGCCCCCACGGGGGGTAAGAGATAGGGTGCTTTCGGGGGTGTGGGTCGGGGATGGGAAGGTGTCTGACATCTGCCAGGTGATGCAGGAGGTGGAGGAGGTGTCGGTAGAGGAGCTGAAGGCTAAGTGGGAGGTGGAGCTGAGGGAGCAGATTGAGGAGGGGGCATGGGCGGACGCCCTGGAGAGGGTGAACTCCTCCTCTTCATGCGTGAGGCTTAGCCTCATCCAGTTCAAGGTACTGCACAGGGCTCATATGTCCGGGACAAGGATGAGCAAGTTTTTTGGGGGTGAGGACAGGTGCATTAGGTGTTCGGGGAGCCCAGCGAATCATGCCCATATGTTTTGGGCATGCCCGGCACTGGGGGAATTCTGGCAAGGGGTGGCGAGGACGGTGTCGAGGGTGGTAGGGTCCAGGGTCAAGCCAGGCTGGGGACTCACGATATTTGGGGTTGGGGTGGAGCCGGGAGTGCAGTAGGCGAAAGAGGCCGATGTTTTGGCCTTTGCGTCCCTAGTAGCCCGGCGGAGGATGTTGCGGGAGTGGAAAGATGCGAGACCTCCGAGCGTGGAGACCTGGATCAATGACATGGCGGGATTCATTAAGGTGGAGAGGGTCAAATTCGCCCTGAGGGGGTCAGTACAAGGGTGCTTTAGGAGGTGGCAGCCTTTCCTCGACTTTCTGGCTCAACGATAAGGAACTAGGTCAGCAGCAGCAGCAACCCCGGGGGGGGGATCTCAGGGGGGTATTGTTTAAGTTAATTTGCTTATTGTTCATTTATTTAGTTGTTTATTGGGTTTGGGGGGGGGGGGTTTGTTACATGCGTTGTTATGGGTGCCGGGGGGTGTTTATTACTATTGTTATTATTATTGTTCTGTTGATATATATTTTTCAAAAAATTCCAATAAAAATTATTTTATAAAAAAAAGAAAAGAAAAAGACTTGCGTTTATAAAGCACCTTTCATGACCACAGAATGTATCAACGTGCTTTATAACCAACCAAGTGACAAAACACAGATTAATTGATTTTGTGATGTTGATTGAGGAATACGTATTGGCCAGGACACAACGAATAACTCCCCAGCTCTCCTTCGGAAAAATGCCATGGGATCTTTTACGTCCACCTGAGAGGGCAGATGGGTCCTTGGTTTAATGCCACATCCAAAAGACAACACCTCCTTGGTACTGCACTTGCATGTCAGCTTGATTTTCTGTGTTCAAGCCCCGACTTGAACTCAGAACCTGCTGACTCAGAGGGAGAATGCATAGAATTACACTCTGGTTCTCACCAGGAAATGGTAGGAAGCAGTGCAAACCCACACAGTTAGAGATGTTCCACCAAGTAGGCACAATACTCAGGGTGGCAGAGGAAGAGCAAGATCAAGGGATGTGAGACCTAGTGTTCCATATGGAGTTCTAAGTGAGTGTGCTACCAACTGAGCCCTATAATAAGATGTCATAACGGTTCTATTTTACATTTACTGTAAGGCATGCAGGACCAATTGATGACTGGTTCTTTCATTTTATCTTCATCCATGGATGGGAAATATCTGGTCTTGAATCAAGCATCTCCTCCAAATTTCTGAGTAAAGACATTTCTCCTATATTGCCTGTTGGACTTATTGTTTTTTCACTCTAGACTCCAGTTTCTGTCTCTCACCAGTGGAAGCAGAGGAGATAGCACCAGATCACTTTGAACAAAAACAGTTAAGGTATGATTCCTTTCTTATTGTACAGCACCTTGGTTGAAGAAAGCATCACTAATTATATTATAGAACATAGAACACTACAGCGCAGTACGGGCCCTTCGGCCCTCAATGTTGCGCCGACCTGTGAAACCATCTGAAGCCTATCTGACCTACACTATTCCATTTTCATCCATATGTCTATCCAGTGACCACTTAAATGCCCTTAAAATTGGCATTCATTCATCACATATTTGCTTAAAACTTAGCAGTAATTATATTCATACAATAAATGACAAGCCTACTAAATTTTCAGTGCAAATGATGTGCAACTCATTGTGGGCTTCATCCAACCCATTTTCTCTTTAAAAAGGCCTCCAAAATGGCATCAATGGCAAGTTGTACTAAACTGAAGAAAATGTGTCATAAATATGACATTAGCACAATTGAGGTTTTGTCCTATAACAAATAAGCACTTACACACCATTTTTAGAAATAATCAACATGCTAGCTTTTTAGTTGATAGTAATGCACTAGCAAAGAAGGCAACTGGTCCTGCATACTACAAGAGGAGCTTACAGCTAGAGATATACTCTAGTTCCAAACAGCAAATTGATAGGAAGCAACACAAATCCACACAGTGCAGAGACAGTCCACCAAGCTGGTACGATACGATTGGTTACCAGGCAAAACGGCGGTGATAACAAAAAGGGTCAGCACGGTGGTGCAGTGGGCAGCACTGCTGCTTCATGGCGCCGAGGTCCCAGGTTCAATCCCGGCTCTGGGTCACTGTCCGTGTGGAGTTTGCACATTCTCCCCATGCTTGCGTGGGTTTCACCCCCAAAGATGTGCAGGCTAGGCAGATTGGCCATGCTAAATTGCCCTTAATTGGAAAATATTAATTGGGTACTCTAAATTTATAAAGAAAAAAGAACGGCGGAGATCCCTGCGATTGGGAAAGGGCAGTGAAGGCACGATCAAAGCAGGTGAAGCCTATGGTTCCATGTTGGATTCAGATGGAATTGCATTCTCAAGGAAATCAGCAAAAATCTGATAATTGAGGAGTTCCAGGTCTTGTTCCAATCCCACCCAGGATTGGACTGTCAGTTTCCCAGTTCATGGTGATATCATCAGGACTTGACACACTCATGCCAAGAAGGACCCTGCTGCGGGCAGCACGGTGGCGCAGTGGTTGGCACTGCTGCTTCACGGCGCCAAGGTCCCAGGTTCGATCCCGGTCCCGGGTCACTGTTCGTGTGGAATTTGCACATTCCCCCGGTGCCTGCGTGGGTCTCACCCCAAAAAGATGTGCAGGGTAGGTGGATTGGCCACGCTAAATTGTCCCTTAATTGGAAAAAATGAATTGGGTACTCTAAATTTAATTTATTTTAAAAAGGACCCTGTATGCTTTGGCGGGTAGTGCTTGCCACCTGCAATAAAATTTCAGCAATGTCAGCTCCCAGTGGATGCACCATAGGATACACTTGAATAATTTCAAGTTACAGTTGTCTGCGTTTCTCCCCTCATTCCCAACCCTCTGGTTGAAATCAGGTTTAACAATAGATAAATTAAGCAGTTTTTACCTTGGTAGGGATTCGTGCTGCCAAAAGAAAAACGCGGCATGATGTCAGCACCTACGGAGTTAAGAACAACATAAAATTAGATCACGTGGGTATTAGAGAATATTGTGCAGACATTGCGCTCTTCCTGTGATAGATCAAAATCATTACGTTCTTGGATTTTAATAGCAGTGAAATCAAGGGAAGAGTCACACTACAGCTGCAGTATCACTGCAAAGCTACATCACTGTGTAGTTCCTGCAGTTCCTGTGCAAACATAGGCTGCATCCAGGAGGCAGGACACAGCCTGCTCCAGGAGTGAAGCATGGCTAAGTTCCCCAGAGGACAGGATCTCTCACACTCACTCACTTCAGACACTCATGTCAGGCATAACGCTAAACTGCACAAGCTTGACACCAAAGAAAAAGCTAGTGGTGGAACTGTAACAAACTGATGGTAATGCTAAATCGAAGTAAACATAACCCCTGAAGTAGAAAAAGATCTGCCATTAATCATTTACAGTTCATCAGATATCAGTTTTAAGTAGAGCACAGATATTCCAAGTGCTATTGTCGATAACCAGATTTGAATAGGTTGTATTCATCCAACAACCACCGCAGAGCAAGCACCTCGACTGGCTCTCCAATTCTGCACTCGGCAATTTTTTGCTTTTGTCTCCACTTCGGGAATATTGGTGGTCGCGCACTGGTTTATAGATCCCTCCTGATCAGATTGGTGCTGTGCTCCAAAAGAAAAACAACTTGTATTTACATTGCACCTTTAACATAGTAAAATGCTCCCATACATTAAAAGGAACATCATCAAAATAAATTTGGCAGCAACCACTTGTGATATTGTGACTGGGATTTTATGTTTGAAAATTGGGGCTGCCGCCATTCTGTGCATGTGTAAAATTCAGCGTGATATCGTCGGGCCGCAAACCCAACATTATCACACCGGTCTCTCATTATATGTAGGCGGGTGGGCACAAAATCAAGAGCCTGCCCTGCCATTTAAGAAAAAACCAACGGCCAATTGAGCTTGTTAACAAGCCAATTACTGAGCTTACTACTGAGTTCTGGCACTGCTGGGGCTGCCGGCCAATCTGCTTGGCTCTTTGAGTATGGGACTTCCTCCCACTGTGGGGCAGAAGTCCGAATCTCTGCTGGTTTAAGACACTCGCAAGCCTTTTTTCTTCTTGAGTCAGTGAGTGTATGGTTTTTGCAATGGGGAGGAGCTGTCACGTTCACCCCTAGGTCAGAAGAGCCAACGGAATGTTTTAAAGGTAGAGAGTGGTAGAGACATGGAAAGTTTTAAAGACTAAATTCCCGACCTTGGAGCCTTAGCAGAATGCATGGACACCAACGGTGAATGATTAAAACCACGGGTGTACAAGAAGCAGGAATTAGAGGGGCACAGATATCTTGGAGGTTTGTAAGACTGGATTAGGTCACAGAAAAATGACGGGAGAGGCCATAGAGGAATTTGAATACAAGAATGAACATTTTTTAATTGAGGCATTGTTCAGGTCGGAGACAATGTAGGTCAATGAGCACAGGGGTGATAGGCATACAGGGTTTGATGGACTGCAGAGTTAGGATAAGACTCAATTTACGAAGAGTGGAAGATGGGATTCCAACCAGGAGCGCCCTGCAAGAGTCAGCTTTAGTGGTATCAAAGGCATTGAATGAGGGTTTGAGTACTAGATGAGCTGAGGTAGGGGCAAAGATACGGAGATGGAAACAGACAGCCTCAGTGATGAAGTGGATGTGGCCAGGAGCTCATCATAGCAGCAAAAATAACATCAAGGTTGAGAACAGTCTGGTTCAGTCTCAGGTAGGGATAGAGTCAATGACTAGGGAATGGAATTTTGAGTTGGACACCGAAGATAATGGCTTTGTTAGTTGGAGGAAATTCATGCTGATCCACGACTGAATTTTGGACAAGCCTTCTGACAAGTTAGAGAATGTCGAGAGGGGTAACATTTAGCATTCACTGATGAAGATGACTACTCAGATTGATAATCCAGGGTGATATTTGATATTAATACAGGTTCCTGACACCAATGTGTGGTCACTGATAAAATTACAGGACATGTTATTATTTTTAACCTTACTTTCCTCCCCATCCCAACTGACTGAATGATACACACAACTTTCTAAAAAGGCAAAAGTTTGTACGTGTTGATGTTCAAAGTGATATGGGTGTGCTTGTACCAGGAACGCAGAAATGTAGCACGCAGATGCATCAAGCAATTAGGAAGGCAAATGGCAGTTGGCCTTCATTGCAATGGAATCGAGTACAAGAATAAATAAGTCTTGCTACAGTTGTACAAGATTTTGACAAGACAACACCTGGGATACTGTGTGGTCTCCACATTTAAGAAAGGAGATGCTTGCATGGAGGCAGTACAGCAAAGGATCACTAAATTGGTAGATGAAACGAAGGGGATTGCACTTTGTTAAGAGGCTGAGTAAACTGACCTTATATTCTTTGGAGTTTAGAAGAATGAGAGGTGATCTCATTGAAACCTATAGAGATTCTGAGGGGAATGATAGGGTGGACATTGAGATATTATTTCCATTGGTCAGGGTAACCAAAATATGGGAGCACAATTTCAGGATAAGGAACCAATCATTGAGGACTGAGACGCAGAGAAATTACTCCACTCAAAGTGTTGTCTATTTTGGCAATTTGCTACCATAGAGGGTTGTGGATACACCGTCGCTGAAGACATTTAAATCGGTGGTTATTCATGAAGGCCCCCCTTCTCAACCTTGCCCTTCATCTAAGGTATGGTGATCCTCAGGTTAAAATCACAGCAGTCAACTCTCCCCCTCAAAGGTCTATGGTCATTTGGGACTGTGGCGACTTTTTGTTTTACACGTTTTAAGGCTGGGATCTTTGGTCTCTCATGGAATTAAGAAATATGGGGAACAGGCCAGAAAATAAAGAATTCAAGCTCAAGATCAGCCACAATCTCATTGAATGTTGGAGCAGGCTCAATGAGCTGGGTTGTCTACTCCTGCTGCTATTTCTGATGTTCTTATATTTTATGGATTGTATTGGATCATTCAAATTGTATCAAAATGGCAAAATAACTACTGCAGTTTGCAACAAACTAACAAGAGAATGAAAACTGATTTAAGTTCATTTAAAAATAAGCATGGAAGTTTTGTAATTATCTTTAAACCAGTATCCTTACTCTGGTTCTTCCAGGCATTATATTCTTTAAATGCTTATGGCCTCTAAAGCAGATTCTAACAAGTGTCCGGCTTGTCCAGTATTCTCAAAACTCAGATCATAACAAATTATATTGTAGTGTCAATCAACAGTCAGAAAAGTCCCTTTTGTTGCAAAGCACATCCCCCCTTTTCATCACAGCAGCAAACATCGTAGCTCAGCGGCTGGCAGTGATACTGAACAGACTGAAAAATATAGATTATATTCATTGCAACATTTGACATAAGCAAGTGAGCATTCATTCCCTGCATTAGACTCATTATAGTCATATATTTTTCTGTAGTGTCATGTCCCAGTACATTATGGACCGGCGTTCAACAAGTCTTAAAATGGACACAGACTATTAAAAATGGCCACTGCAAATCACGTGACCATTGGCATGTTGAGCTTCAGGTAATCCCGGGAATCAAATACCCCAATTAATATAGATATGTAAAGCGATCTGAGGAATTCGTAACGGATGGATCACCAACAAAAGGGACACTGAATGCAACTTGCACAAGATGCATGTGAATAGATCCTAGCAACTTTCCATTGTATTATGATAGTTTGTAACAATCAACAATACTTAGCGCCGATACTTACTTTTGGTTTAATTTACAGAGTCACAGTTCATGAACTACGGTTCCCAATGGCTTTGGGACATCTACGCGTACGCCAGTTGGAGCATGGTCACACATTTGCGGCACAGTCGGTGTCTTTTGCCGTATTTAGGTCAAGAACCGGAGTCTCCTGCATGTGCTTGGGCTGGGAAAGGGCAAGTAGTTTGTCCAAATTCATATCTTTAGAGCAGGAACAACCCTGCTTACATGAGGAAGAAAGTGAAACACCGTGAAAAGCAGGCCAGGTGACCTTAACTGGAGTGCCATTTGAGAGGTGTTCGAGGGAGCAAGACCATAGGTAGGGGGGTCAGGGAGAATGTCCCAAACCAAGGAGTGGGATAGAAAGAGGTCCTAAAATAAAGTCCCAGGCAGGGACGAAGCCACAGGCAAGGACAAAGACAGGGATCAGAGACAAATCCCACTGTGTCAAGAGAAAGATCACGAACAGGAAAAAAAAGGCTCCAAGCTTAAGAAAAAGCTGCAGAGAGCAGACTTGAAACAAAGTGGACTGGAGAGAAGCCCCGAATATTCAAAAGGACACCAAAGGCTGGTGACTCTGTGCTGCTGGCCGTATGCACAAAGGTACCCTTCTGAAGCTGTGGTATTCTGCTTGAAAAACCTGAGGATCTGAAAACATGCTTGGAAGGTGAAGCTGAAGTGTGCTCAGAGGAAAGGGCTCTTAGAAGTTGAGATTGAAACCCTGGAGGTGGATACTTGATGATGCTCTCAGAGTAGGAGTGACATTTGAAGAGAATTCCAAGGCGTGATCCTCAAATATAGGGATTATAAATCTTGTGACAAAGGAGTTTTAGTGAGGTTGGTTGGTTCATGGTGTGTCAAACATCTGGATTGGTTGTTGAGAAATCCACATAATCTTCTTTGGTCTCAATTGTCATTTACCTTAGAATCACTGCACTGTAGAAGGCGGTCATTCGGCTCATCGAGATTGTACTGACCCAGCCTAGGCCCATGACCCCACCCTATAACTGTAACCCAGCAACCACAGCCAACGTTTTTGGACACCAAGGGGCAATTTAGCATGGCCAATCCACGTAACCTGCACATCTTTGGACCTTGGGAGGAAACCAGAACACCCAGAGGAAACCCACGCAGATACAGGGGAGAATGAGCAAACTCCACAGAGTCACTCAAGGTACACCCGGGAGACTGCAATGAATGTCAGGACACTAGGAAGCTCAGAAGAACAGAGGGATCTTGGGGTGTTCATCCACTTATCCCTGAAGGTGGCAGGACAGGTGAATAGGATAGTTGAAGGCATGTGGGACACTTGCCTTTGTCAGCCATTGCACAGATTATAAGGGTAGGGAGGTTATGTTGGAGCTGTACGGGACTTTGGTTAGGCACAGTGGGAGTACTATGTTTTGCTCTGGTCACCACACTATAGTAAGAATGTGACTGCACAAGCGAGGGTGCAGAGAGGATTCACCAGGATGTTGCCTGTGATGGAGCATTTTAGCTATGGAAAAAAGAGACTGGATAAGCTTGGGTTGTTTTCTTTGGAGTAGAGAAGGCTGAGAGGGGACCTGATTGAGATGTACAAGATTATGAGGGGTAGGGACAGGGTGGATAGAAAACAGTTGTTCCCCTTAGTTGAAGGGTCAGTAACAAGGCAGCATAATTTTAAGGTGAAAGGCTGGAGGTTTGATGGGGCTTTGAAGAAATATTTTTCACCCAGAGGGTGGTGGGAATCTGGAATGTATGACCTGAGAAAGTAGTTGTGGCAGGAAACCTCACAATCTTTCAAAGTACTTGGATGAGCCCTTGAAATGTCATAACATTTAAGGCTATGGGCCAAGCGCTGGAAAGTGGGATTAGTGGAGATTTAGAGTAGTTTTTTGTCAAAGGGCCTCTTCTGTACTATATGATTCTAGTTCACCAGTTGGTTCACATGTACTGCACATGTACCCGGAATATCAGAGTGTAAGATAGTTATTATAAACTGTTCATCATCTGACTTTCTTTGTTTGTGTCTGTAATTTTATTGCTGGGGTAACAAAGCAGTGTGATTTGAATCGTTTTCCTGTGTTTGTATTGAGATCTTTCTAACCTTTTTATCTGGTGTAGTATAGATCATTATTTTTTTGTTTCATAAGCGTTTTATTCTTTTTGTTAAAATTTCATCAACAGACTCCTGTAAATTTGTTCATTAACTTTCCCCCGTAGTTTCTAGAAAAAAAAAAGTCATTCGGCTCATCGAGATTGTACCGACCCAGCCTAGACCCACGACCCCACCCTATATCAGTAACCCAGCAACCCCAGCCAACATTTGTGGACACTAAGGGGCAATTTAGCATGGCCAATCCACGTTATCTGCACATCTTTGGACCTTGGGAGGAAACCGGAACACCCGGAGGAAACCCACGCAGATACAGGGAGATTGAGCAAACTCCACAGAGTCACTCAGGTAGGAATTGAACCCGGGAGAAATCTGTCGGCGGGGACTTCCGTTCCGCCAGCAGCACACCCATGCCCACGGGTTTCCTGGCAGCGTGGGGTGGGCACAATGGGAAATCCCATTGGCCAGCTGCAGGAATGGAGAATCCCACTGCCGGCGGCACGCTGCGCAGGAAAATGGCGATGGCGGACTGGAGAATCCCGTCCAGGATCTATCAAGAAAGGTTTTCACTCTGGGATCTGACTTGCCCTGTAGCAACATTGTCTGAGTTTTAATAAGTTTCGCTCATTCAAACTAAACTGGATACAATTCGAGGTATCAAACAACACAGCATGATTGGAATCAACAGCCCCACCAAACTTTTGCTTGGAAAGAGGACTTTTAGCTTCTGGAAGTCACATGATGAGGGAACCATGTTTGCAGTCTGCTTTTAAAATCAGCAAGAAGTTGCTTGCGCACAGAGTTCCACCAAAAATCGTCAAATTAGCCGAAGGTCATCCAAGCTGAAGGTCACCCAAGCAGGTCATTCAAAAGTAAGCAAATCTACAGAGGAACCGAATAATTAATAGGAACAGACCTGAAACTCAATTCAAACATCAAACCAGGAAATAGGTTAGGAGCTGAATTTGACAGAAGATTGAGTGTTACTTTGAAGTTCTGAGAGCTAGATTGCTGCAGATTAAGACCAGTAAACACCAAATTTAAGAGCAAGGTCAGGAAATTCACATTAACTCAATGAACATCAATGCATGAAAGAGTGGCGGAAAAATTTATTGGAGCAAAAGCCCAGAAAGAATGAAATTCTGGAATGCACGGAGGGCACTTCAGGATCATTTCTGATTTGGGAACAAAGATGGGCCAAAAGGCCTTCATCAGTAATCACCTTGTAGTATTAGAATGTAATAATACAATAGCTTTATCACATAACTAGAGACTTGAGTCTATACAATTATCTTTCCTATAAAGTATGTATGTGATTACCCCATCCACTTAACTCGCCTTAAATAAATCAACAATATGGAGAATCAATTGCAGTACTTTATTTGTGCCAGTTTAAATAAGCACTGGTCACAACCTAACCACAAATCTGTAGAATAATCCCTCTGGCCAGTTATAAAGAATATCAATGGCTTCGGCAGAGTAGTCAAACAGACTGGGAGGCACAAATCTATTGAACCACAGATGTATTTACAGATCCAAAATGCAGGTTTATTCAGAATGCTGAGTGGAGCCAAAGCTCTTCTCCCAGAACCAGATAATAAGCCATTGCAGATAGCTCCACCATGCAATCTGCAATTGGTACAAAAGTAGCAAGATAAAGCGCAACAGCGCAAGAAAAGGCAGGATTTAACTGAATTAGAAAGGGAAACTGCAAATGCAGGGAATCTCAAATAAAATATAAAATGCCAAAAATTGACACAACATCGCTTGGCATCTTGAAAATGTAATTTTAATTTTTCAACAGGGGCCATTCCTATGTTCAAAGCTACGAGTTTCTCTGCTCCTTCTAGTCAGTGGTACAATTGAAAAAGAGGTGCATGAACGCAAAGATGATCAAATACATCACAAGTAACAAAACATGAAAATAATTCAAGTTTTGGCAGCACAAATAATATAGCAGCATGGCACATACTTCACCTTTTCACCCAGATTCTGGGTGCAATCAAATTATGTGGCTTAAATGATTGAGGAATTTTAACTATACGCTGAAGTTTCATCTGTCATCGAAACTGGCTCATCAACCTTCTGTTGAATGAATCACCAACCAACAAAATTAGTTGTGCCCTGGCTCACAATTGCCCATTAACCACAGGAGTCTCAAAATAGTGATCACATTTTCCAGCACTGTATAAATCTGTCCATTCTTCTGGTCTTATAATATCATTTTTTGACCATTTTATACTTCTTTAGACTTGCTCAAGCTCGGTGTTTCCTAGTGTGTCCCAGGTTGAGATTGAATTCTTCGAGGTTTGTCTTTTTTTCCCCCTAAGTAAGCTACTTACTCAGCTACTATGACTGTAGTTCATTAAAACTATCATTTATTTACAGCTCTATACCCGATAGAAAGACTGGGGGATTAATAATGGAAAATAAGAAGATGGAAAATGAACTGAACAGGTTGATCCTCGCTATAGATTATCTCAAAAATAGCTGTTAGTCAAAAATTAGATCTATGTTTCTAGAACCCACCTCTTCATTCACCCGAGAAAGGAGCAGTGCTCCGAAAGCTAGTGATTCAAAACAAACCTGTTGGACTTCAACCTGATGCGGTAAGACTTCTTATTGTGCTCACCCCAGTCCAACACCGGCATCTCCACATAAAATTTAGAAGGGAGTGAGGAACACAAGAAAATTACAATAATCAGTGAAAAGTGAATGGGTACTTAGCAAATTGTTGGAATGGTGGGTTGACAAGTCCCTGGGTCCTAATGGATTTCATCCAAGAGTCTTAAAAGGAAAAGGCTAGTGAGATAGTTGATGTGTTGGTTTCAATTTTTCAAAATTCCCAAGAATTGAGGAAGGTTCCATTAGATTGGAAAATAACAAATGGTAACTCCTTTATTCAGAAAGGGAAGGAGAAAGCAGGAAACTATAAGCCAGTTAGCTTAATATGTCATGGGGAAATGTTAGAAGAGATTATTAAAGATGTCATAGCAGTGCATTTTGATAAATTCAAGGTAATCAGGCAAAGTCAGCAATGTTTTGAGAGAGGGATATCATGTTTAACAAATTTCTCGGAGTTGTTTGAAGGATCACGTGCTCCGGATGAAGAGGAACTGTACTTCAATTTTTGGAAGGCATCTGATAAGGTTCCACAATGGTTGCTGTGGAAAATAAAAGCTCATGGTGTAAGAGGATATTTGCATTGATACAAGATTGGTTAGCTAACAGGAAACAGAGGCTAGCATTAATGGATCATTTTCTGGTTGGCAAGATGTAGCAAGTGGTGTGCCACAGGGATTACTGCTGGGGCCTCAACAATTTGCCACTTAGATAAATGAATTGGATAAAGGGACCAATGTTACGGTTGCTAAATTTGCTGATAACACAAAGATGGGTATGAAACTAAGTTGTGAAGAGACACAAGAAGGTTACAAAAGGATATAGATAGGTAAGGTAAGGGTGAAAAGATTTGATAAAAAGAGCACAATGTGGGTAAAGAAGAGGTTGCCCATTTTGACAGGAAGGATTTTTAAAAAATATGCATTTTATTTAAAATATGAGAAATTTCAGAGTTCTGAGATGCAGAGGGATCTAGGTGCCCTCTACATAAATTGCAGAAGGTTAGTAGGCAAGTGAATCAAGTAATTAGAAAACTAATAGAATACTTTCATTTGTTTCAAAAGGAATTTAATACAATAGTAGGGAGGTTATGCTTCAGTTATGCAGGGCATTGGCGAGGCCACATCTGCAATATCATATACAATATTAGAACATAGAACAGTACAGCACAGAACAGGCCCTTCGGCCCTCAATGTTGTGCCGAGCCATGATCACCCTACTCAAACCCACATATCCACCCTATACCCGTAACCCAACAACCCCCCCCGAACCTTACATTTATTAGGACACTACAGGCAATTTAGCATGGCCAATCCACCTAACCCGCACATCTTTGGTCTTAAATAAGGATATTGATCTCCTTATTTAAGCAAATAGGTAAAGCAGTTCAGAGAATATTTACCTAATATCTGGATTGTGCGGGTTATCTTTGAGGAAAGACTAGACAGGCTAGGCTTGTATCCACTAGAGTTTAGAAGAGTAAGAGACAACTTGATTGAGATATACGAGATCCTGAGGGTACTCGACAGGGTGGATGTGATTTCCTGTTGTTGGAAAATCTGGAACTAGGGGTCACTATTTAAAAATACGGGGTCGCCCATTTAAGACAGAGTGTTGTGAGTCTTTGGACTTCTCTTCCTCAGGAGGTGGTTGAGGCAGAGTCTTTGAATATCTTTCTATGGCAGAGGTAAACAGATTCTTGATAAGCTCGGGAGTGCAAAGTTATCGGGGATAGGCAGGAATGTGGAGTTGTGGTTACAATCAGATCAACCATGATTTTATTGAATGGCAGAGATGGTTCAAGGGGTTATGGCTTACTCCTGCTCCTAATTCATATATCCAGCCGAAAAATTCCACACAAGGTTGGACTTATGTATCTATCATGGGGCGGCTAGATATAGCACTTGGAGTGAATGGGATCAAAGATTATGGGGAGAAAGCAGGATTAGGCTATCGAGTTGGATGATCAGTCATGATCGTGATAAATGGCGGACTAGGCTCGAAGGGCCAAAAGGCCTCCTAGTGCTCCAAACTTCTATCTATAACTTCTCCCTCCAGATCTCTGTTAGTCAGTCATTGTAGCATTACATCATGGTTACACCAGCATCAGGTGCTTCTCATGTTAACTTTATATTCAGCTTCTCTCTTCACCACTTCCCCCGCCCAGTCCCCCACTCGCACAAGCCTTTATCCCAACTATATACATCCCACATCTCCCCCCAAAATCTGAAACTTCACGGGTTTAGTCTCGAGGTGACTTAACCAATCTCCCGGATCTTATTCTGATCTCTTTCTGAGGTCACGGTCATTCTACACTCATTTGTGTTCAATATGTGTCCTCCACCTGGTTGGCTGCAAAACGTTGTCTTGTTTCTTCTTCCTTATCACCGTCCAGATCCGAATAGAAAGCCCAAACCTCTGCTGGTATTCTTTCCAAGGATATGAAGATGCTGTGCTGCCTCCATATATTTCCTTTGTCCGTCTCAATCTTGTCAGATCTTGGTGTGGAGCTCTTTCTATTATTCGGCCTTCTGCTGGTCTCATATTCAAACTATCTCCCTTCGGCACTAATAAAAAATCTTGAGCTCTGTCCCTTAAAGTTTAAGCTACAAATTTGTTTACCTCTCCCTTCCCCCTCGTGCCTTTCAACTCTCTCGTGGTCACTTGAGGTGACATTTGGAATTGGAAGTTTTGTTTTCAGTCATCTTCCCATTGACAACTCTGATGGTGAAAACCCATTTTGTAGCGGTGAGATTTGGTAACTAAGAAGGACTAAGTAGAGATCTTTGTTCTTCTTTATCAAGTCTTTGATGTTTTGGACAACTCTCTTGGGTTCTCTATTCTCTTGAGGATACCGAGGTGAGTTAGTTACATGAATGAATCCATATTTCTTTGCAAAGTTGTAGAATAATTAAGTAGCAAATTGTCTGACACTACAATGTCCAGAATGCCTTCTGTCGAGCAAGAGGCGATTTGACTGAAACATATTAAAATCCTGAGGGGTCTTGACAGGATAGATGTGGAGAGGATGCTTCTTCCTGTGGGAGAACCTAGAGCTAGGGGGTCACTGCTCAAAAATAAAGGTTCGCACATTCAAGATGGCGATGAGGTGAAATCTTTTCTCTCGGAGTCGTGAGTCTTTGGGACTCTTCCTGAAAAGGTGGTGGAAGCTAAAGTCTTTGAATATTTTTAAGGCAGAGGTGGATAGATTCTTGGTACGTGGTGGTGGTGGTGGGGGGGGGGGGGGGGGGGGGGGGGGTTGGCAGGCAGGTTGCAGATTTGGGGTTACTATCAGATCAGCCATGATCTTATTAAATCGTGGGGCAGACTAAATGGGCTGATAGCCTACTCCTGCTTGTATGTTCATATTCTCTTCAGTGACAGAATGGCTGTTTCCCCTGTGTAATCTGTTCATTTCTATCCACCTGGAGTCAAAATTAATGACAAAAAGAAATACCGTGCTCTTAAAACCAAATAAATCTAATCCCAGGTGCTCGTCTGGCCTTGAAGGAAAAGTGGAGGATGACAATTCTTCAGTAGCATTTGGTAATGAGTGATTTGTAAGCTTCCACCTCCTCGATGAACTGCAACTCCTCTGTTTTGGTCCCTTCAACTGGCACTCTTGACAGTACATCTGCCGTTGTCTGGTACTTCCCTTGAACACGGAGTTACTGTGTATTCATTAGTCTCAGTCTGAAGCACTGAATTCTAGGCGGCGTCATTGCAATTTCCTTCACGCATCATATAGTCTGAGAACTTCCTGCATGCCCACATTGCTGCCGATGTTTCTTTCTCAATTGTAGCATTTTTTTTCAGTGCCTGTGAATGATCCTGAGGTGTAATAAACTGTGACCCGTGTTTATCATTTCTTTGTACCAGGAATAAAACTACACCCAGACCTGTTGATGATGCTATTATGAACAGTTCTGGATCTTAATATGTGAAAATTTCAGATAAAATTAGAAAGATTTTGCTCCTCTTGGCATTTTACTACTCCACATTCCAGCACGACTGGCTCGGACTCAACAACGGCTGCAATGGCTCATTGGTTTCTGCCAAATTTGGTAAGAGCATGCTTAACTTGGTTGACCATTCCTCAGAGTCCTTGTAGCTCTATAATGTTCCTGAATTGTGGAAATTCTCTATTTGCCTTTCTCTTCTGTGGGGTAGCTGTTATGCTAAAGGCCTGCACAATGTGCCCCAAAAATTTAATTATACGCTTTGCAAATAGACATTTCTCATTCAATGTCAAATCTGCATCCTGTAGAACTTTCAGCGCTTTTAATTTGTTAGCTCTATTGCTTGTCATTTATTAATGGCCATTTTTATTAAATACTCTTTTTTAAATTATTAGTTTATTGCTTTGACATTGATTTTTTCTTTCAAATTAAATTCATACTTAATGTTGTGCCAAATCTTATCTATCTGAAATTTGATCATCGGCGACTGAGTGAGAAAACATTGAAATGCAGCTTCTCATGCGAAAAGAGTTGAACAACCCTGAGAAACGGGATGCAATGCAGCAATTCACCAATGCTCCAACAGCTACAACTTCCAAACCCAAAATCTGTACCACCTGAAAGGAGGGCAGCATACACATGGGGCCACCACCATCTCCAAGCCACACACCATCCTGACTTGGAACTCTATCTTCCTTCCTTTATTCTCACCAGTTCAAAATCCTGCATCTTTCTCCCGAACAGTACTGTTGATATAGCTGCACCATATGGAGAGTAGAACAAAAAGGGAGCTCACCAGGACCTTCTCAAGGGCAAGAAATGTTGGCCTTAACAGTGTTGACCTTGTGTTTAAAAGGGGGCGACACAGTGGTTAGCACGGCTGCCTCACAACGCTAGGCATCCGGATTCGATTCTGACCTTCGGTGGCTGTCTGTCTGGAGTTTGCGCTTTCTCCCCGTGTCTGCGTGGGTTTCCTCCGGGTGCTCCGGTTGCCTCCCACAGTCCAAAGATGTGCAGGTTAGGCGGAAGGGCTATGATAAATTGGCCCCAAGTGTCCAAAGGTCGGGTGGGGCTATGGGGATAGGGCAGGAGATTGGGCCTAGGTAGGGTGCTCTTTCCAAGGGTCGGTGCAGACTCAATAGGCCAAATAGCCTCCTTCTGCACGGTAGGGATTCTATGACACTCACAGAATAGTGCAGAAGATGCTTTTCAGCCAATCGAGTCTGCACCGATGCATGAAAATGTGACCTGCCTACCTAATCCCATTTGCCAGCACTTAGCCCATAGCCTTGAATGTTATAACGTGCCAAGTGCTCACATCCTTGGAAATATAAACAGAGGTCCAGCCAGAGTTTTGCATATCACATCTTCCCAATTCATATACTGTTCTCACTAAATTATTGTGCAGTCATCTCAAATAGGTAATAATCACAAATGCAGATCAATTTCTGATATGGAGAACAAAACCTTTCACTAAACTGATTTACTGCAGAGATTTTCACCAGTTGCAGGATTTAACTTGGTTAACTTTGAAAAAAAGTTGGTTTATCTTTTGAGACGGGTAACCATGGAAACTAAACCAAATTAATGGAAGTTCAAATTGTGAAGTGTACTACACAATGTATTAACCATGTTAGCCTTCCTTCAGTCAACCATATCAGATGAAGGGCTGATTTAGCTCAGTTGGCTGGATAGCTGGTTTGTGCGGGTTCAATTCACGTACAGGCTGAGGTTCTTCATGAAAGCCTCGCCTGCTCAACCTTGGCCCTCATCTGAGGTGTGGTGATCCTCAGGTTAAATCTCCACCAGTCAGCTCTCCCCCTCAGAGGAAAGAAGCCTATGGTCATCTGGGTCTCTGGTTACTTTACTTTACACTGAGTGCACTTCTATTAATTTCCATTCCATTATTCTAACCAACCTGTTATTCAGTTGAAATAAAGTGAACTCACACCTCTATTTAAGTCATGGAAAAATGGTTTTGTATAATGTGTTAAATGTTAGTTGATAATACCATTATCATTTCTACCTTATAGGGCCCATAATCAGTGAACTGATTGATGCCAGGGTTAGAAGAATTTAGTCGATTAAGCCGTGTAAATAAACAAATTCAAATAGAGGAGAAAAATGTAAAAACCATGACCCACAACTAAATCCATAAATTTAAATGTGTTAAAACCCTGCTAAATAAACATCCAAATGGTGAGACATGACAATTAAAGTGATACCCTAAAGCTGAAAAATTTGCATCTGAAATCCAGTTTGACTACAAGTCTGGCGTTGACACGTTATTTTTACTGCATTGACAGGGTGGCACAACAGCACAGTGGTTAGCACTGTTGCTTCACAGCATCAGGGACCCGGATTCGATTCCCGGCTTGGGTCACTGTCTGTGTGGAAGCTGTACGTTCTCCCAGTGTCTGCGTGGGTTTCCTCCGGGAGCTCCGGTTTCAAGTCCTGAAAGACGTGCTTGTTAGGTGAATTGGACATTCTGGATTGTCCCTCAATTTACCCGAACAGGCACCGGAGTGTGGCGACTAGGGGATTTTCACAGTGACTTCACTGCAGTGTTAATGTTGGCCTACTTGTGGCACAAACACAGATAATTATTACAACTTACTGTTGGCAACAAAGCTATATGGCATGGAATTTCCTATGGGGGCCACAACTCAGAAGCTGCACTCAAAATTACACCCATTTCCGGACCCTTGAAAACCTCATTATCATACACTCAAATGTAAAGAGGTCCGTAAATTAAAGAGAGTTTAAGCAACCAGGGCAACTGCACATCAATTATCCTTTAAGTACAAAATTAACTTGACACCATCTCGGACAAAGAAGCCCATTTGATTGGCACCCTTTCCGCAAATTCAATCCCTCCACCATCAACAAACAGAGGCAGCCGTGTGTACCATCTACAAGATTCACCGCAGGAACTCACGTTTCAGAGCTTTTCAATCTTTTTGAATGCCTTCCACAGATGCCACATCAATACATTCAATGAAATAAAAAGTACTTCAAAAGCAAGACTGAATTTTCCACTTGAATTTTTCTTGAATCAACTGTGGAACAATTTCTGCAATTTTGGCTGCTATCACCGACATACATTCCCATCTACCTTCTGATACCTCTCTCGTCTGAAGTCAACTTAATGACGGTTCCCCAGCAGCAGCAAATATTTATTGCCTGTCTCTAGTTATTCGGACAGCTTTAAGAGCCAACCAATCCGTATCATACAAGCCAAGCAGGTTTCATTCCATGAGGGATATTAAAGAATAAGTTCCTTTTTCTGTTGCTAACAAACAAATGGCCAGATTTGCTGAATTCAATCTCACAGCTTCTCCAAGTACAGGTTCTTTGTCCTGTACCATTGCCCTGTGCCATAACCATGCGTCTGTTGCAGAGGTTTCCGACTAGCAATCAGGAGTGGAAACATTTTACCCTCTCTAACCCATCGGTACTCAGGTCGACTCCAGTCGACATTAGGTTACTCAGAACGGGACAGAGGTTCAGCTTGGGACCGTGTGGTGTATGTAGTCCAGTTATACGCTATCTTTAATGGCAGAGCCATCAGAGAAGCAAATTAAGTTGTTCCAGTTGTTATAGCAATTGCCCTGCAATATTGAACATCAGAGGCGCCACAACAGGAGTCAAGTCTGTATTTCGGACCGTTTTAAAAAGATGTACTGCATAATAAATGAAACACAAGGCACAATGCAATAACTGAAAATAGATGTGCTAATTAATTAGGACACTTCAGTTTGAAAACAACTGTTTAATGAATCAACTCCCACACAATGCTGACTCCAGTTTCTACTTGATCCAGTGCATTCACGGAGTTAGATCACTTGTTTCAAGGAAAAAGAAGTGTACTGGAATTAAGAGCAATTTGTCACGCTTTTATATATAAACAAATGCTAATTATTTGTAACAGACAAAAAAAATATTCGTCAAGCACTCACAGCAAGATAACAATTTATCCAATTGGGATAATTGAAAAGATATAGTGAATAGAATACAAACTGATGCTATCCTGCTCACATTCATTTCACAAAGCTGCATCAATATCACTGAAGCTTTTTGCAAGTTTTTTGACTGAAAAGATAAGGAGAATTTGCTTTTCAGAAATGTTAATTCTCCACTTAGGTCACTGTTACACAGTAAGTACATTGTTCATGTGCACTGGACTAAAACTACCAAAATGCACTCTCCTATATTATTAATTATTAATCCATGTAATTGTTGAATCCACATTAATGCTTAAAAACATTAGTGTAGATCTTCCAAAATGTTTGCAGACTGCATAAATATTTTTTTTACTTCAGTTTTATAACTTGGCCATTTTCAGTTGAGTGCATCAGTGAGCAACTTTAAACAAAATGATGGGTAAAGAAACAGATCCTATGCCTCCCAGTGTAATCGAAGTTAACAAAATATGAGTTTCACTGAAGTAGCTACAATTTATGAACACTGAGTTCTTGTTACATTCTAGAAGTAACCTCTACTCATACATTTTCCTTTATTCTTCAGCTATTTCGACCAATTGATTATTCGTCTTCATGCATGAAATTGAATAATGAGTTCTGACAGTCCATTCAAACAGAGGATGGGAAGAGGGAAAGAAGGGGGAAATAAATCACAGCTCGTACTGGCGTCACCGGGCATCAATATACATGTATTTGGTAATGTGGTGTGAGATCAGGGACGGGAAACCCGGCTGATACTATCTGCCCTTAATCCAGGGACAGCAGACCACTAATAGTGTCCGCACTGTTGCTCCAACATGCATTAGCTCACTTCATTAAAAAACAGGGGGTGGGATTTTCTGACCCCATCTGCCAACGGAACTTTTGGCTAGCTTGCGGTATCCGTCACAGCAGGACCTGCAGTGCTGGGACTGGAAAATTCATGGGAGAGATTCAGTTACAAATCACACCATGTGGTACAATTATCTAGTAAGATAGTCAGGGAAGTCACTGTATTTGCATTAAACATATTTTTCAGCATGAATATAGTTTTGTATTTTCTAACCATAGCATGGTACAACAATGGTCACTTCCATATAGGACCATCTCACCACAAGTGTTTTGAGTTTGAATCATTTCCATTTAATGATTGGAGCAAGTCAGAACAAAGAACAAAGTAAAGTACAGCACAGGAACAGGCCCTTCAGTACTCCAAGCCTCTGCCGATCGTGATGCCCCAACTAAAAAATCGTTGTGCCCTGACTTGGTCCGTATTCCTCTATTTCCTCCAAGCACCTCTTAAATGTTGCTAATGTGCCTGCTTCCACCACTAGCACAGGGCTAAATCGCTGGCTTTGAAAGCAGACCAAGGCAGGCCAGCAGCACGGTTCGATTCCCGTATCAGCCTCTCCGAACAGGCGCCGAAATGTGGTGACTCGGGGAATTTCACAGTAACTGCATTTGAAGCCTGCTTGTGACAATAAGCGATTTTCATTTCATCCTCCGACAGTGCATTCCAGGCACCCACCACTCTCTGCGTGAAAAATGTATATCACCCTTAAACTTCCCCCATCTCAACTTGAACCTGTACCCCCTTCCAATTGACAATTCCACCCTTGGAAAAAGCCCCTGACTATGCCTCTCATAATTTTGTAGACTTCAGGTCTCCCCTCAGCCTCCGTCTTTCCAGTCAAAATAATCCTAGTTTATTCAACCTCTCCTCATAGCCAACACCCTCATGGTCAGGCAAAATCCTGCTTAACCTTCTTCGCACTCTCTCCAAAGCGTCCACGGTCCTTCTGATAATGTGATGACCAGAACTACATGCAATACTCCAAATGCAGCCTACCCAAGGTTTTATATAGCTGCAACATTGTACTCATTGTCCCAGCTGATGGATGCAAGCATGCCATATGCCTTCTTGATCACCTGTGTTGCCACTTTTAGGGAACTATGAGCCTGCATGTCCAGATCCCTCTGCTACCTTTTGGATGCCCTCTCCAAAATCTGTACCCATGTTTCCAATCTATAACCAAGCCAGTTCTGTATCCACCTAGCCAGCCCACCCCAAATCCCATGTGATTTTAGTTTTTGTACCAGTCTGCCATGTAGGACCTTATCAAACGTCTTACTAAAGTCCATATAAACTATATCCACAGCCCTTCCCTCATCAATTTTCTTTGTCACCTCTTCAAAAAACTCAATCAAGTTGGTGAGACACGACCTTCCCCATACAAACCTATGCTGCCCGTCACTAACTAGTCCATTTTCCTCCAAACGTGCATACATTCTGTTCCGCAATATCTTTTCCAAAAGTTTCCCCATCACTGATGTCAGGCTCACCTCTGCTCTGGTCACCATTCATTCATTCATTCATTCATTCAGATGGCACAAAATAATACATGTGGACATACAAGAGTTCAGCTGCAATATCCTTGCACATTTGAAAATGCTGTCCTCACTGACAATACATGATCAGTCCAAGAATACAGCAGTGCCCAGCAAACCATAGTCTAGCCTTCTGAAGGCGAAATAAATAATTGAAGCTGAAGGACATGGAAAGTTGAGCAGTCAGTTGCATTTTTTTTTAAAAGAGGTTTTTGTAGCCCTGTCAAAAGTTCCAGTGGACAACATAGAAACTAGGAGCAGTGCCACAATCCTGGTGGGGTCGTAAACCAAAATAACCAAATTTACTGAATGACTCCCAAAGTGAAGAAATGACGAATAAAATTCTACTTTTTGTAGCTATTACTTGAACACTAATCTGAACCAGCACAAATTAAACATGAATTAACAGGCAAATGATCTCTTACACAACCACCCGCATCACTCCCTGAAGACATATGGCACCTTGTGCAGTTCCAGTGTTCGCTAACTCAGTCTCTGGTACGTCAGATCTCTTACTTTTCCACTCGATCCATTTGTCCCTCGAGTCATGTTCCCTGGCAGCTGTATTCAAGATCCCTGGAGGCAGTCGTCACCTAAATGGCACACTCCTGCAGAATCTCCTTAGCTAGTTTTGTGGCAGTTTTGATGGTACAGATTCCCCGAGACTGCTTTACCTTAACCCTTTAATAAACCCTGTTTGACAGTCTGGTCAGGTCTGGCAATACTGCATCAGCAAAAGCACGATTGTCCAACTTACAATTCTTCGTCTTCAGCTTTCTGTTCTGTTTAATTGTATTCCACACACACTAGAAGTGTGCTTTCTCTGTTCTCCCCTCTGCTGCGGCTCTCCTGTGTGTCTGGTCACACAATGATTTCTTATGTTAACTTAGAAGAAGAACCAACAGGAAGAAAGTTAAGGGTCACTCGTACCCATGGGTCAGTACTTCTCAGTATCCAAGAAAATTACAATTGACCCCTTCACAATTGATGCAAACATCTTTTTCTAACTTTTTGAAAACAATTGCAGATTCCCTAGATATTTTAAAGGAAGGTATTTATAGTTTTCCTTACTGTGCTGCTTCCAGGTCAAAGGTCACCAAAGGAGAAGCAGATCATCACACCCGATGAGCCTGCTCTGCCAAGCCAATCAATAAGATTATGACTGATCCTTACAGCAATTTCCCGCTCGCTCTCCATATCCATTCATTTCCTGATTTCCTGAGATAGCAATAAAAAAGGCCAACTCAGCCTTAAATCTATTCGATAGTGGAGCACCCATTAGCATCTGGGACTGAGAATTCTAAAGGCTTGCATCACAAAGTGAAAAACTTGCTCTTCACCTCACATCCTAAATGACTAACCATTTATCTTGATTCCCAGAGTTTTTAATTCCCCAGCCAGGGGAAACAACCTCTCCGCGTCTACGCTCTTGAGTCTCTTCAGAATCTTATATGTTTCAATGTGATTTTTCTAAATTCTAGAGACCACAGGCACAATATACTCAGCCTCACTTCATCTGGCAACCCTCTCATCCCAGGAACCTATCAAGTGAATCTTTTCTGTAGTGTGTCCAATGTAAGAATATCCTTCCTTAAATATGGAGACCAAACCTGTGCAGAATATTCCAGGTGTACAACTGTTAGATTTCCTTAGTCTTGTACTCCAAGTCTTTTGCAATAAAGATCAACGTGTTATTTGCCTTCCTAATTGCTTGGTGTACCTGCATACTAAATGCGTCTCTTGTCGGAGTACATTCAAGTCTCTGAATATCAACATTTACAAGTTTTGTGCCATTTTAAAATATTCTGCTTGTCAGACTTTGTTGCGTTACACTTCATCTTCCCATCGGTGAAGAATGTAGGAATGTCTGATGTATTGTATTAAATGTATTTAGTGATGTCGGGGTTAAAAGCCTGGGCTACTGTGTAATTGCTGCAGTCATGTTTTTGAAATCTTGATTTGACAGACGGCTAAGCTTTTTGGAGCCAGAGGAGCAACTCAAGCATTGTAAAAGTTTGGCTGAATGTACCATCGATTATAAAAAGAGGGTTCCCTGCAGAGTAGTTAACTAGAGTTATTGGGCGGAATTCATAGTCTGGAAGACTATGTTCTCCCACCGGAACTGAATTGCGCTGGATTCCGGTCCCGTGGCTAACCAATTGGCCAATCCCCCGCCCTCCACATCGCTATTCGTCCCACAGCCCCCCACCCCCACTGCACAATTCAGCCCCCATCCCCAGATTTTCTGGGTCTCCCTCTCCCCAGTACAGGGTTAACCTGACCTGCCCCACACCCCGACAGAGACTACCTAAATAAAGGGACCCCACCCCAATTCTTTCCTCCTCCCCCCACCAAGGCCCCCTGAATAAAAGGGACCCTCCCCACAGAACTGCGACCCCCGTCAGGAAACCCACCTGAAAAGAGCAATCGCGGTCAGGAAACACCCCAAAAAGTGGAACCCTGTCTGGAAGCCCCTCAGAGGCAGCAGGGTAGCATGGTGGTTAGCATAAATGCTTCACAGCTCCAGGGTCCCAGGTTCGATTCCCGGCTGGGTCACTGTCTGTGTGGAGTCTGCACGTCCTCCCCCTGTGTGCGTGGGTTTCCTCCGGGTGCTCCGGTTTCCTCCCACAGTCCAAAGATGTGCGGGTTAGGTGGATTGGCCATGCTAAATTGCCCGTAGTGTCCTAATAAAAAAAGTAAGGTTAAGGGGGGGTTGTTGGATTACGGGTATAGGGTGGATACGTGGGTTTGAGTAGGGTGATCATTGCTCGGCACAACATTGAGGGCCGAAGGGCCTGTTCTGTGCTGTACTGTTCTATGTTCTATGTTCTAGAAGGGAGACCCCTGGCTGGAAGCCCCCCTGAAGAGAGACCCCTGGCTGGAAGCCGCCCTGCAGAGAGACCCCTGGCTGGAAGCTGCCCTGAAGAGAGACCCCTGGCTGGAAGCCCCCAAAAGAGAGACCCCTGTCTTTGGACTGTGGGAGGAAACTGGAGCACCCGGAGGAAACCCACGCAGACACGGGGAGAACATGCAGACTCCGCACAGACAGTGACCCAAGCCGGGAATCAAACCTGGGACCCTGGCGCTGTGAAGTCACAATGCTAGTCACTTGTGCTCCCGTGCCGCTACTGACTCCTTTACCACACTAAACCACACTACTTACATCCTTACGCAAACGAGCAGGAGTACCCCACAGGAAATAAATCTCCACCATATGCTGTCTGTCGTGTGACATGTCCCTTCAAGGCCTCAATTCAGAGATTAAATGGTGCCAACTTCTCTTAGGTACCTCCCGAGGTCAATTAACAAATGGAATCTTTTTGATTTTCTGTACATTTTGATTTTTAAAAATATATTATTTTACAGTTATAGAAGAATCACATACATACACTGGGCAGAATCAAAGACCACCAGCGAGATTTTACCCCAGCGGGATTCTCTGTCACACCGGCAGCTTATCCACGCCCATGGGTTTTCCGGTAGCGTAGGGTGGCCACAATGGGAAATCCCATTGGCAGGATCGGAGAATCCCACTGCCGGTCAGGGCACACTGCCCAGGAAAACACGACTGGCGGACCGGAGAACCCGGCTCACTGCTGCGACCCTGCAGAAATCTATAAACTGGGGTGGGAGAGTGATTTACAAATCATCTGACTGTCAAAAAAGTAGCAAGCATCATTTATTTTCAATGGTACGTCTGAAATTTTGCAGCAACTGCAGAGGAAAAAATGACTTTAAACCAGAAATAACACTTTATTTTTTACTGGTTTATCCCAAGTGCTCCAAAACTGGTGCTGCTCTCATATTTGCACGTTTTCAGTGAAAACGTAACAGTGACTCGAGCAGAAGAAAGGGCTTTTCATTGACTGAGTAACAGGGCAGCACAGTCATCATCGTCAGCACAGGTCTAATAATATGTCAGTCAAGCATCTGGAAATGAACCAAGTAACCTCATAATAAACCGCCTCCATCTTCAGTCAACTATTAGCAGTTGCTTAAATAAAGAGCAATGTTCCTCCTTTTCCTGTTAAATTAAAATCACTGCAGGGCATGGCTTCTGAAAGACGTGGTCTCTATCATTCAGAACTATCCCTACATCTGCTCTTCTACAAAGAACCATGTGGAATGGTACATTAATTGAAAGCCTGACTGAGCAGATGTGTAGTTTGATGTGTTTCAAGCACTTTTCCTAGATATGGCGCAGGCTTTTATGACAGCGCTGGATCAGACAATAAATCCTAAATTCCACTGTTCATTTATTCAATGGGAAAACACATCAGGGTCAATGAATCTTCCATATTTTTATGAACATAGTTTGTAGATTTTCCCTCAAATTTCGGACAGGATATGTACACATCATGATTGTGTATATGCTCTGCAAATAAGAGTGACAATCAGTAATTGCCAACTACACATTTTGATGGAAATTATCCCCAAGTACACTGCTGTGAAGTGGGAGGAATAATACTAGCCTTCAGTAAAAACTGAATAGTTGTACTTCACCTCTGATCTAATTTTGGATTGATGCTGAATTCTGTATTTCATACATGCTCAGGAAAGAACTTACATTGATACAGCACCTTTAATTCATAGAGCTTCCTAGTGGTTTTGCTATTTATTTAGGAGAGGGCATGCCACAATTGCAAATATGGGAGTTTAAGAGAAGCATATATGGGAGTGGGGGCTGGTCATGTGTTGTGAGCACAGTAGCAGCTGGGTTTTTTCAGGAGATCCAGCTCTACTGGTTGGTGAACCTGTTTTTAAAAAATCTGTTTGCACATTTCTTTTATGTCTTTCCTTTGCATACATTGTTTTTAACCATGTTCTGAGATTTGTTGGTCAATATTTCAGCACTATTGAGTCCATAAGACATGGGAACAGAATTAGACAATGCGGCCAATGAGTCTGTTCCACCATTCAATCATGGCTGACGTGTTCCTCATCTCCATTCTCCTGCCTTCTCCCATAACCCCTTATTAATCATATTCCCCTCCCTTCTCCCCATAACCGCTGATCTGCTTATTAATCAAAAAATCCCCACAGGGTTACAGACCAAGAGCTGGAAGGTGGAATTAGGCTGAATAGTTCTTCGAACATAAGAACAAGGAGCAGGAGTAGGCAATCTAGCCTCTCGAGCCTACTCCACTGTTCAATATGATCATGGCTGATCTCATCATGGCCTCATCTCCATTGTCCCGCCTGTTCTCCGTAACCGATCAACCCATTACTAAAAATCTGTCTAACTCCTCCTTAAATTTATTCAGTGTCACAGCATCCACCGTACTCTGGGGAAGCAAGTTCCACAGATTCACGATCCTTTGGGAAAAGTAGTTTCTCCTCACCTCAGTTTAAAATTTGCCATTTCTTACCCTGAGACTATGACCACTCATTCCAGAGTGCTCCACAAGAGGAAGCATCTGCTCCTCATCTACTTTATCCATACCTTTTATCATGTTATATATCTCAATTTGATCTCTCCACATTTTTCTAAACTCTGGAGAGTATCAGCCTAAACTGCTCAATCTCTCTTCATAAGACAAACCCCTCATCTCTGGAATCAATCTAGTGAACCTCCTCTGAACTGCCTCCAATGTCACTCATTATTTCCTCAAACAAGGGGACCAAAATTGTGCAATATTCTAGGTGGGGTCTCACTCGTACAGTTGCAACAACACTTCCTTACCTTTATACTCAATATCTTTAGCTATAAATGCCAACATTCCATTCACATTATTATCTGCTGTATCTGCATACTAGGTTTCTGCGACTCATGCACAAGGACACCCTGATCCCTCTGCACCAGAGCACCCCGAAGTCGCTCCCCATTTAGATAATGAGTTGCCTTTCCGTTTTTAAAAAAATGATTTTTATTCAAATTTTTCAACAGCCAATTTTCTCCCAACAATAAAGTAAACACGGTGTAAAGATAAACAGAAAGAAGAACCCCCCCCCCCCCCCAATACAAAGCAGTAAATTGATAACAATACAAAAAGACGAAAATAGCAAACACACCCGTCGTAAGAACAAACCCCCTTAACAGACCCCATACCCCCACCCCCTCCCGGGTTGATGCTGAGCTTGACCACCCTCTAACCCTCCGCCAGAAAATCGAGAAAGGGCTGCCACCGCCGGAAGAACCCTTGTACCGACTCCCTCAGGGCAAACTTAACCTTCTCCAGCCTGATGAACCCGGCCATGTCATTAATCCAGGCCTCCGGGCTCGGGGGCTTTGCGTCCCTCCACTGTCAGAGAATCCTACGCCGGGCTACTATGAAAATGAAAATCGCTTATTGTCACGAGTAGGCTTCAATGAAGTTACTGTGAAAAGCCCCTAGTCGCCACATTCCGGCGCCTGTCCGGGGAGGCTGGTACGGGAATCGAACCGTGCTGCTGGCCTGCTTGGTCTGCTTTAAAGCCAGCGATTTTGCCCAGTGAGCTAAACCAGCCCCTAGAGACACAAAGGCCAGGGTACTGGCCTCTCTCACCTCCTGCACTCCTGGCTCCGATTCTACCCCAAAGATCGCGAGCCCCCAGCCTGGCTCCACCCTGGAGCCGACCACCTTGCACAAGGTCCCCGCCACCCCCTTCCAAAACTCCTCCAACGCCGGACACGCCCAGAACATGTGGATGTGGTTCACCGGACCTCCCGAACACCTCCCACACCTGTCCTCTTCCCCCAAAGAACCGGCTTATCCTGGTCCCAGTCATGTGCGCCCCATGCAGCACCTTCAGCTGAATTAAGCTGAGCCGTGCGCAACAAGAGGACGAGTTCACCCTCCCCAGGGCGTCCGCCCATGTCCCATCGTCGATCTCCTCCCCTAGCTCCTCCTCCCACTTCGCATTCAGCTCATCCACCGACACGTCCTCCTCCTGCATCACCTGATAAATTGCCGAGATCCTACTCTCACCGACTCACGTCTGACAGCACCCTATCCCTGCACCCCCCCAAGGCGGCAGTAGCGGAAACATCGCCACCTGCCGCTTGACCAACACCCTAATCTGCATATACCTGAAAGCATTCCCGGGAAGGGGGGGGGGGGGGGGGAAGAGAGAGGCCCCACTTCCCCTACAACTTCTCTAAAGTCTCAAACTTTCCATCGAGGAAAAGGTTCCCCAACCGCCTGATGCCTGCCCTATGCCAACTCAAAAACCCACCATCTATTCTCCCTGGTGCAAACCGGTGATTGCCCCATAACGGGGCCCACACCGAGGCCTTCACTTCCCCCCTATGCCGCCTCCACTGACCCCAAATTTTGAGGGACGCCACCGCTACCGGACTCGTAGAGTACCTTGCCGGGGGGGTGGGAGCGAGGCCGTTACCAGTGCCTCCAAACTCGTACCCACACAGGACGCCACTTCCAACCTCTTCCATGCGGCCCCCTCCATCACCCACCTACGAATCGTTGCCATGTTCGCAGCCCAGTAATACCCACACAAGTTGGGCAACGCCAAGCCGCCTACCTCCCTGCCTCGCTCCAAGAATACCCTCCTCACTCTCGGGGTCTTCCACGCCCACACGAACCCCAGAATACTCTTATTAACCCTTTTTTTTTTTAAATCCTTCGGAATCAATATGAGGAGGCACTGGAAAAGAAACAAAAACCTCGGGAGCACCATCATCTTAACTGACTGGACCCTACCCGCCAGAGAGTGGCAGCGCATCCCACCTCCTGAACTCCTCCTCCATCTGTTTCACCAGCCTCGAAAAGTTTAGCCTGTGCAGGGTCCCCCAGTTCCTAGCTATCTGGACCCCAAGATATCTAAAGCTCCTCTCTGCCCTCTTCAACGGGAGCTCTCCTATCTCCCTCTCCTGGTCTCCCAGGTGCAGCGCAAACAGCTCACTCTTCCCCACGTTGAGCTTATAGCCCGAAAAACCGTTCCCCCGATGCCGCCCCCCCCCCCCCCCCAACAATCCCCCTCCAGTTCTTCGAATCCCTCAGCGCCATGGCCAAGGGCTCAATCGCTAATTGCCTCGTCCCCCGGGAAAGCCGAAAGTCCTCTGACCTCCTCCCATTCGTCACCACACTCACTACCGGGGAGCTATACAGCAGCCTCGCCCAGCTCATGAATCCCTCACCAAACCCAAACCTCCTCAGCACTTCCTACAGGTAGCTCCACTCCACCCTGTCAAAAGCTTTCTCCGCATCCATCGATGCTACTATTTCCGCCTCCCCATCCGCCGACGCCATCATCATAAGATTAAGAAGCCGCCGTACATTGACATTCAGCTGCCTCCCCTTCACAAACCCGTTTGGACCTCATGGATAACCAACGGGACCACATCTTCCACCCTCCTGGACAGTATCTTAGCCAACAACTTTGCGTCCACGTTGAGGAGCGAAATCGGCCTGTAAGACCCACACTGGAGGGGGTCCTTATCCCGCTTCAGGATCAGTGAGATTATTGTTCCAGACATCGTTGGGGTCCGAGCCCCCCCCCCCCCTCACCTCATTCAGTGTCCTCACAAGCAGCGGGCCCAGCAGATCTGAAAACTTCTTATAAACCTCCACCGGGAACCCGTCAGGTCCCGGTGCTTTCCCTGTCTGCATGCTCCCTAGCGCCTCCATCAGCTCCCCCAACTCGATTGGGGCCCCCAGACCCTCCACCCGCTCATTCTCTACTCTTTGGAACGCCAGCTTATCCAGAAAGCGGTCAATCCCGCCCACCTCCCTAGGGGGCACCGGTGCCCGGTACAGCCCCTCATAGTGAGCCTCCATTAAGCACCAAAAAATGCAAACAAACAATAAAAGTGTTTTACGTTCCTGGGGATTTTGGGTTTGGACAGGGCTTTGTAGACTGGGTCCCTTTGCTGTACAAGGCGCCGGTGGTGAGTTTGTGGACGAACCGGATGAGTTTGGACTACTTTGGATTGCACCGGGGGACAAGACAGGGATGTCCACTCTCCCTACTGTTGTTTGCCCTGGCTATAGAGCAGTTGGCAATGGCGTTGAGAGTATCAAAGCATTGGAAGGGGCTAGTTGCGAGGGGGGGGGGGGGGGGGGGGGGGGGGAGGGCACAGGTCACGTTGTATGCGGACAACCTACTCCTGTATATTTTTGATTTGCTAGGGGGAATGGGAGAGATTATGCGGATCTTAGGGGAATTTGGCCGGTTCTTGGGGTATAAATTGAATATAGGAAAAAGTGAGGTTGTTGTGATCCAGGCAAGAGGGCAGGAGAGGAGACTGGGGCAGTTGGTGTTTAAAGTGGTGGGAAGGAGTTTTAAATACTTGGGAATCCAAATATCATGGGTATGGGAGCAGTTGCATAAATTAAATCTGGCCCGGTTAGTTGAGCAAATGAAGGAAGATTTTTGGCAGTGGGACATGCTCCTGTTGTCACTGGCGGGGAGGGTACAGACCGTAAAGCAGACGGTTCTCCCAAGATATTCGTTTGTTTTCCAGTGTCTCCCTATTTTTATACCAAAGGCCTTTTTTCAAGCAGGTCACAGCGCTGATCTCTGGGTTTGTGTGGCCGGGTAAAACCACACTAGTGCTGGGAGGGAATGGGTTTCACTATCTGCAGGTGAGGGACTTTGTGTGAAAGCAGGTTTAGCCTTTGCCTCCTTGGTAGCCTGGAAACGGATCTCATTAGCTTGGAGGGATTTGGGGGGTATGGTTTAGTGACATGGCTGCGTTTCTCAGGCGTGAGAAAATTGAAAATCAAATGAAATGAAAATCACTTATTGTCACAAGTAGGCTTCAAATGAAGTTCCTGTGAAAAGCCCCTAGTCGCCACATTCTGGCGCCCTTTCGGGGAGGCTGGTATGGGAATTGAACCGTGCTGTTGGCCTGCTTTAAAAGCCAGCTGTTTAGCCCTGTGCTAAACCAGCCCCTAGAAATTAAATTTGCCCTGAAAGGATCAGTGTTAGGGTTCGCCCGGTGGTGGCAGCCGTTTATCGACTTCTTTAGGGGAAATTAAACTGTGAACAGATTCAATAAGGGGGAACGGGGTTAGGGAACAAGGGGGGGGGGGGGGGGCAGGGGGAGTTAATTTAGCTTAGTTCAGTTCAGTTCAGGCGGGGACAGCACAAGGAGATGGAGGAACTTGAAGAGTATGTGTATAAGCTAAGTTGTCGGGCTATGGTTGCTGCTTGGGGAGGTGGTGTTACGCACTGAGTTATGCTTATATCTGTATTTTTATCTTTTGTTGTTAGAAAACCATAAAAGTGCTTTATGTACAAATTTAAGTATTCTACTTGTAAATCTGGGTGAAAAATTTTAAACATTTCAATATCTACAATTTAAACAGTCCCAATTGACTTCTAGCGAAAGAGAGTCCTACCAAAACTGCCCCATATAGGAACAATAGCAAACTACCATATTCACAAATGATCAACTATTAGATTAACCTGCAGTTCATACAAAAGGTCCAATAGCATTAAAAACATTCTTAATAAGGAAAGGCCTGGGACCCCCAGGACCTCCCAACTACGTATCCATAGCCAAGGCAGACATGCACCAACTTTCCACTTCAAAAATGGCATGTGCAGGAGAATTAAATATGGGGGAACATTTTTAGGAACGCTACTCTATTTATATCTTTGTTAGTTATTTTATACAATATGAATGTAATGTAGTTATGCAATCAGACTTGTTATTTTGCTTCCAACTTACTACAAGTCAACTGCCAGACTCCCAAATGTTCTCCCTGTAACACAAAGTTCAAATGACATCTTTGCAGTATTGACTCCCATCTTCACCAGATGATCAATATCACAATCACTGTTCCAAATTACCGAATAATAGATACTGGATTAACCACAATCTCCTCCAGTTTTTTGCCTGCAAACTGAAGCCATTCTCAGCTTCAACAAATACCTATGCAACTCCCGCCTCAAGCCGGACTTTAAGGACAGAAGTAGAACATTCAACTCCTCGACACATTCACAATTTAATCGCAGCAGATAATAACAATAATCTTTATTAGTGTCACAAGTAGGCTTACATTAACACTGCAATTAAGTTACTGTGAAAATCCCCCAGTCATCACGCTACCGTTCGGGTACACTGAGGGAGAATTCAGAATGTCCAATTCACCTAACAAGCACGTCTTTCGGGATTTTGTGGGATGAAACCGGAGCACCCGGAGGAAACCCACGCAGACACGGGAAGAACATACCGACTCCGCACAGAGAGTGACCCAAGCCGGGAATCGAACCTGGGTCTCTGGCACTGTGAAGCAACAGTACTAACCATTGTGCTACTGTTCTGTCCCATCTATAACTCAACTCTGTTTACCTGATTAGCATCCATATTACTTGATACCCTACCAAAAAAACAGCATATTGTGGAGGATGCTGGAGGGCTGAAATAAAAATGGAAAATGCTGCAAATAGTCAGGTCAGGCCACATCTCCAGAGAAGATCACAGATCTGAAGTGTTAACTTTTTGACGTGGCCTTGTTCAGGCAATATCAAAAAAATGCGGGTTGTTTCAACAAATTCCATGATCCAGTCACCTGGTTCCACCAGGATATTTGACCATCAGAGTGATCCTTTGGACCTTACAATTTGCGACATACTGTTTATTCCTTTAATCAATCTTTTTAGTTACTCGTTCTAATGTCTCCTTCTTTGGCTCGTGTTGATTTTTATTTGATAATGCTCCTTTGAAGAACCTTGGGATATTTTAATATGCCTACTTATCACAACATTGGGTGTTGTATTTGACAATCTGCTGCATCACCTAGACTTCCTACTTCCACCTTGATGACTATGCTCAGCTCCAAACCTTTCATCTCAGCCTTTCAGCTAAAACCCTCGCCCATGCATTTGTTACCTCCAGACTTGACTGTTCCAATGCCCCCCGGCCTATCTCCTATCTTCCATCTCTATAAACATGCACTCGTCGAAAACGCTGCTGTCGGTAACTTACCTTGCACCAAGACCTGTTTACAAATTACCCCTATGTTTGCGGACAAACACTAGTTCCCAATCTCGCAGCGCCTCAACTTGATGAGTCCCATTCTAATCCCTCCATAGTCTCACCCATTCTTTTCTCAGTAATATCTTCCTACCCTACAAGCCTTCAAGATATCTGTGCTCCTCAAATTCAAGCATCCTGTACATCCCAATTTTAATCGAAATACCACGGACGGCCATATTTTTAGTTGTCTCAGCTCTAAGTTCTGCAATTTCCAACCTAAACCTGTCCAGATTGCTGCTTACAACCTACTCCTTCTGCGAAATTTTGATTGATAATGCTCATGATGTACCTTGGGATGTATTGCTACATGACAGGTGCTGTATAAATGCTGTTGTTCTTCAACACTGTATAAATTCAAGTTGTTTCTGTATCTGAAAGGGTGAAGCGGACTAGCAGCTGCTGAAAGGTTCCACGTGGAACCTCATCACAATATCAGATCCCGCAAATGTAACCTTAATAACTAAAAACAAGCCTTAATAAAGAATTCACATTTATCAGCATGAAAATAAAAGTTGGATCATTGCCCATTTCTCCCAGAGTTGGATGAGAGGCTACGCTGAATCACTGTTTATATGATAGCTGAAAAAACTGCAAGTGAAAACTGTGATACAGTCTGATTCTGGATTCAAAAATCAGTCCACTTCTCCAATTCTTTGGTTGATTGCTTTAGATAACTTCAGGCTTTTGAAATGAATATTTTCTACAGGCAATCAGTTGTGTGTGGATATAGTATGCAAGCAATACTATCAATACAAATATGTTTCTTCTTGAAGTTGCTGTAAGCATTTTTGTCATATGCACAAGTGAAATGAAAACAAAAGCAATTTTATTGTGCCTTTTGATGTTCAAATTAAAAATTCTCAAGAAAGGTTGGCAGCACGGTAGCACAGTTGCTTCACAGCTCCAGGGTCCCAGGTTCGATTCCCAGCTTGTGTCACTGTCTATGCGGAGTGTCCCTGTGCCTGTGTGGGTTTCCTCCTGGTGCTCTGGTTTCCTCCTTTCCAAAGATGTGCAGGTTAGGTGGAATGGCCATGCTAAATTGCCCTTAGTGTCCAAAACGGTTGGGTGGGGTTACTGGGTTACAGGGATAGGGCAATAGGGTGGAGGTGTGGGCTTGGGTGGGGTGATCTTTCCAATGGCCGTTGCAGACTCAATGGGCCGAATGGCCTCCTTCTGCACTGTAAATTGTATGATAGGTAAACAGTTGTTGGTGAGAAACAACAAAATGAATTTCATGAAAATGGTTTTCATTTTTTGTAAATTTGTTCATGGGATTTGGGTACTATTGCCCATCTCTAATTTCCCTCAGGAACGTGGTGGTGAGGTGCCTTTTTGGACCGCTGCATTCCCTGTGGTGTAGGTAGACCCACTGTGCTATTCAGAAGGGAGCTCCAGGATTTTGACCAAGCAACAGTAAAGGAAGGCCGATATATTTCCAAGTCAGGGTGTCAGCAACTTAGAGAACTTGCAGGTGGAGATGTTCCCATGTGTCTGCAACTTCTTCAACCGGTAGTAGTCATTGGTTTGGAAGGTGCAGTCGACAAGAGTGTTGGGAGTTGCTACAATGCATCTTATAGATTGTACGCACTGCTGCCACTGTGCATCGGCGGTGGACAGAGTGAATGTTTGTGGATGGTGTGTCAATCAAAAGGGCTGCTTCGTCCAGGATAGTGTCAAGATTCTTGAGGATTGGTGAAGCTGCACTTAGCCAGGCAAGTGGAGAGTATTCCCTCACACTCCTGACTTGTGCCTTGTAGATGATGGACAGGCAAAGGGAGTGATAGCGGTTGCAGTAGAGACAGAGCATTTGTTCAAAGTGAGTGTGAATGCCAGAATAATAAACAGCTCTGTCTGAAAGCAAAAAAGAAAAGAAAAAGAAAATTCAAACTGGCACATGGCCCCAAAAAAAGGAATCAATATAGGATTATGGTCTGAAATTGTTGAATTCAATGTTGAGCCCATATGGTTGTAACGGCTATAAAATGCCTTTTTAAAAATAAATTTAGAGTACCCAAATCTTTTTTTGTCAATTAAGGGGCAATTTAGCGTGGCCAATCTATCGACCCTGAGCGTCTTTGGGTTATGGTGGTGAGACCAACGCAGACACGGGGAAAATGTGCCAACTCCACATGGACAGTTATCCCAGACTGAGATCGAATTGGGGGCCTCGGCAGCGTTTAGCAACGCGCTAATCACTGAATCACCATGCTGCCCTTGTAAAGTGCCTTAAGTCGTGTTCCTCAAGCTTGCATTGAGCTTCACTGGAACAGCGCAGCAGGCAGAGGACAGAGATGTTAGTGTGATGGCGATGCTGAGAATTAAAACGACAAGTGACAGGAAGTTCAGGGTCATGCCAGCGGACTGAGTGGCGGTGTTGTGCAAAATGGTTACCCCATGTACTTGGTCTCCCCAATGCAGAGAAGACTGGATTGTGAGCGGCCAATACAGTAAACGAAATTGAAATAAGTATAAGTGAATCACTCTTCAAGTGTAAAGTGGTTTGGGGCCTTGAAGGAAAGAGATAAGAGGGAATGTGTTAGACCTCCTGGGATATTTCATTTTTACCACATACAATAGAGTTCAATTGGGCAGGACGGTGGCACAGTGGTTAGCACTGCTGTCTCATGGCACCGAGGAGCCGGGTTCAATCCAGGCCCTGGGCCCTGTCCATGTGGAGTTTGCACATTCTCCACGTGCCTGCATGGATCTCACCCCCACAACCCAAAAAAATGTGCAGGGAAGGTGAACTGGTTGTGCTAAATTGCCTTTAATTGGAAAAAAAGATTTGGGTACTCTAAATTTAAAAACAAAAAGGGTTGAATTGCAAAACATTCTAAAAGTTTGCCAAACCAAACTGAAAACAGACAGAAACCATTGTTGATTTTCTGTGGTGTCCAGTAACTAATACAAAGAACATTACAGCTCAGGAAGCAACCCTTCGGCCCACCAAGCCTGCACTGATCAAGATTCCTTATTTAGACCTACTACTTATTGCCGAAACGATCTGTATCCCTCCATTTCCCACTCGTTCATATGTCTATCAAGATGCATCTTAAAGAGGGCAGCACGGTGGCCTAGTGGTTAGCACAACCGCCTCACGGCGCTGAGGTCCCAGGTTCGATCCCGGCTCTGGGTCACTGTCCGTGTGGAGTTTGCACGTTCTCCCCGTGTCTGCGTGGGTTTCGCCCCCACAACCCAAAAATGTGCAGAGTAGGTGGATTGGCCACGCTAAATTGCCCCTTAATTGGAAAAAATAATTGGCTAATCTAAAATTTAAAAAAAAGATGCATCTTAAACGTTGCTATTGTGGCTGCCTCCACCACCTCCACTGGCAACGCATTCGGGGCACCCACCACCCTCTGCATGAAAAGCCTTCCCCGCACATTTCCCCAAAACTTTCCTTATCTCACCAAGAACTTGTGCCCCCGTGTGATCGAGTCTTCCACCCTGGGAAAAAGCTTCTGACTATTCCCACTGTCTATACCTCTCGCAATTTTGTAGAACTCAATCAGGTCTCTCTTCAGCATCCGTCATTCCAAAACCAATCCGAGTTTGTTCAACCTCTCCTCATAGCCAACACCCTCCAGACCAGGCAACATCCTGGTAAACCTTCTTTGCACTCTCTCCAAAGAATCCACGTCCTTCTGGTAGTGTGGCACCAGAACTGCATGCAATATTCCAAATGTGGCCTAACTAAAGTTTTATACAACTGTAAAGGCAAGCATGCGTATGCCTTCTTGACCACCTTATCCATTTGCATTGCCACTTTAATGGAACTATGGACCTGAACGCCCAGATCTCTCAGTATGTCAATGCTCCTAAGGGTTCTGCCATTTACTGTATAATTCACACCTGAATTTGATCTTCCAAAATGCATCACCTCACAGTTGTCCGGATTGAAATCCATCTGCCTTTTCGCTGCCCACCTCTCCAAATATCTATATTCTGCTGTATTCTCTGACAGTCCCCTTCACTATCTGCAACTCCATCTCTCTTAGTGTCATCTGCAAACTTGCTGATCAGACCATCTACATTTTCCGCCAGATCATTTATTTACATATTACAAACAGTGATCCCAGCACTGATCCCTGTGGAATACCACTACAGTATTACAGATCTCCATTCTGAAAAACTCCCTTCCACTGCTACTCTCTGTATCCTGCTGCCAAGCCAATTCTTTATCCATCTATATAGCACATCCCAAATCCCATGTGACTTTACCTTTTGTACCAGTCTGCTATGTGGGACCTTGTCAAATGCCTTACTAAAGTTCATGTGGACAACATCCACAGCCTTTCCCTCATTAATTAATTTTGCCACCTCCTCAAAAAAACTCAATCAAGTCAGTGAGACATGACCTGCCCCGCACAAAACCATGCCCAACAAATCCATTCACTTCCAAATGTGAATAAATCCTGCCCCTCAGAATCTTCTCCAACAGGTTCCCCACCACTGACATCAGGCTCACCAACCTATGATTACATGGATCTTCCCTTCTTCCCTTCTTAAACAAAAAGGACAACATTGGCTATTGTCCAGTCCTCTGGAACCACACCTGTGGTCCAAAGATATCAGTTAAGGCCCCAGCTTTTTCCTCTCTTGCCTCCCACAGTAACCTGGGATATATGCCATCCGGCCCAGGGGACTTATCTACCTTAATACATTTTAAGATATCCAACACTTCCTCCTTCATTATGCTGACATGTCCTGGAGTATTCATACACTCATCCCTAACCTCAACATCCATCATGTCCCTCTTCTTGGTGAATACCGATGCAAAGTACTCATTAATGATCTCACCCACTTCCTCTGACTCCACATACAACTTCCCTCCTTTGTCCTTGAGCGGCCCTACTCTTTCACTAGCTATCCTCTTGCTCCTTATATATGTATAAAAGACCTTGGGATTTTCCTTGACCCTGCTTGCCAATGACATTTCAAGGCCCTTTTTAGCCCTCCTACTTTCCCTATATTCTTCAAAAGCTTTGTTTTTAGTTGCCTACATATGCTTCCTTATTCTTTTTGACTAGTCTCCGTTGGTTCCGTAATCCTGTCATTTCTGTCCTTCATTTTCACAGGGACATGCCTGTCCTGCACTCTCATCAACTGGTCTTTAAAAGACTCCCACATATCAAATGTGGATTTAGCCTCAAACAGCCACTTCCAATTCACAGTCTCTAGCTCTTGTCGAATTATGTTGTAGTTGGCTTTCCCCCAATTCAGGAAGAAAAGAGAGCCCCTTACCTCCCAGCATTTAAAAGGATTCCATTTAAAATTCCTCAGAAGTCCAAGACAGTGTCTGGGTACCTTTGAAACATTACACCAGGCTGGAGTTACAAATGACCAATGCAATTTGAAACTGTGAGAGGCACAGTTTTGCAGGTACACTGCTATGTTTCACCTTGGTGCAAAAGATTGGAACATAGCTGAACTATGAATGAGCTTGGAGTTAGATCCTATAACATAATAATCCTAACCTTCTTTCAGGGTAGCCAAATTTTATATTTCTCTGTTAAATATGTTAGAATATAAAACAAAGTTAATCACAGATTTTTTTTTTAAACAAAATTAAAATAACCATCTCACCAATTTGATAGAAAAACATTCAATCAATCAATTTAACAATCCTGTCATTGCTCCATAGAAGAGTCAATTAAGCTTTTCGGTTTATTCATGACGCATCTTACATTTCAAGATCTTCCAGGGTTACGATAATGCACTCTTGAAATAGTGAGACTGAAATCTCCCACAGCAGATGACACACCCTGCTCCTTTCTCAGAAGAATTTCTCATTTTCAGGATTTTCAAAAATAATGGGCGGTATTCTACCCCCCACCCCCCCCCCCCCCCCCCCCCCGCCAACACCGGGTGGGAGAATCGTCGGGACACCGCGCGCATCACGCCACGCCGCCCCGACCCCAGCACACAATTCTCTCCTCCCCCCCCCATCGAAAACAGTGATACGCGAATCGCACGACAGGGTCCCGTCGGCGCCATCCAACCATGGTCGCTGCCGGCGGGAACTCTGCGGGAATGCTCGGGGGGGGGCCAGTGCAGGGGCTCCTTCACCGGGGGTGGGGCCTCCGAAGGAGTCTGGCCCACGATCGGGGCCCACCAATCGGCGGGCCGGCCTCTCCCCCCCGGACCTACATTCCGCCGTGGCCGGCCCTTGAACATCCACGCCATACTGCGTTGGGGCCGGCGCGCATAAGAAGTTCCCCGCGCATGCGCAGAATGGCGCGGCCCAACTGCGTATGATTGAGCTGCCCCAACTGCGCATGTGCGGGTTGGCGCGGCGCCCATTTGGCGCCGCATAGGGACACTGAAGTGGCGTGAACTACTCCAGCGCCCAGAATAGGTCGTGCCTGGGCCCTGTTCGTGCCGTCATGAAACGCAAGGCGTTCTCGGCGGCGCGGGTACTTGGTCCGCGGAGTGGAGAATCGCCCCCAATGACTCAAACAAGAAATGTGCAAGAATGATGTGCTCAATTGCACATGTGGAGCTTCACGTCAATAGTGCTTTGGCACTACGGGTTGGGAGATCCGTCAGGCTACCAATTTGTCAAACATCTGATCAAATGATGAATTATGAAACGCTACTCACAAATATCAAGATTTCAAAGAAGCTTGTACCGAAGAAATTGCAATACACGAGATCCTCAAGTTGATAGAAAGCAAAAAAGCAACCCCTTTTCCAAATTGGATTTTTGTTATTGTTTGTCAAAGCAGACTACTTTGTGGTCAAACATGCCATTACTTTGTGCAGATGAATTGGAATGCAACTATATGATGTTCCATACCACGGTCATCAATGTCGGCAATCTATTTAATAGCGTACCATGGCATAGTGCATCAATGGGAATTGTGGGGAATTCGGTACAGACGATCCTATCTCTACCTTCGTTCTCTCCTATGGTGGGTACAACTTCGGGTTTGGGTTTCACAGCCCATCTTGATCGTATTTTACCTGAAATCCATACAAACATGCACGGTTCAGCACAAATAACTAGACAATGATGGGAAACTGCCCAATATCTTTCCCTCCATAACCCTGGGATATTATAAAGAATTGTAGTTCTCTCCTGTCACTCGCAAGATCAGATAATTCGAAACCCACCAAGATCTGAACCCAGAGTATTCCTGATCCAGCTGAGCTAATAGAGAACTAATAGAAATAGCAAATATTTCCTTTTTCTAATACAATTACCAGCTTAAATTTTATCCAATGCTTAATGACATTAGATAAATTAAACTAAACAATTAGCTGTCATTACAGAGTACTAAAATTCAGCCACATGAAAAAGTAGATTGCTGGACGCGAGACAACAATCTGATTACTAATTTATGAATTCAACCAAACACAGAACCCAGATAAATGTCTAATTAATTTGTCAAATAGTGGATAGCTAAATGTCAACTTAATGGACTTGGCTTCATTGAATTAAAAGATAGATATAGAGAATGGACAATCCAAGTAATGTGGCAGATCAATAACTAACATGCTAATAATAGGATGGCAGCAGTGCTGATTTGCATGCAGTTGACTCTAACTAAGTACATCATGGCATTGTCAAAATAACACTGCGTGCCCTGATCTCCCAACAAGTGGCAAGACTGTAATCATGTCTGGTGCCCAGGTTTCATGGGGAATATATGGATAATTATTCTGAAGGTGGTTCAAAACTCAATTCAAGACTATATGATCAGGTCGTGGTGTTACACATTTACTATCTCTTAAATCGAAGATAGTACCCAAATTAATTTATTTAACAAGGTTCTTTCATTATTCTTATTTGACAATGCTGAACTTGAATATTGCTGAAAAGAGAGAGAAGCTGTCAAATGATTTTGTTTTGCACTCATCAGGGTAAACAAAAGAATACAAAATCTCAAACGGAGTAACCATTTATACTACATGAGAAAAGGATGCTGATTGGTTATTAAGTCAACTCAGATTGATCAAGGCATTGCCATGGAGAATGCATCAGGCAACTACAGACCCCCATGCTTTTGTTTAATTCAATACAGGTACGATGCCTGGGCATATTACCTTTGCCTGCAGAGGGCAGGTCCCTGCATAATTCCACATAATCCTGAGCGTGCTAAGAATTGCACAAACAACCAAGTCAAGATTATCAGTGGGGTTTGCAATGGGGCTCACTTACATTTGCTAGATGTTACATGTATCCATACGAAGGGGCCTGTCCTCTGCTTGCAAAAGGAATATATCCAAAATTAGGCTTTTGTTTAATTTTTTTTAAATGCACAGAGGATAACAATTCCCTGGTGCATTCTCCGTGGCAACACCTCAAACAATCAGCATCCTTTTCTCATGCAGTACAAATTGTTGCTCCCTTTGAAATTTGGCATTCTTGCATCTGTCCTGATGAGTGCACGGTGAAAAGCTTTGACAGCATGTTTCTTTTTCAAGCAATGCTTTAATTAAATATAGGATAATAGTTAGAATTTATACTGTAAATTCTTTTTTAATTATTTTGTAAGGCACCAACTCTTGGATATTGTTGTTCCATTGTTCAAGGAAGGTTGCCCATTTACACTGGTTAAATTTGAGGGTACTAAGTTAATCAAAATTTGAAATTAATTTGGAAAATGGTAGGACAGAGGTTTGGAAATTAGAAATAAAACAGGAGGATGTTCTATCATTCAACATCAATAAAGCAAAGGCCCTGAAATTGCCAATCAGGTCCAATAATCATCACTCGAAACTCTAACTTGGCAACTCTAACTTGGCATACAACATTAGAGACAAAGGTTACCTCTGTAATATTATTAAAACACCCAAGCCAAAGGGAAGACAATATTATTCAACAGGGGGAACAAACTATTGAACCCGATACAAAGTCTTAATCCACCGAAATCAATGCAACCCTCTCTAGGGAGAAGAATAGGTACTGCCACTCAACTCATGGAAAAGCTTTCTCTGCTTTCAGTAACCCATTACTGAAATACAGAATATAATATTCCAATCGTCCCATTCTGCTTTGACATAACAGAAATACATCTAATTGAGTCAGCTCCACTTGTACCGTCAGGTGGATTTGGCAACTGGGAAACAATATCAAATGTGACTTTAAAGTCGCTGTGTATGCTTATGTGACAGGCCAGGACCTTCGTCAACATCAGGGAAAGGCCTGCATTAAAAGAGCAAAAGCAGTACTGGGGAACAGATCCGTATTGGCTAACAACAGTGAAAAGAAAATAAGTAATTGATTTAATGATTTATTCAATTCCCCAGATATCTGTCTGAACCTACAAATTGTTTTTAATTGGGACTGCCTTATGGTTCTCAAGAGCCTGGAAGAACTAACTGAATTTTGCAGTGTTGACTTTGATCTGAAGTATTTGTAGGGCCCACAAGGAGACCTAAAATGACACTTGGATTTTTCTTGGATCGAGCTGAACTTTTACACATTACAATCTTAGTTCAAAACCAGATGGGCATACAAATATAACCTAGCCTCATCTTCTTGTTTGGAGAAATTCTGCCAGACGTAGAATGATCACAGCTCTCCCTGGTAAATGAACAAGCTTAGGACCTGCTCATTTTCCATGATACAATAAAAGCTGAGTCCAGAGACATCGGGCAGGATTCTCCGTTGCCCGAAGTCAATATCGTAATGGGAGAGCGGGCGGAGAATCCCAGTTTACGATCGTATCAGGGGCAGCACATGTTTTCGGATGCTCCACCCCCTCCAAAACGGCATCATCAAGGAGTACACCGCACACAGTTGGGAAGGCCTCAGGACATTACCTGAAGGCCCTCCCCCAATGCTCTGCCCCCATTGGGCACATCCTCCCAGTGTATGCGTGGGTTTCCTCGGGGTGCTCCGGTTTCCTCCCACAGTCCAAAGATGTGCAGGTTAGATGGATTAGCCTTGCTAAATTACCCTGAGTGTCCAAAAAAGGTCGGGTGGGGTTATTAGGTTATGGGGATAGGGGGGAGGTGTGGGCTTGGGTAGGGTGCCCTTTCCAAGGGCCAGTGCAGACTCGATGGGCCAAATGGCCTCCTTCAGCACTGTAAATTCTATGATTCTATGATTACCAAATAAATAACTAGAGGCAAATATTTGGACATCTGGCTAACATTTATCCATCAACCAACATCTCCAGTAGACAACTGCAACTCAGTACATTTGTCTAGCTAATGAGACATTGAGTTGGAACTACGCCCAATAGGGACAGGCCTGAATAACGCTTGCGGAAGTAGGTCAGAAACTCATTTATGACCTACCTGCCTGGGATCCACCGGCCTCCCATCGATTCTGCGGCTTCTCCAGGGAGGCTGCAGCCAGGTGCCGATCAGTGCTGGTCCACACAAATGTGGACCAGGCGGAATGGCACCCGGGAGGTCTCCTGTAAGTGCAGGGCGGCTCCTTCGCACTTCCCCTGGTATGTGGGCATCTTGCCACTGCCCAGCTGGCATATTTGCACTGCCAAGGAGCCTGGGTGACAATGCCAAGCCAACAGGAGCATGGCCTGGTTGCCAGGGTGGCAGTGAAAAGGTGTCCAAGTGCCTGGGTGGCGCTGCCAAGGGTCAGGGGCCAAGGAGGATCATGCCCATGAAAGGACGGTGGAGGGGGAATTTGAAGTGTGGGGGTGTGCCAGGCCAGGGTGTGCCAGTAAGGGCCTCTGGGAGGTTGGAGGAGTACTGGGTTGGAGTCCTGGAAGGGTGGGGGGAGGTAAGGGAGCTTGGGGGGGCCTGAAAAGGGGGGAACCCCAGGGACTCCATAGCGGGATACCTCACTTCAGGGGTGTGGGATAGTGCCCATGTGTGTGGGGGTGACATTGCCATGGGTGAGGGGGACCCACAGGCTCAATTAGAGATCGGGGCATCTTTCAAAATGGCGCCCCGATCTCGGAGATCAGCCCCCCAGTGCTAAACAAAATTCGAAGTGTGGGTTAAACTAGAAAATCCCCAGGGCCCAAATAATTAATACGTGTCACTGAATAACGGTGGGGAACCGCCGGCAGGCAATTCCCTGAAAAACCACCACAAATTAACTTGGAAATTTTTTGGGAGAATCGTGCCCAATGTCTTTGGCATCCGACAGAGAGCTCATGAGATTCATTCTGACTCACTTTGGCACGAAGAGCATTCTGCAATTTGATAATGAAACAACACAAAATCTCAAGTGCATATTTTCACTCTGTGTGAAGTTCTTTTCATCTATAAACAAGTGTGGTCTTGCAAACCAGGCTGCAATGAGATGTTAAGATTCATAGTTGATCAATACCTTAAGATTTGGCTTCCTGATCTCACATGAGAATAAAATATCCTGTACAGGTTTCCACATGTCATTTCAACAAAGACAAACTGTCACCTTGCATTTATATAGTGCCTTTAACATACTAAAACATCCCAAGATGCTTCACAGAGCATTCTAAAATGAAGCATGACAAGGAGACATATCAGATAAAGGAGAAAGTGAAGCAGAGAGGCAGAGAGGTTTAGGGAAGGAATCCCAGAGCCTGGGGCTCAGGCAACCAAAATGCACAGCCACCAAGAGCGCAGGAATTATGATTGGGAGGGTACAAGAGGCCAGAATTAGAGGTGGCAGATATCTTTGATGCTTACGGGGCTAAAGGAAATTACAGAGATAGGGAGGGGCAAGGCCATGGAGGGATTTGAAAATCAGGATGAGAATTTTAAAATTAAGACATTGCTTGACTGAGTGTCAAAGTAAGTCAGTGGGCACAGGGAACATACTAGTTATGAGCTGAGACACATGCAGCAGTATTAGGTGACACTAAGTTTACGCAGTGTAGAATGTGGGAAACCATCTCGGAGTGCACTGGAATAGTCAAGTAAAGGTAATGAGGGCAAGGATGAGGGTTTCTGCAGCAGCAGATGCTCCGAGACAGGCGGGAGGTTGAGGCGGAAAGTAGTGTTCTCAGAGGTGGGGCAAACATGGTGTTGGAAGCTTATAGAATCCATATAATCCCTACAATGCAGGAGGTCATTCGCCCCATCAAGTCTGCACCGATCCTTTGAAAGAGCACCCTACCTAGGCCCACTCCCCCACCCGATCCCCATAACCCCCCCCCTAAGCTACACATCTTTGGACTGTGGGGGGAAACCGGAGCACCCGGAGGAAACCCACACAGACACAGGGAGAAAGTGCAAACTCCGCACAGAATCACCCCAGGCCGTAATCAAACTCGGGTCCCTGGCGCTGTGAGGTGGCAATGCTAACCACTGTGCCACCATGCAGCCCAGGATCAAATGTGAAACCGGGTTGTGAGCAGACTGCTTTAATCTCAGACTGTTGTCAAGGAAAGGGAAGGAGTCAGCAGCTGGGGAACGGAGTTTGAAGCGGGGTCCAAAAACAACGGCTTCAGCGTGCAATGAATCAGTCAAAAAACTGATTCATTCTTTAGCTTGAGTAAGCTAGCTACTGCAAACCAGTCCCCACATGGCTGATCAACTCAAGATAAAGCATAAAGCAAACTGTGCTGAGAAACAAGCATTTTTCTGTTGCTATCACATGTGTAATGTTTCAAATTTTAGGCCTATTAAATGTTTTTGGCCAGCTGGATTCTTAACAGGATGACTTTTAGTCCTTTTCTCACTGTCAGGACCAAACAGGCACAGGATTAGCTCAGGTTCCTCCAATCCACCATCTGTAATACAGTACTTTATTTCACATGTAATGTTAACCAGTGTTAGATATTAGCTCCAGTGCTGCCATACTAGATATGGTAAGAAGTCTTACAACACCAGGTTAAAGTCCAACAGGTTTGTTTCAAACACGAGCTTTCCGAGCACTGCTCCTTCCTCAGGTGATACTAGATATGGGGAGGGTTAGTGCTCAGCTTTCATCATATTTCTGCACTTGTTGATTTGTCATATTTTTTTTTTGCTGTGTATTAATAAAACAGTTATGGACAAATGATACCACAGTTTCTGCTTGTACAACTGATGCTATCTTTCAGAATTAGATTAGGGCACGCCCCAAGGGTATTTCAGTATTTCCAGGTGGAAATAGAAGCAGTTGAAAATTAATATGAGAAGCAGATCAAGAATAAGGTATTTGATTACAAATTACAACAGTGGTAATCTATTTTTTTAAGCATGCCGTGTTATCCAAGAAGCTGTTTGGCATCTGAACCCTATTTCCATGGGCCTATTGGCCTTAATCATCACTTTTATTATAAACTATTAGTTTCACTACTTGGATAGACAAATGTACCAAAGTATTTAACCAACGTGTATAAAAATGTATAATAAAAACGGAAAGTGCGACAAATACTCAGCAGGTCGGGCAACATCTGTTGAGAGGAGAGGCATGGAAGAACTCTAAATATCTTGAAGATATCTGCATTAATGGGTGAATCCAAACATGAAAGAAAGAATGGATGTCTAGCCAAAGAATGAGTTATTGGTTAGGGTTGCTAAAAGCTCCAGGAAAGAGTGGGTTTGAACAAAGTTCTTGAAGAAAGAGCAGATCGGAATATGGAGGGGTTTGGGAGGGAATTCCAAAGTTGAAATACATCCCACTCCAATACAGATTTTAATTATTATTTAATCACTCTCTAATGTCAACCAGAAGATAAATTTTTAAACAAGAAAACTTCACAGAATCACAGAATAATACCATAAGATCATAAGACAGAGGAGCCGAATTAGGCCACTCAGCGCATCATTGAGCTCTGCCATTCAATCATGGCTGATATTTTTCTCATCCCATTCTCCTACCTTCTCCCCATAACTCCTGATCCCCTTATTTGAATCAAGAACCTATCTAGCTCTGTCTTAAAGACACTGATTTGCCCTCTGCTGCAAAGAGTTCCACAGATTCACCACCCTCTGGCTGAAGACATTCCTCCTCATCGTCCCTTCAGTCTGAACTAGTGCCCTCAGCTTCATTTTCTAAAATAAATTTAGAGTACCCAATTACTTTTTTTTCCAATTAAGGCAATCCACCTACCCTGCATATCATTTTGGGTTGTGGGGGTGAGACCCATGCAGACACGGGGAGAATGTGCAAACTCCACACGGACAGTGACCCAGGGCCGGGATCGATCCCGGGTCCTCAGCGCGGTTTTTCCCACTCTATCCAGGCCTCGCAGAATCCCATAAATTTCAATAAGATCCCCCCTCATTCTTCTCAACTTCAACGAGTACAGACTCAAGGGTCCTCAACTGCTCCTCATTTGACAAGCTCTTCATTCCAGGGTTCATTCTTGTGAACCTCCTCTGGACACTTTACAAGGCCAGCACATCAATCCTTAGATATGGGCCCAAAACTGCTCACAATATTCCAAATGGGACCAGAGCCTTATACAGCCTCAGAAGTACAGCCCTTGAATGTTATGACTAGCCAAATGCTCATCCAGGTTCTTTTTAAAGGATGTGAGGCAACCCCTGCCTCCACCACCCTCCCAGTCCACAAAGATAGTCTCGTACAAATCTAATGACAATATCAACATAGGATACAGAGAAGCAAGGAAAAGGTTATTTAGGTCAGACAACAAGAAACAAGGCATAGCTGGAAGGGCAGAACACAACAAATGTGGAGGGCAAATCAGAGAGTGTCTTTAAGACAGAGATAGATAGGTACTTGATAAAATAAGGCGATCAAAATATGAGGTGAAGGCAGGTGAATGGGGATGAGACAACCAGACAATCTATTTCAATAATGTTAATTCAGAGATAAATACTGACCAGGATACTGCAGAGAAATTTCCTGCTCTTTTTCAAATCATGCCATGCAATCTTTAATGTGCACCCAAGGGAGGGCAGTTGGGGCCTTGGGCTAACACCTCATTCAAAAGATCCCACATCTGACAATGCATAATTCCTTCATTGCTGTACTGGACTCTCAGGCTAAATATTACATCTTTAGGTCGTTGGTTCATAATGATCTCTCAGGACACTACTAAAAGTGTGGGGCGAGAACCTTTATGTTCTTCAACCCAAGTGGATGCAGTATCACATTTAGAACATAGAACATAGAACAGTACAGCACAGAACAGGCCCTTCGGCCCTCGATGTTGTGCCGAGCCATGATCACCCTACTCAAACCCACGTATCCACCCTATACCCGTAACCCAACAACCCCCCCCTTAACCTTACTTTTTAGGACACTACGGGCAATTTAGCGTGGCCAATCCACCTAACCCGCACATCTTTGGACTGTGGGAGGAAACCGGAGCACCCGGAGGAAACCCACGCACACACGGGGAGGACATGCAGACTCCGCACAGACAGTGACCCAGCCGGGAATCGAACCTGGGACCCTGGAGCTGTGAAGCATTTATGCTAACCACCATGCTACCGTGCTGCCCCGAATTTTATCGACACTCCGTGCCACACATATTGGCAGCAGTTCTCTTGTGCCAAAGCCAGCATCAGCATTCATGTGTGGGTTAACATAGCATGTGCCACCAATTATTTGAGTATGATACCATCAGTAAATCTGACCACTGGGCCTCTGCCAAAGTTGCCATGCAGAGCTAAAGCTGGGATTTGGCAGTTAGAATCATAGAATCCCTACAGAGAAGGAAGTCATTCAGCCCATCAAGTCTTCACCGACCCTCTGAAAAGGGCACTGCAACCAATAACCCCTTAACCGAACCTACACATCTCTGGGCACTAAGGTAAAATATAGCACAGCCAATCCACCAAACCTGCACATTTTTGGACTGTGGGAGGAAACCAGAGCACCCAGCAGAAACCCATGCAGACACGGGGAGAAAGTGCAAACACCACACAGCCACCTGAGACTGGGATTGAACCCTGGTCCTGTGAGGCAGCAGTGCTAACCTCTGTACCACAGTGCTGCCCCTAGAATCGATTGTGCCTTTTAAGACAATAAGTCAACCATAAGATACAGGAGCAGAATTAAGCCATCCGCCCATCAAATCCCTTCAATCTGAGGCTGTGCCCCCAGGTTCCATTTTCTCCTACTAATGGAAACATCTTCTCCACATCTAATCTATCTAGGCCTCTCAATATTGTGTAAGTTTTAATTAGATACTCCCTCATCCTTCTACACTTCATAGAGTACAGACCCAGAGCTCACAACCGCTCCTTATATGACAAGCCCTTCATTCCTGGGATGATTCTTGTGAACTTCCTCTGGACCCCCTCCAATGCCAGCGCATCCTTCCTTTGATATGGGGCACAAAACTGCTCACAATATTCCAAATGGGGTCTGACCAGAGTCTTATCCAGCCTCAACAGCATGTCCCTGCTCTTGTATTCTTGCCCTCTCGACGTGAATACTATCATGCATTTGCCTTCCTAAATAGATCACATCCACTGGCCCTCCTTTCAGAGAGTCCCAAGCTAGGACTCCTAAGTCCCTTTGTCCTTCAGTTTCCCAAAGCCTTTCCCCATTTAGAAAATAGTTTATGACTACATTTTTCTGACCAAAGTACATAACATGACACTTTTCCACATTGTATTCCATTTGCCACTTCTTTACCCACTCTCCTAGCCTGTCCAAGTCCTTCTGCAGTCTCCCCACTGCTCAACACTGCTTATCAGTCTACATATCTTTGTATCATCTGCAAACTTCACAATGCCCTCAGTTAGTTCCAGATCGTTAATGTATCTCGTGAATAGTTATGGTCCCAACATTGACCCGTGCAGAACATGATGAGGCTGCCATGATGAAAAAGACTCCTTTATTCCCACTCTGTCTTGTGCCAGTCAACCAATCTTCTATCCATGCCACCACTATGCCCCTAACACCATGCGCTCTTATCTTATTTAGCAGCCTCCTGTAAGGCATCTTGTCAAAGGTCTTCTGGAAATCTAAATAGATCACGTCCACTGGCTCTCCTTTGTCTAACTTAACAGTCTCAAATATCAAGATTCAGAACATTAGCACCTTGCAATGAGATTATTCTTGCAGTCTTCTCACTTTCATAAATTAATCCTAAACACGAATAATAGTGCTGCTTGTATTTTGCTCCAGAACAATTCTGGAAAATGGGTGAATAGGAAGAACAAAGGGAAATTATTATTCGGGATGGTTTCTACACAACAGGAAGCATAGGTTTCCTTTATAGGATCGTAGAATACCTACAGTGCAGAAGGAGACCATTCGGTACATTGAGACTGCACAGACCCTCTGAAAGAGCACCACCCCCATGCCCACTTCCCCACTCTATCTCCGTAACCTTTGGACACAACGGGGCAATTTAGCGTGGTCAATCCACCTAACCTGCATATCTTTGGACTGTAGAAGGAATCCGGAGGAAATACACAGATATGGGGAGAACAAACAACCTCCACACAGACAGTCACCCAATTGAACCCGGGTCCCTGGCACTGTGAGCTAACAGTGCTAACCACTATGCCACCAATCTGTCCTATAGATCTACTCTATCTAACCTCTTAATTTTAATACTTTTTAAATACCTGTGAACAATTACACAATGTTAATCAATGGAAGGGTCAACATAACTTTGCGGCACGGATCCCTATGAAAAATCACTGCATTGCAAACACATCTACATTGCAATGCACCCAATAGCAAAATATTCTCCATTTACCTTTCAGACTGCTCCAGGTCCCTCATCAGACTTTCCACTTTTTTCCACAAACTGTCAATGCTGGCGTGCTTTTAATGAGCTTTCAACACCCTGCATCATCAAACTAAAATGGTGGACAGGAGGAAATCCGATTTTTACCCCCCATCTGATCTCAAATTGGCTGTGCATTCTGCACACTAGACACTCCTGAGCCTCAATAGGGCTGGAGGAAAATGGTGTGGGGCTCCCAAACCATGGGTGGCGACCACTACAAGTTACATTACATACGACCTTAGTACAGTAAAACTCCCCAAGTTTCTACACGGGGGCATCATCAAACACAATTTAACACCAAACACGTTACAAAATGTTAGAACAGATGACCAAAAGTTTGGACAAGAGATGCGTTCCAAAGAGCACCTTAAAGAGGGAAAGAGATGTAGAAAGGCAGAGAGATTTAAAGAGTTCATTCTGGAATATGGAGGCCAACAGCTTAAAGGCAGCACTGACAAAATGGTTGAACAATGAAAATTAGGACTTCACAAGAGGTTAGCCTTGGAAAAGTTCAGATACTGGAGAGTTGTAGGGCTGGAGGTTAGGGAGACACACGTCCACGAAGGGACTTGGAAACTAATTCCAGTTTTCTACATTCCACTTGGAAGACGTTTCATTAGCATTCAAAGACTTTAGGATGTTCTGAGGTTGTAAAAGGACTATATAAATAGTTTGGGCAGCACGGTAGCATGGTGGTTAGCATAAATGCTTCACAGCTCCAGGGTCCCAGGTTCGATTCCCGGCTGGGTCACTGTCTGTGCGGAGTCTGCACGTCCTCCCAGTGTGTGCGTGGGTTTCCTTCGGATGCTCCGGTTTCCTCCCACAGTCCAAAGATGTGCGGGTTAGGTGGATTGGCCATGCTAAATTGCCCGTAGTGTCCTAAAAAGTAAGGTTAGGGGGGGGTTGTTGGGTTACGGGTATAGGGTGGATACGTGGGTTTCAGTAGGGTGATCATTGCTCGGCACAACATCGAGGGCCGGAGGGCCTGTTCTGTGCTGTACTGTTCTATCTAAATGTTATGTTATTTTGTTCTTTCAATGGGCGGGATTTACCAGCTGTTCACACTTGCAGGAAATTCCGGTCCCATGCAGGCACACTGCTTTCCCAGCGACGAGGGGTGCTGTCAGCAGGAAATCCCGTTGACAATGGCGGTGTCAGTAGATCCTGCTGGGAGGCTGCATCCGCCGTCGAAAATCACGTGACGAGGCGGTCTCGCCCTTTAACTCTAACATATGATGGTTTAGCACCAATGATCGTATCCCAACTTAGATTCCAGTAATATTTTGAGGTTCTTCATTTTCTATCACTCGCAATATTTTGGAGTGTTTCAGCATCATTCTTCATACTGATAGCAACCCTGAACTTCCTGTATCCTCAGACTGCTTTACCTGACCCAGATATCTAAATAAATGTGTCTTGTACCCAGGGTTGAACAGAAAACCCTTGGTTTTAGCTTCCTCATTTAACCACTTGCCCTCACGTGATCTTTTATTTTGGAGAGCAGCAGCACAGTACTTTATAGCAAAACTCAAATTTTAACTACCAAGTCTATTCAGATTGGAGAGTAAAAGGTACAGCAGCAATAGCGATACAGGTTTTAAAATTGTTACAAGGGTAAAATAGTCACCAATAGCATTTTAGAGTGCTCCTTTAACAAAGAAAAATATCCCATGCCACACTTTCTTTTGCTTGAATATCTTCATTTGTTAGTTATAGAAATATTGAAGCTGGGGAATAAAAAAAGTGTTGTTCGTCAAGAATCATACAAGCAGGCAATGAGAAGTCAATGTCTGTTTTCCAAATGGTATGTGAAGACTGAATGCCATGAGACTGGATATGGAGTGGTCAAAACTGAGAGTATGAGGACAGGAGAGCATGTGACCAAACTTACACAGGACCACGATTGGCAGACAAATCTACGTAAGTCAGCAAGGATGGAGGGACGGGCAGCCGAGTTTCAGGTGAGTGACAGTTTACAGGAGTGGAGGACAGGAGGCTAGCCAAGAGACCAATTGAGTCTCAAAGCCATAAAAGCATTGACGAGAGTTTCAGCAGTAAATGGACTGCAGTAGAGTTGAAGGCAGGGAATGTACATAGAGGAAATGTAGGCAATCTTTGTAGTGGACAGGGTATGGGAGAAGACGCACAACTTACGATTGTACAAGATTGTAAAGTTGCAAGGAGTGGTGCTGGGGTGTGGGAGGCAGAAATGGGGTGGTGTAAGGTCATTGTAGTTCCTAATGGGTGGTGGGAGCCAAAAGCAATAGTTTGAGATCCTCAGCATTTGCCTGGAGAAAGTTATAGTTCCTCCAGAACAACGCCAGGTAAGGCAGTATAGTGGTTGAGGAGATCATGGAGACTCCTGATGCCATTAGCTCATCCACACTCTATGGAAGGCGTCAGCATGGAGCAGATGTAGGAGAAGAATGATGAATTCTTGGGAGGCTGCTCAGGAAGCAGGGCAAGTGCGGACAGAGTTGGTATTGCTAGGGATGCTCTGACTAGGGCCAGATATTTCATATTGGATCCATGCAGTCCGATGGAACGGGACAGCCGCTGGAATCCACTCAAGGAGGCTAGCGTGGCACTGCTAAATCATAGAATTCCTGCAGTACAGAAGGAGGCCATTCGGCTCATCGAGTCTGCACCTGCCTACCAAAAGAGCATCCTAACGAGGCCCACTATCCTGCCCTATCCCTGTAACCCCATCTAATCTTTGGTAACTAAGGGGCAATTTAGCAAGGCCAATCCACCTAACCTGCACATCTTTGGACGGTGCGGAAAAAAAACGAGAGCACCCGGAGGAAACCCAGGCAAGACACGGGGAGAACGTGCAAACTCCACACAGACAATTACCCAAGTTTGGAATGGAACCCGGGTGCCTCGCGCTATGAGGCAGCAGTGCTAACCACTGTGACACCGTGCCAACAGACAACGTACCCTGGAAGACACTATTGTTGGCTGAAAACAGAAGTCATAATTGTTACACTGAACAATGTATCCCTTAGTGGCACGTTTCTTTCCCCCTCTTTGTCTATTGAAACTATCTGCCTCACAACTCTCTGAAGACTTTAACCAGCCACTAATTTGAACTAGCCATGCTAAGAAATACTTTCTGGAAAAGCAGAGACACCAAACAAATTTAAAGAACAAAATTATTTGAAAAGACTACTAATTGTATTTCAACAGATGTCAGCAGATATGTATTGTGTACGTCTTGTACACCCTTTCGGACGACTGGCTGAGGAAGAACTAAAATCGGTAACAAAATAAACGATGTCATGCCTCTAGTTTGTAACACTTCTTTTGAACTGCAATAGAATTAAAGAAGCCGCATCCAACTAAACTTTGACAAAAATGTTTCATTTCTGTTGTTTCAAAGCCCTTGATCTGAATAGTTCTCGCCATGTCCAGTCATAAGCCCAGAGTTCTCCCACATATATTAGCTAATGAAGCACTCCCATTCACCCAGCTACTACTGCAGCAGAACATCCAGCTCTGAGCAACGCCATGGAATTCTAACCTATTAAAAATCCGTCATTCAAATATGAAAGTGAAATGATCTTGAAATCAGTCCAAATTTGCCTTGCATGCAAAAAGCTCTGGCAAGTTCCTCAATGTCTAACGCAGGGTCTGACAAACAGTTTACTCAAAATATTAGAGAACCAAAACAGAATTGTGACAGTCTATGGTTCAGCATTGCGAACGATAGAAGAATCATCAGTGGAAACTGTGATGTCCAAGTGCAGAATGAAAATGGAGATTGGAAGAAAATGAACAAAACAATCTATTGATTAGCACTTGGAGAGCTTGCCTCAGTGAGCATTCCCAAAACTACAAGCATCTAGCGAGAAACAAACATTTCCTCTGCTCTGGTATCCTCCTAACAGGAATGGAAAGGCTCAGGCGTTGCCTAGCTCAATTTAGGCATCACAGAAGTTCTCAAGGACCCGTACCCAGACTTCAATTATTTTCTTTGTGAGATAAAACAAAGATGGTACTGTTGGGTTACTTTTTCCACTAAAAACATTTGATTGATTGCCAAGTCCGGTGGCCAATACTTCACTTGGGCCAGTTTGTTGCTCGTTAAGGAAGTATTTATTCCTACAAACACAGAAGACCGAAACATTCACAGGACATTGCTCAGATCAACATGATTCATTGCTATTTTACGTTGTTAGGGATAGTGTTGCCATGTGCACCCGCAATAACATAAAATTTACAGTGTGAGTTCAAACGAGTAGTGCCATAAAGAATAGTGTCGGAACAATTCTGACACAAGCCTAAAAAGGTATAATGGAGCTCATTGTGGACAGAGCATGAGATTTCTTGCAGAATGTAGAACACTGTGGAAGGCTATTCAGCCTATCAAGTTTGTTTCATGCAGGGTCCACACAAGGTTGCTGTACCATTTGGTTCCCTTTACCCCAGTTCAGTCCTGCTGTGAATCACTTATCACTCCTCATTTTCGCTGCATCTTGAACAAAGGTACGTCATTTTTTTTTTTACATCCAAAAATACAGTGATTCGACACCAAAATGCATTTCATGGACGACGTGTAAAAATGTTCAGGTTGTCACAGCTGTACTGATCACAGATCAGTTAGGATGGCACTGTGGCACAGTGGTTAGCACTGCTGCCTCACAGCAGGGACCCAGGTTTAATTCCAGCCCTGGGTGACTGCGTGGAATTTGCACGTTCTCCCTGTATCTGCATGGGTTTCCTACCAAAGTCCAAAGATGTGCAGGTTAGGTGGATTCGGCATGTTAAATTGTCCCTTATTGTCTAAAAAAGATTAGATGGAGTTGCTGGGTAACAAGGAAAGGGTGGGGCCGTGGGCCTAGGTAGGGTGCGCTTTCAGAGGGTCAATGCAGACTCGATGGGCCAAAACGCCTCCTTCTGCACTGTAGAAATTCCATGATTCTATGATCACTAGGTAAGATCATTTGAAACTTTGCAGGATTTTCAACTCAAATTTCAAGCAAAGCAAAAGGATCAGCATTTCTCAAAACATAGAATAAGATATTTGATCTTGAACAAAACTGCATTTCAATAAAGAGCATTTTAAAGTCACACATTTCTGTAATTTCATTATAGAGCAAAAAGGCATTCCATGTATGAAAAGAAATAAAAGGAAGTGCTCTTTCTTTTTTTTAAAAAACAAGTTTTTCGGGGTTTTTTAATTTTTTTCTTCGATAAATTTAGAGTACCCAATTCTTTTTGAGGGGCAATTTGGCATGGCCAATTCATCTTCCCTGCACATCTTTTGGGGTTGTGGGGTGAGACCCACGCAGATATGGTGAAAATGTGCAAACTCCACACGGACAGTGACCCGGGGCCGAAATTAAACCTGGGACCTCGGCGGCGTGAGGCAGTAGTGCTAAGCATAGCACCATGAGTTTTCACATCTTGGGAGGGATTCTAGGGATTCTCCAACCCCCTGCCGGGTCGGAGAATCGCCGCCCGGGGGGGGGGGGGGGGGGGGGGGGGGGGGGGGGGGGGGGGGGTCCCGCCACTGCCGAATCCCCCGCCCCTGCTGAATTCTCTGGCGCCGGAGATTTGGCAGGGGTGGGAATCACGCTGCAACGGTTGGTTGGTTGGTTGGCGCCCCCCCCCCCGGGCGATTCTCCGGCCCGCAATGGTCCGAAGTCCCACCGGTTCTATGCAGGTCCCACCAGCGTAACTTGGAGTTGGTCCCTTACCGCCGGGACCTGGTGGCATTGGCGGGCTCCGGGGTCCTCGGGAGGGGGGCACAGGGCGATCTGGCTCCGGGGCGTGCCCCCACGGTGGCCTGGCCCACGATCGGGGCCCACCGAATCGCGGGCGGGCCTGTGCCATGGGGGGCACTCTATTCCTACGCGCCGGCCGTGTCAGCCTCCGCGATGGCCGGCACGAAGGTAAACGCGCGGGGTTGACATCAGCAGCCGCTGACTCTCCCGCGCATGCGCGGACCCGCGCCGGCTGGCGGAGTCCCTTCGGCCCCGGCTGGCGCGGCGCCAAAGGCCTTCCACGCCGGCCGACAGGGCGCAAAGCACTCCAGCGCCGGCCTAGCCCCTGAAGGTGCAGAGGATTCCGCACCTTTGGGGCGGCCCGATGCCGGAGTGGTTCCCGCCACTCCACTGCACCGTTTCTGCCCGCCCTGCCGATTCCCGGAGAATCCTGCCCCTTATCTTTCACAGTTCATAGGTTACATATTATAAAAAATAAAAATAAAACTACACAAAATCAAAAAAAACTTTTCCCACAAGTTATTTGATATTTGCTTTCCTGTTTTTCGTGTACTGGAGACATGTGTGAAAAGCAACCAGGTAACTGGACCTCAAGTCTCTGCAAAAACAACTGTATAATCCAACATTGGCCCAAGATGGGCATCATCCAGAGTAAAGCACTCGGGCTCCATTCTGTACATCCCTCCCCTCAAAATAATGGCAAAGTTCAAATTTAATATGAAGCTTAGGCACACAGTTCACACTCCCATGACAATCGAATAGTGCTCCAACTCACTTTACAATGGCACAGCCCTATAATATAATCAAAGCTCCTGAAAAGAGAGACATGTAGCTAAACCGTTTATCTTGTACGCACAGAAAAAATGTATGAACGGCAAATTGCAAATGATCACAATTATTTATGCCAGAGAACCTAAGGGGTGCTAATTGGTTGACAAGCCAAATCTGATTGGCCAAGGCATTGCTATGGAGAAAGCAATGGGGAACTACGGGCTCCCCAGGTTCTCGATGATTCCAAATTGGTACAAGGCTTGAACATATTCCTTTTCTTTGCATATAACTGGCCACTTTCAGCAAGTGTGAATCAGCCATGTTATGAGTTGGACTGATTATTTCAAATTGTTCATCATTTTAGCTATTAGCGCACACAGGATTATTAAGCAAGTGCTGCCTGATCACAGAATCCCATCTAAAATTAGACGCAAGAACGTAAGAAATAAGAGGTCATTCAGCCCTTTGAGCTCACTTTACCATTCAATGTGATTGTGGCTGCTCTTCTACTTCAACATCATTTTCCTGCACTATCTCCCTAACCCTTGATGTTTCGGATATGTAGAGACCTGTCGATCTCAGTCCTGAACACACTCAAATGACGAGCCTCCATAGCCCTCTGGGACAGAGGATTCCAAAGATCCACCACCCCGAATAAATAAATTTCTCCTCATCTCGGTCCTAAATGGCCTCCCTCTTATTCAGAGACTGTGCACCCAGGTTCAATCCCCCCTCCTTCCCTCCCTCCTCACAGCCAAGGGAAACCTCCTTTCTGCATCTACCCTGTTGAGCCCTGTAAGGGTTTTGCATTTTGAACGAGGTCACCTGATATTCTTCTAAACTCCACATTCAATTGTTCCTCAGAGGAGAATTCGCTCACAGCCCAGAAATTAATTTAATGAACCTCATTGCACCCCTTCCATGGCAAGTTTATATTTCCTGAGGCAAGGAAACCAAAACTTCACACAATACTACAAATGTGGTTCCACCAGGGCTCTGTATAATTGCAGTTTGGCATCTTTACTCCTATATGCAAATCCTCTTGCAATAAAGGCCATCATACCATTTGCCTTCTTAATTGCTTGCTGTAGTGGCATTTTAGCTTCTAGTGACTGATAAACAAGGCTAGCCAAGTCCCTTTGAGGTTCAACACTTCCCAGCCTCTCCCGTTTAAAAAAATACTCTGGTAGACAGAACAGAAAGGCAAAATAGACAATCTCACATTTCTCCACATTGTATTCCAGCTGCCAAATCTTTGCTCATTCACTTAGCCTCTCCAAACCCCCTGACAGCATTGTTGCATCCTCCTCACAATCCACACTTGCACATTGCGTTTTGGATTGAACAAGCACAGGCTAATTCAGTATAATCTATACCCTACTCATTAAAGAAACACAGTTAACGTTTTGAGTAAAACATGGCTCCTCTTCAGGAGGTGGTGTTCTGAAGGAAGATCCATATTAAACCTGAAACGTTAACTGCGTTTCCCTCTCTACGGATGCTGCCAGACTGCTGAATATTTCCAGCATTTTCTGTTTTTATTTCAGATTTCCAGCATCTGCGGTGTTTTACTTTTATTATATTGCATTAAAGCCATCTTGTGGGACAATAGCTATCTTTATCTGACTGTCGTTCACTGTGTATCATGCAAACAGGCAAAGGGGCCACTTTCAGACCAGAAAAGGGCCTGGTCTACCTCAAGTACCCTGGAAAGGCAAAATATCTCAAAAGATTCGAACAGCAGGTTCAGCAAGCCATTTCAAACTGTGTCTATGCAAGTGGTATTTTCTATTAATGGTAGAGATTCGGTCTACCACACCTTTGAGCAACATCGTGCATGCATTAATAAATTTTAGTGCCACTGTGATGTGAGGCACATGGTCATAGGTCCCAGCAATTGGTTAATCGAATCAAACAGCATGTCCTTTGGTTATGTGTAATAAGCAGAGTACAGGCCGTACTCAACCAGCCCACACAGGTAAAACCCAAAACAAAACGTCTACTGTCTGATGAGATTGGATTGGATTAATTGTCACATGTACCGAAGTACAGTGAAAAGTATTGTTCTGCGGCTGAGGGAACATACACAGTAAGTACATAGTAGGAAAAAGAATAATCAACAGAGAACATTGACAAATGGTACATCGACAAACAGTAATTGGTTACAGTACGGAACAAGGGGCCAAACAAAGCAAATACATGAGCAAGAGCAGCATAGGGCGTCGTGACTAGTGTTCTTACAGGGGACAGATCAGATTCTACAATTCCATCACTTTATGTTTAAAAAGTGCTGCATTTCAATGTGTTGATTTCTTGAGCTATAGAAAGAAACGCACTACTGTAAAAACCAATGTGATTTAACATAGTATTCTGAAATGGCTTGACAAAGTACAAGAAAACAACCCTCAAGCGTTTACAAACTCAATGTGAACAAGTCTTTCTTCATATTACATCACATCCTGTACTGTGCACGACTAATTTAGACTTTAGAACTTCCATGTTGATGCTACTTACTACTGTCATAAAGCAGCTTGAATGCATCAGTGTCACTGCTGTAAGAGAGCAAATTTACTGAAACAATAAATATCTACCACACAGGAAATCTTGTACTAATCCTCAAAAGGTAGAGGCTACACACATTATATCTGCAATATCAAGTAAGTATCAGTTTACAAAACATATTTAATGTTAAAACAAACTGTTTCTTCCCTCGCTGGAACCTGTATTGATAATGGTTTACATCTATAGTTCTTCATATGAATCAAAAAGTGGTTTCCTTTGTTCCATTTAATTCCCAAAACAAACTCCTTTGACCAGTTGTGTTTTGAACAGACCAAGCTGTATTTCCCATATTTCTTTGTAAAGTAATCATTGTTGCAGCCTTCCCCAAGTCTCTAATGATCTTTATCCAGCCTGACAGCCTGAAGTAACTCAAAGCAACCCCACACAATCAGTCCCTTTCAGGCGATACAAGTTAAACACTAAAAGAGTAGACTTCAAAATTATTTTTCTGCCACTTGCACCTCGTAGTCATTTGTGAGTTTGCTGCGTCCTGTCTTACATGTGCCAGTGAAGTGCACACTACATGTTGTAGCTCAACAGATGAATGATGAAAACTGTAAACCCATGGCACATTGTGTACGTAAAGAGGGTTAATGACCCAGTTAAAACACCAAACGAGCAAAATTCATTTTCACATTTTGAAGGCTCACGGTATATTCAGAGAAGCTCCTCAAAACAGTTCCAATATGTACTCGCTGATTTTATGTTTTTATGATGATAGTGGTTTTTTTGTTAAATACAGTTACAAAAGATCTTGCATTTATAGCACTTTGTTATGCCATCGCGGATTGGACAGTGCTTAACCAATTAATTACATTTGAAGAGCAATCAATGTTTCTCTGAAGCTTATTTCGATCTGTCTTTAGTTTGATGTCACAATGTAATTACACCCGCACCTAACTGACTGGACAAATAAATGTTTTTAATATCTGATAGATAATCTTCCCTCTCTTTCCCCCTCTTTGTAAAAGTAAATTGGTTATTCATTTTCCATACAAACGGAGGGGAGGGAGCAAACTTTAGGAGGGGGTGAGCAATTCTGCCACTGAACAGAGAAGAGAGATACACAGGAGATGCAAAGAAAACGTTTCAGGGAGACAGGGTTGCAAAGCCGGATATGATGAGAGAGATGGAATGCAAAAGGCTTGGGGAAATTCAAAAGCTAATCTGAGACATTGGAGGGTGGCAAAGCCAATGAAGGTTAGTGAGGATGGGTGAAAATTTGTCAGCAAGACTTTTGTGCAAGTGTAGGAAGAGAGAGAGAGAGAGAGAGAGAGAGAGAGAGAGAAAGAAATACAAGAACAGGAGGAAAAGCAAACAATTGGGGTTCAGGGCAGGAATAGCTGGGTAGGAATAATGAGGGAGGTGGTGCAGCAGGGAATGTTACATGGGTGATGACCAAGAAATCCATGAAGTATTCACACCATACAAAACTATTGAAATATTTACTCGTGTAATACAGATGGAAATCATCATTGCATAGCATCTCTATCCTCAGGCTACTGTCCTGTCAGAATTCACATCTTGAAATGCTTTTTCATTCGGTTCAAATTTCTTAAAAATTGTTTTTCTTGCTTATTTTGCTTCTTGGATTTCTGGTGTTGTCTTGTTCTTTTTCCCTTGTTTTTCCCTAAGATTCCCTTGATGTTTCAATTTTTTTGTATGCCTATAACAGTCGTCTCATCAAACCCAGCAGCATCATTTATCCTATTGAAGCCTCTTAATGGACCATTCTCTATAAAGTCAGCCTTTTTCCCCCCACTCAAACTGACATTCAGTCCACGCATCTGATCCCAATAGCAGGTCAGTCAGTGCAAGGAACGGAGGTCATTGCCTCAGCTCCAACAGAAGCTTTGTGTGAGGTATGGCAAGTGGTTCACCAAAAATCTCTGTAATAGTAGGTTGTGCAGTCAGTAAACCCATTTCAATCTACTAATCATTTGCCCAACAGTATAGTTTAACATCTAAATTATACTATCCATAATCAATCTCAAATGGATATTACTTCAAGGACCAAGGCACTCAAGAATTATGCTATATTTAAACCAATTTACTGTCTGCAACATAAAATATTGTGTAGTTATTACAAAGACCATTAACCCTCACCACACAATTCTTGTTCAAGATTACTCAAAAGATTGTGCTCAACATCACAGCACCAGGGTCCCAGTCTGTGAGGAGTCTGCGCGTTCTCCCCGTGTCTGTGTGGGTTTCCTCCAGGTGCTCCGGTTTCCTCACACAAGTTCCAAAAGACGTGCTTGTTCGGTGATTTGAACATTCTGAATTCTCCTTCTGTATACCTGAACAGGCGTCGGAATGTGGCAACTAGGGGCTTCTCACAGTAACCTCATTGCAGTGTTAATGTAAGCCTACTTGTGACTAAGATTATTATTATACCTCAAAACAAAACCAAGAGAATCCTTGAAAAACCGGGCAGGTTCTGCTGCATCTGTAGGGAGTGAAAACAACGCTAAAGTTTTGACTCCATATGATTCTTCTTCAGATGAAGAAGTCATACAGACTCAAAATATTAGTGCAGTTTTCTCTGGCACAAATTCACTCTCCCCTTCTAACGCTAAAGACACAAAAGAATCTGCAATAAACCCTTTCGAATGCTTAGTCAGGAAATCACCTCAGGTTAGGCAGGCACAGTCCAAAGATATACAAGGAGATCAAATAAAGGTGTAAATATTCAAGTATGGAAACTGCTGTACATGCTTTGTCAGTAAGGAGGTAAAAGAAATACAATAGGCACCTATACGCAGTTAAATTTATGATGGAACCACCAGACAGTAGGAAGAAATGAACCCATTTTGAATGGGTTTGAGTTTCAATCTTACCCTCTTACTGGTATCATTACTTTTTCTACCTTCTGTTATATGTAAAGAGTTTTAGAAATTTGAAGATGATATCACTACCCATCACCTAATAATTACCTGATAATCCTTAGTAACTGGTTTCCACAAAGCATCTTCAAGAACTGTCATGCCCTTTACCTCAGTTCCTCAATATATGCAAGAACAAATTGCTGTCTCCCACTTGTTATCCCATTTACAGGCTATGTGGGCTTCACTGACTAGGCCTGCATTTGTTGCCCATCCCTAGTTGGCCTTCAGAAAGTGGTGGTGGACTGCCTTCTTGAAACACTGCAGTCCCCGAGGTGCAGGTACACCCACAGTACTGTTGGGGACATAATTCCAGGACTTTGATCCAGCAACAGTGATAAATGGTAAGTGACCTGGTGGGGAAACTCCAGGTGACAGCGTTCCCATATGTCTGCTACTCTTGTCCTTCTAGGTGTTCATAGTCATGGGTTTGGAAGGTGCCTGTCTAGGAACCTTGGTGAGTTCCTTCAATGCATCTTGTAGATGGCACACATGGCAGCCACAGTTTGTCGGTGGCGTAGGGATTGAATCTTTGTGGAGAGGTAGCAATCAAGCTGGCTGATTTGTCCTGCATGGTGTCAAACGTCGAGTGTTGTTGGAGCTGTATTCATACAGGCAGGTAGAGTATTCCATTACACTCCTCATTTGTGCCTGGTAGATGGTGGGCAGGCTTTGGGGAATCAGGAGGCGAGTTACGCACCATAGGATTCCTAGTCTTTAACTTTCGCTGGTCACCAAAGTATTTATGTGGCTTGTCCAGTTTCTGGTCAATAGTAACCCTTGGATGTTGACAGTAGAGGATTCTGTGATGGTAATGTCACCGAATATCAAGAGGTGATGGTTAGATCATCTTTTTGCGAGATGGCCATTGCCTGGCACTTGTGAGGCATGAAAGTATTTGCCATGTGCCAGTCCAAGCCTGGATATTGTCCATGACTTGCTGCATTTGTACACGAATTGCCTCAGTATCTGAGGAGTTGTGAATAGCACTGAACATTGTGCAGACATCAGCGAACATGCTCACTTGTGACCTTATGATGGAAGGAAGGTCATTGATGAAGCAGCGGAAGATGATTGGGTCGGGAACACGACCCAGAGGATCTCCTGCAGTGATGTCCTGGAGCTGAGATGACTGACCTCCAACCACCACAACCATCTTCCTTTGTGTCAGGTAGGACCCCAACCAGCAGAGTTTTTTTTGCTAAGGCTCCTTTATGCCATACTCAGTCAAATGCTGCCTTGATGTCAAGGGCAGTCACTCTCAGCTCACCTCTGGTATTCAACTCTTTTGTCAACGTTTGAACCAAGACTGTAATGAGGTCAGGAGCTGAGTTACACTGGCGGAACCCAAACTGAGCGTCCGTGAGCAGATTATTGCTGAGTAAGTGCAGTTTGATAGCACTGTTGATGACTCCTTCTATCACTTTGCTGATGATGGAGAGTAGGTTTGATTTGTCCTGCTGTGTGTACAGGACATACCGGAACAATTTTCCAGGTAGATGCCAGTGTTGCAGCTGTACTGGGACAGATTGGCTCGGAGCGTGGCAAGTTAAGGAAGACAAATCTTCAGGACTATTGCCAAAGTATTGTCAGGGCTCAGCCTTTGCAGTATGCAGTGCTGTCAGCCATTTCTTATTATCACGCGGAGCAATTAAATGGCTAAAGATAGACATCGGTGATGCTGAGGACCTCAAGGAAACCAAGATGGATCATCCCACTCGGCAACTCTCACTAAAGATTGTTGTAAATGCTTCAGCCTTCACTAAACTGCTGAGCTCCTCCTTCATTGAGGATGTTATTTATAGTCCACCACCATTCATGGCTATATGTGGAAGGACTGCAGTGCTTAGATCTGGTGCATTGGTTGTGGAATTGCTTAGTTCCGTCTATTGCTTGCTGCTTATGTCGTTTGACACACAAGTAGTCCTATGTTGTGGCTTAACAAGTTTGATACCTTATTTTTAGGTATGCTTAGTGTTGCTTCCTGGCATGCTCACCCAGCACACTTTTATTTTTCTTTCTGAATTTAGAGTACCCAATTACTTATTTTTTTCCAATTAAGGGCAATTTTAGCTTGGCCAATTCACCTGACCTGCAAATCTTTGGGTTGTGGGGGTGAATTTGCAAACACCACACAGAAAGTGACCCAGGGCTGGGATTCAAACCCAGGTCCTCAGCGCTGTAGTTCCAGTGCTAACCACTGTGCCACCGTGCTGCCAACCCTGCACACTTTATTGAACCAGGCTGATCCTCTGCCTTGGTAGTAATGGGGGATTTACCGCGCCATGAGGTTACAGATTGCGGTTGAATACATTTCTGCTGCTGATGGCCCACAGCGCTTCATGGATGCCCAATCTGGAGATGCTGGATCGGTTCAACATCTAGCCTATTTAGCACAGTGGTAGTGCCACACAATATGATGGAGGATATCCACAATGAAAAGACAGGACTTTGTCTCCACAAGGGTCATGTGGTAGTCACTCCTATTGCTACAGTCATGATCTGATGCAACTGCAGCAGGCAGGTTGGTGAGGATGAGGTCAAATATGTTTTTTTCCTCTTGTTGGTTCCCTCACGCCCTGCTGCAGTCCAAATCCAGCAACTATATCCTTTAGGACCCAGCCACCTCAGTCTGAAGTCCCCACACAGATATATTCTGTGCCCTTGCCACCCTCAATGTTTCCTCCAAGTGGAGGATTACACATTCATCAGCTGAGGGTGAATCGCACATGGTAATCAGCAGAATGCCTCCTTGCCCATGTTTGACCTGGTGAAATGAAATGTCATGTGATCCAGGGTCATGTTGAGGACCCCCAGAGCAACTCCCTCTCAGCTACAAAGCACTGTGCTCCCAGCTCTGCTGGTCGGTCCTGTTAGTGTACAGGATATATCCAGGGATGGTGATAGTGGTGTCTGGGACATTATCTGTAAGGTATGATTCAGTGAGTTTGACAATATCAGGCTGTTGCCTGATTAGTATGTAAGAAAGCTCGCCCGATTTTGACACAAGCCCTCAGGGGCATCAAGTTGGCACAGTGGTTAACACTGCTGCCTCTCAGTGCCAGGAACCTGCACTCAATTCCGGCCTTGGGTGACTGTCTGTGTGGAGTTTGCATTTTCTCCCCATGTTTGCGTGCATTTCCTCCGGTTTCCTCCCACACTCCAAAAATGTGCAGGTTAGGTGGATTGGCCATGATAAATTGCTCTTTAGTGTGCAGGTTAGGTTACGGGTATAGGGTGGAGTGGATCGGTGCAGACTCCATGGGCCCAAAAGCCTCCTTCTGCACTGAGGCATTAGATGATTTTATAATATGAGTAAGGAGGGCTTTGCAGAGTCAACATGGCTGGATTTGTCATCATCATTTCCTAGGTTGATGCCAAGTGGTCCGCCCAGTTTCATTCTTCTTTGTTTCCTTCATAGGTGATTGAATACAACAGAGTGGCCTGCTAGACCATTTCAGACAGCATGTAAGAGTCAGCCACATTTCTACGGGTCTGGAAATCACCTGTAGGCCAGACCAAGTTAGGATGGCAAGATTCCTTCCCTAAACGAAATTAGTGAATCAGTTGTTTTTTTTATGATAATTGACTATAGTTTTCTTGGTCATCATTAGTCTGTTAATTCCAGATGTTGTTTTCCTACCACAAGACATTCCTTTTTGTCAAGAGACCCTTTTGATCCATTGTCACATCTTGGACTTTGATAAAAGCAGTGCCACGCAATAACCAACCAGGTAAAAGCTCAGCTATAGAACATAGAACAGTACAGCACAGAACAGGCCCTTCGGCCCTCGATGTTGTGCCGAGCAATGATCACCCTACTCAAACCCACGTATCCACCCTATACCCGTAACCCAACAACCCCCCCCCCCCCTTAACCTTACTTTTTAGGACACTACGGGCAATTTAGCGTGGCCAATCCACCTAACCCGCACATCTTTGGACTGTGGGAGGAAACCGGAGCACCCGGAGGAAACCCACGCACACACGGGGAGGACATGCAGACTCCGCACAGACAGTGACCCAGCCGGGAATCGAACCTGGGACCCTGGAGCTGTGAAGCATTTATGCTAACCACCATGCTGCCCCGCTATCTCCCCAACTTTCAACTGTACCATTAATGCCAAATCACTACCATTAATCCTTGCAAGTTAAGACTGATCAAAAGCTTAACTGGAGAAGTCATAACCATATTATTGACAAGAGGAGAGCATAGGCTGGGTCTGCAACAACTGTCTCATCCAGTGGTTCTCCACTACCTGTCCCTGGAACACATCACAAGTGTCATGGAATGCTAACCACTCACCTAGATGGTTGCAGCTGTACAACACTAGGGATGCTTCAAGGTGATACAAGTGGTTAGCACTTCTGCCTCACAGCACCAGAGACACAAGTTGAATTACGGCCTTGGGTGACCGTGTCTGTAGAGTTTGCAAATTCTCCCCTTGTCCACGTGGGTTTCCTTTGGGTGCTCCGGTTTCCTCCAACAGTCCAAAGGTGCTCAGGTTACGTGGGGTGGAAAGGAGGGCGGATCTAAGTGGGGCACTCTTTCAGAGGGTTGGTGCATTCTTAATGGGCCAAATTGCCTCCTTCTGTACTGTAGGGGTTCTATGGATCCCAAAGAGAGCAGTATGCCGTATTGACATTCTTGAAACTGGACTCAGTATCTACCCCCATGATGACCTTTGACAGCAGTACGTGCTGTGTAGAGTATGGACTGCACCTACCCACCATGATTAATTTGACAGCAGTTCCCCTCCATGCAACATCGACTTGACTTGTTGTCAGCTCAGTATGCACCAACGGAAATGGATATTAAACAAGGTGAGGTGTGAAAGCAACTTTTCGGAAATGTCAAAACGTTGACATTATTGCCTCCTTTTTTTGTTAAAACAGCCAACATTTTTCTATAAATTGTTATCCACTTTCGTACACGCAACACAAATTGGTCCTTTTTCCAGTGGCTCTGCCCACTGACAAAAAGATAGCCTCTTGCGTAACCAATTTGTTTTTTTCTTGCCCCTTGCTCTTGTCTCTCTATGCCAGATATAAATCAACATTCAAAGTGTCTAGTGTAATAAAAATGACAAGATGAATAAAAAAGCCATCCAAAATGGAGAGATGAAACAATGTTTGCAAGATCATATCAAACCAATTAGGATATGTGATGTGTAATGAATGATGTTGAATTATTAAGTGCAAACTAGGTCAAAGCTCTTGCGCCACACAGTTGCAATAATTTATATGAAAAATAATTACGGAATGTAATTGCAGGTTGATTGGGGTTTTAAGCAAGGAAACACATCAATATAATGTGTAGTGCATCAAAGAAATAACAGAGTTTTCCCTTTAATTCATGACTCACCAGTTGCAAATTATTGCCAGTATGAGTTTGCGGATCTCAGCCAGGGTACGCAGCCAGCTGGGTTGCTATAAATGTCCTCAGCGCCCCTTGTTTAGCAAAGTAGGCATGGTAATGCAAAGTAAGCATTTTTTGTCCCCCCCCCCCAAATCGTTTCTGGGACATTTAATACAAGATTATCAATTTTACTCCATTACTTTATAACATTTTAGCATCTGTAAAACATGTAGTTTTAATTTTAAACTGTAATCAGTTTCAAATGAGGCAGAATTTGAATTCAGATTAATGTAGATTAACCTGACCCACGTTTATGTGACAGAACCATTAACTTAAATTGAACTAATGTTGACCCAATGTCTCTCACAGCTTTCCAGACACCAGACAGTTTTAAACGCAAAGTTAATTGCAATATCCAATAGGAACCATACTGTCAGTTAACAAACATTCAAAATGTTGCATAGGTTGGATTTCCAAACATCCAGCTGTCCAAAACATGGACATTTTTGAAAATGTCCCAAACCCTGGTGCATTAATGATAACTTTATGAGAAACTTCACAACTGGTAAATTAATTTACTAACAAAATGGTTTATTTTTTTCTCTTGGCAGAGCCGAGTGTCGTTCTCGGATCAGAGTAAGCACTGGAATGAAGAAACCATTCTCGGGTTGACCCCAGAGAATGGAATCTGCAAGAGATGTACGCAAACAGGCCTTTAAGATCTGCCTACCCCCTGCCTTCCCTATTCTCCAGACAGAGAACTACCCCTTTCCACCAGTGGAACGGAGTCGAGGATTCTCTCCACATTTCCAACTGCAACATTCTCAGTTAATTGCTCGGGAAAGGATCATTAAATCCTGCAGTGCAGAAGGAGGCCATTTGGCCCATCGAGTCTGTGCCGACCCTCTAAAAAGAGCATTCCACCCAAGCCCACTTCCCTGCTATTCCTATAACCCCTTAATCTAACCGACACATCCATGGATACTAAAGGGCAAATTAGCATGGCCTATCCATCTAACCTGCACATCTTTGGACTGTGGGAGGATTCCAGAGCACCCTGAGGAAACCCAAGCAGTCAGTGAGAAAGTGCAAACTCCACACAGTCACCTGAGGCAGGGATGGAGCCCAGATCCCTGGAGCTGTGAGGCAGCAGTGTTAACCACTGTGCCAACTTGCCACCTGTGTGATCAGTTTGTTCATACAGTTCTCATGACACCTGTGTGAATTGAATTGAAAAATTGCTTATTGTCACCAGTAGGCTTCAAATGAAGTTACTGTGAAAAGCCCCTAATCGCCATATTCCGGCACCTGTTCGGGGAGGCTGATATGGGAATTGAACAGTGCTGCTGGTTGCCTTGGTCTAAAAGCCAGCTACTTAGCCCAGTGTGCTAAACCAGCCCCCAAGGATCTAGTCAGTAATCTTTGTTTTTGTCTTTCCAGTGAGTCGATATTCGCTCAGTTTTTAAAAATGGCGAAAGGAGTCTCATCATCATCCAGAATCTGGGAAAAATTATAAACTCAGCGCAGTCTCTGCCCCGGGACTGCTGGATTTTGGATTCCGGGACTTGTTTGATATTTGTGCATGATTTCCAGGAATAGGAAGGAAAGTGAACGGCAGGAAGAGTTACTTTCTGGTGCTTTGCATCTCAAATATACATTTTTGCAAGGCAGAGGTAACTTCTGGCTGGTAAAAGTAAACTGTATCAATTCTGGCTTGATTCAATTCAGTTGGGGGGGGGGGGGGGAGGGTGTTGCCGGTGACCAGCATCAAACCAAACATTTTCATTACCACCTAAGCTTTTGAACACAGTGCTTTTTAAATTTCTAAAAAATGGAATATGCTATGTTCTGCTGCTGCACTCCCATTATCCACCGTGTAACTCCAGATCCTAAGGAAGGCCAGTGCACAAAAAGGCCAACATTTAAGTCATTGCATAACTGCCTGTGTAAAACAAATAATGATATTAATTTTGCAACCACTTTGATGAACACACTCAGCTCGTCATTCCTCCTTTTATTGCGGTCAAACCAATTTTGCAACAACCGATGAGCCTCTCGAGTCAGCCCTAAATGACCACAGGAAGGTATCCAATTTAAACCAATTTTTTTTTTTTTAAAACATGGCAAGGCACCCATCATACAATACCACAGTTCTTACCAATCCTGTACTAAATTTTCAGGGGCTCAACCTTTTTCCTGGGAGTGTATTCCAGTGGGAAATTCAAGTTTTGGTTGGGTTTCCATTTCAGCCTCACACATATGATGGTTGCTTCCTATTATCTGCCTGGTTCCCAATTATATTGTAGAGGGCTGCTCTTCACGGTTTATATTCAAATAGAAATGGGGGGGAGTGGGGAATCAAGCTCCCTGTTTCCATTCATTTTGTTGCTAATTATTTTACTCTTTGACTATGTGATTCACCACAATCAAACTGTTCATAATGTTTCCAGTTTCATCTCAAATCAAAGCAATTGTCAGCTGATAGCTGTAGCACATTTGAAAGCAGAGTACCAATCCTCGATTTGCCTCGTATCAAAGCAGAAATATTTTTGTCTGACACGTCCTGCTATGCTTTTGCCACATAGACTCAATTGGAATTGTACTTCTATTTGTTCAAGTTTCTCATGAATTGTATCACTTTACACTCAAATTTCTGGGTGGATCCCACATTTGGGCACCTTAAATATTGCACCATAAGAAGGGTTGTCAGTCAGCACATCTTCTCATCACAAATTGCAGCACAGCTGTATTTCTGTTCTGCAGAAACAACTTAGAACACACGGATGATTCTTCTTCTTGGATGTTATGCTTGCTCTTAGCTTCCCCAAGACCCATATAAACACTTCATCACCTAAATCAATCACTTCAGTCATCCTGCTCATGTGTTCAAATTTGGTAAATCTAAAAGACCAAAAATTCAAATTATGTTAAGTTTTTGAATCCTTGTTAGTTCTTTACAATAACGATATTACAGGAGCAGCTACAAACAGTGCTGCTAGCAGTCCAGTCAACTTAAGGCTGGCTCACAAAGCCTACTCAGGTGATTATATGGGCCCCTTCAATGAGCTATCATTGATGGAGCTCATACTCCAATTGGCCAACCAATAAAGCCAATTGGAGTTCATTACACCCCCCCCCCCCCCCCCCCCCCCCAAGGTCCGAGGAATTCCTGCCAGCTGGCATTCCTCTGAGCTTCTTCCTGCTCCTCATGTCTGGGTCTGTCATCTCTGTGTCGTCTGCCGGGTCGTTCTCCGAAGTGGGCGGGGTGTACCTTATAGGTGCCCGTCTTTTCCTTGACGACCTCCTTGGAAGTTGTTCTTCCTCCTCCTCGGGGAGAGGTGTCGCGGCGGCCTCGTCGAGTGTGTCCATCTCCGACTCGGATGACTGGATGACGGGGTCTGGGGTGTGGGTATCCTTTCCATCTGGGCTATCCCAGCTTCAGGCGGTCTCCAGGTAGTCCTGGCAGACTTGGGGGCAGTTCTGGGATTTTCCTTTTTCCCTCTATTCCTCAGGCTTTTCCTGAGAGAGGCTATCTGGTAGCAGGACCCGTTGTGGTAGTCCCTCTCACAGGTATCTACCTCCATTGGCGTGCCCTGTAGTTCCTGCGCCCCACTTGCTGCCTTTTCTAGGGACAGTGCGAGCTGTAACGCCTGCCTGCAGTCTAGCTCCGTTTCCGCCAACAGGCGTTTCTGTATTGTGAGGTCGTTTATACCTCACACTAACCGGTCCCGAAGCATTTCATTTAGCGTCGGGCCAAACTCACATTTTTCCGCCAGCCTTCTCAGGCGGGTCAAGAAATTCGTGACTGACTCCCTGTCTTCCCGCTTCGCTGTGTAGAATCTGTACCTACGCAAAATGAGGGGTGGTTTTGGGTCGTAGTGCTCTTTCACCAATTCCATTACTTCTTGGAAAGTTTTCGTGTCCGGCGCATCGGGATAATTCAGACTACGTATAATGGCGAAAGCGGAGGGTCCGCACGCCGACAGCAGGATAAGCCGTCTCCTTTCGTCCGTCAGTATATCATTTGCCCGGAAGAAGTAACACATTCTTTCCAAATACTGGGACCAGTCCTCAATAGCCGGGTCGAATGCCTCTAACCTCCCAAAAAACGGCATTTTTAAAATGGCAAGGATTACCCTCCGAGTGTGGCAGCTGGTCTCCGCAAAATTCGTAGTTTACCTCGTCGCCACTATAGTAATCCACGGGAGGCAGGAGTTCCGTCACCACACCAATATTTATTTACAATAACGATATTACAGGAGCAGCTACAAACAGTGCTGCTAGCAGTCCAGTCAACTTGAGGCTGGCTCACAAAGCCTACACAGGTGATTATATGGGCCCCCTCAATGAGCTATCATTGACGGAGCTCATACTCCAATTGGCCAACCAATAAAGCCAATTGGAGTTCATTACACCCCACAACCAAAAGATGTGCAGGTTAGGTGGATTGGCCACAGTAAATTGTCACTTAATTGGGAAAAAAAAGAATTCCAAATCAATTCTTTGCCCCTTGAGCTAAGAATGAAATACACCATTATGCAGAAGCTCTGGGGTAAAGCAGATTCATATAGGCTCAGTTGCAATGACTCAATTGTGAATGCACACACGAAGATCTTGGAAATACCAGAGGACTGTTATCATCAATGGAACTCTACCTTAAGGCAAATCACCGCCTTTAGGGGAGGGGGGGGCACAAATGAAACTAACTTAATCATATAAGCAGTACAAGCATGACCACTTGCTAGGGAGGCTGCTGAATGAGGGGAGGCCATTAGATATGGGGTGGGTCTTGTTAATTGTATGGAAATTGATCTTAAGCGGTGATAATTGGTTTCTCGTCACGCTATGGCAAGATCCCGATTTTGCCTACAGGAGTGGGCCGGTTGCATTGCAAACGGTTTGCCGCCTGGCACGGTTCTCATTTTTGGCCTCTCCCACTATTCACTGGCCTCGTTTCGCTTGAGCGAAAGCATAACGAGGCCAGAGAATCGCACTTCTAGGGTCAGGTCAGAGTCCCATGGTCTCAGAACCATCCTGAAAATGAAATGAAAATCGCTAATTGTCACGAGTAGGCTTCAAATGAAGTTACTGTGAAAAGCCCCTAGTCGCCACATTCCGGCGCCTGTTCGGGGAGGCTGTTACGGGAATCGAACCGTGCTGCTGGCTTGCCTTCAAAGCCAGCGATTAGCCCTGTGAGCTAAAAAGCCCCTAACATTCCATTGTCTCAGCCAGTGCACTCCACAATTGGAGTTTATGAGGCAGTGGGTGCATGGAGGCTGCATTCAGCTCACCACAAAAATGTTTTCTAATCAACGCCCAAGTATTAACCTGCAGATATCTGTTTCAATGCCTCCAGGCACTTTTAAATCATGCTAATCATCAAATAACCATCAACTCGTAGGCGAAAACCGGAATTTCAAACAGGTACATCTTATTAACACGCAGGACCTGCTCAGTACTCGATTCATCTTTGCATCAAAATAACCAGCAAACCATTCTGGGTGCTGACAGATGTGCTGTGCATTTCCAGAATTATTTGGGTTGTACAATAGTTACCGAAAGACCAAAAGCAGTTTTATTTCTAATGTTTTCTGGGTAGCTTTTGATGCATCACAGTCAGAACCATCTGAAATTTGCAATGTAACGTATCTTCCCCTGCACCCCCCAGATTCGATGCCCTGAGTTTGGATGTTACAGCTCTATCTCACCAGCTCAAGAAATATAGAAGCGAATTATTTCAACAGTAGTGAGCTCAATTAACTCAACATAAATTAGGATTAAATCTAGGGCTTCCTGGTCTGTCAGACTCGACCACAGCAAGTAGATTTCAAGGCCACTGAAGAATCCAACTCATGTCGTGTTTATTTAATCTGTACAAATGAAAAAAATTTATCATACAAAATAACTACCGAACCTACTATTAAAGTGGATTTAATGTAGATGTTAAACTCAGCCTCTGTAAAATGTTGTCCAAAACATTTTATTTGTAAAGGCTGAAATGAATGCACCATCTTTACAATGATGGTGACATGCCCACAAATTTATTTCAAAACATTTGTGTTGTGTGGTTTTTTCATTCATCTTCTTCCCATTCCTCCAACGTCTGCTCAGAAGCAATATTTGTGGAGCGATGTATATATAACCTACACACACTCTTTTCTGCTAAATGTGCGAAGTCTGCTGGCTCCCTTGGGGGAGAGAGAAGAGAGGAGAAGAGATATTGATCATTTCAATCAGATAGGATTCCTCTGCGTTGCCAGCCACACACAAGCACCAAGTGACAATAAGTAGGCTATCCTGAATGTGGAGGACAACGCACTTCCTTTTATAGCATTTGGAAATTGTGTAATATTTAATTTGTATTTAAAATCCTATGTATGGGATGTCCAGATATGACAGATACAAACAATGCACTTCTGGCTGTTACATTACAATCCTTTACCAAACTACTGATCGCTGAATGACTCAAGCCTGTGCTTGTTTAATAATTAGACATTTGGGCCTTGACGGATAATGTTCATTCTTATCAGAATGCATCAGATGGCATAACTATCCAATTCTCCTAAAGCAGCATCATCCTCTGCCTTAGCAAAACGTTCAGACACATGCAAGCATAGTTTCAGAAATTAACCCTAAAAATATCAAAATGCGATGATGCTCCAAATGCAGTTTTCCATCTTGGTCTTCCCCATTTTGTTTCTATAATCCTCCAAGCTCTGTAGGCGCAGAATCTCCCATTTAGAAGGAAGGTTTTTCAAGTGAATCAAACGTCAAAATTGAATAGCCAGTGTTTATAGTGAGTTAAACCAACACTTCGAAATTTTCCCTAACACCATTCTCTTGAATACAACATTGTCATGACCAATGAAGGGTAATGCTTTGCAATATAAATGCAATCCTTAATGAAGGCAAAACAGCCCTTCAAATGGTCTGTAGACTAGCAAGTTGCAGCAGGATTCAAGTGGTTTGATTTTGCATAGGAAACAGTCCCAGAGAGCAGGTGAAATTGCCATTTATTTCCTCCTCCACAGCCCTACCTGCCTTCACCTCTGCCTTTTTGTCACTGGAAAGCTTAACCATGCCAATAATTATACTATGGCTCTGCTGACAAGACTCCCCTCATTTCCTCTCCGCAAAGTCAATTACATCCAATATTCTGCCTGTACCTGAACCTGCTCCGCCACGGGCCACCAATTGACCTTGTACTCACTCTCCCAATTCAAAATTTACAATTCTCATCCTCATGTTTCAATTGTTTCAGCCTCGCTCCTCTTTATTTCTGTACCTCCTCCACGCCAATAACCCCACTCATTTTGCACCCTCCGACAACTTTGCACACCCATTTAGCAGTCAGTGTTTATGATTATGCTGTTGTAAAGCATCTTAATATGCTTTCAAATGGTAGCAAATGGTACCAGTTAAAACACTAGTTGTTTTAACCTCTGAACATAAACATAATTCTTAAAGAAGACATTATTTGGCAGGCAAATGGAGGTCCATCCTGCTCTTCTAGCACTGAAAGCACATTTAATTCCAAAAGAAAAGTGTAGTCTTAATTGTACAGAAGATGGTCGGCTCCCATCTGCGGCAACCACAAGTTCACGCCAGCCATGCTAAGTGACATCTTTAGGAGGTGGAGACAGGACGGAGGGGGAGGACACTGGCCATTATGGACTTCTACACAGAGGACAGGCTAGCAAACTTAGAGGAACTGACAAGACTGCAGCTACCCAACGGAAACTAACTCCGACATCTAAGGTTAAACACTTTCTCCACAAGGAAATTACAACATGCCCACAGACCCAAGATGCAGAATGTTAGAGGAACTACTGGATGCGGGTAACCTGGGCGCGGGGATCTGCAGGGACCTGTACAGATGGCTATTAGAAAGGGCACATGCCCCACTTGACAAAACACGGGAAAAATGTGAGGAAGAACTAGGGGTGGAAATAGGGTGGGGACTCTGAACAGGGCCAACTCCACCTCCACTTGCACAAGGCTAAGCCTCATGCAATTGAAATTGGTGCACAGAGCATACCTGACATGAACCTGAATGAGCAGGTTCTTCCTGGAGGTGGAGGACAATGTGAATGGTGCCAGGGACGCCCGGCCCACATTTTCTGGGCATGCCCGAGACTTGTTGGGTTCTGGACAGCCTTCTTCAAGGCAATGTCCAAGGATGTGGGGGTGAGGGTGGAACCATGCCCAAGAGTAGCAGTCTTTGGGGTACTGAACCAGCCAGAACTATTTATGGGAAGTGGGCCACCGGCCTTGCCTTTCCTTCCCTAATCGCCCGCCAAAGAATCCTGCTCGGCTGGCGATCAGCTCCACCAGCCACAGCTGCAGACTGGCTGGCAGACCAGTCGGACTTTTTCCACTTTGAGAAAATCAAATTTGCCGTCCGATGGTCAGAGGAAGGCTTCCACAAATGTGGAGGCCGTTCACCAACGACGGGGGGGTGTGACGACGGGAGGGCGGGCTGATAACAGTGGAGAATTCTTGTACATTGTACCCGATCCACATACCCTTGTCTGCTCTACAGTGTTCAAACTGAAAAACTACACTAAAAACATTTTTAAAATAAAATTTTACAGCATATTTACTGCTAATCACAATCAGGCCTGCATTACAGTATTACAAAATGCCTTGATCATCCGTTCTCCACTACTTACAAGTTCCTACGTAATATTCTTTTAAAACCAAATTCCAACCAGAATTCCATTAACATAGGCCTCTTTGACCTGAAGTAGCGAGCAAAAAAAAAATTGAAATTGACGGATCCATCATTATCCCATTGACTATACTAGGATGGATTCAGAACATGAAGCAAATTATCCTTTGACAACACAGCACTTTTTGAGCGAGCAGCTTGCATTTCATGAATTAAAAAAACAGATTATAATAGCTTCTGAAAAAGAACACAGGAGCAATCCATATAGAACCTAATTAAACATCCAAATTAAGGGTTGTTGGGTATTCAACCAGCCATGAACAGTAAAAAAAAACCTTAGGTCAACATTAAGCACAATAGGAAGCGATCTCTATTATACTGACTTGCTGTGTTTCACAAGGAAGTTGAGCTTCACATTTTGCCAAGCAAATTCTCATCTTCTGTGCATGGCAAGTGAATTTCAGTGCCATTGTAAATGGAAAAAATCCAAATTGTTTTATATCCTGTACATTTCTGAACTGAACATTGGAAAATTACACAATCAAATCAATTTTGGAGATCTTCAGCATATGACAACATTGAAATATTGAATGTCTTTCAGTGCTTTCAAATGTATAATGCTGAGGAATCCTCTCACATAATTCATTACTATTTTGACAGAATTGTATGCAAAAAACGCAAGTATTATAATATCAAATGTTCATCACAGTATTGCAAACATCTGATATACTGACAGAGAGTATTAAAGTGAGATAATTTATATAGAGACAAGGCAATTACTTTCTGCATAAAGGTAATAAAGCCAGCTGTCATTACAGGTTAAGATCTGTTATAGTACGGATTACCAGCACTTGCGAGCGTCAGTGAAAATCATGATCCAAAAGTTACAAATTGGGGGATGGGGAGGAAAGGCTTGAATTAAATAAGCTGCTACAATAAAGTTGAAAATGTATCCATAGTTGAAATTCTACAGGCCTGAAATCTGTTCAAGTACCCATACTATCGTTTGTCCATTGTTTTCTAAAATGGTTTTATTGACAGACTAATAATCATACGCCTTGTAATCAATGGAGTTCTAGTCAATTGTAAGATTTAATTAGGATTTATTTTCCATGTCAAATTCCCAAAATTATAAATTTTATCCTAAAAAAAACACATTTGGAGACTGCATTTTGAGCAGTACAGCATCAGAATGAAACGTGGACATTTTCAGGTCTATCAAAAGCATTCACGGTGATACAAAGAATTTTAAAAGGGGTTAGGTTATTACAAAAAAAGTATAATGAACCAGTTGGCTTTAATAATGTCCAAGTGCAATTTCCTCACACAAACCAAATGCAGATGCCAATGAAGTGTAAGGAGTCATTTATCATAAAGCATAGCAATCGTGATTTTGATAGAGTGGCCTCAATACGTTTGTCGCTTTACATTCTATATTTATTCAATTACATTTGAGAGGAAAAAAAAAACTGAGGTTGTTATGCAAGTACAAATTATCACTCAGATCATCACAAAGCATTTCACAACCAACAAATTATTTTTGTAGGCTAATGAATGTAGTTGTGTAACAAAATGTGACTGGAAATTGTGCACAGCAACATCTCCCAAAATGGTTATGAAATTCATGACTTTTCTTGCGCGGAGGATTAATGACCAGGGCATGTGTACTGGTTATAATAATAATCTTTATTATTGTCACAAGTAGGCTTACATTATCACTGCAATGAAGTTACTGTGAAAATCCCCAAGGCGCCACTCGCCAGCGCCTGTCCGGGTACATAGAGGGAGAATTCACAATGTTCAATTCACTTTACACGCATGTCTTTCTGGACTTGTGGGAGGAAACCGGAGCACCCCAAGCTACCCATACAAACCTGGGGAGAACATGCAAACTCCGCACACACAGTGATCCAAGCCAGGAATCGAACCTGGGACCCTGGTATTGTTAAGCAACAGTGCTAACCACCCTGCTACCGTGCCACCCATTTCAGATAAGTTAACAACTAAAACAGGAGCTTTTGCAGAACATGAGCAGAATGCAACTTTATACGCTAAAGCAATGTGAACGAGCATTTAAAAAGCACGTCAAAGGATTAGATCATCAAAATTGTTACTGAAGTTTGGTTAAGTAGTTATGCGAACCAGGAATTAAGGAAAAGGTAAGAATCCATCTAATAACATCCCCAAATGCATTAGCCAAGCCTATCTACACCACCTCTACTTCATTATTGTAGATTTCAGAAACACTTTTCTTGGTGCAACGTATTCATGGTCTCATTAAAACATATTGACAATACTTCAAAAAAAAGATTTCAATTAGGTATACCAAAAGCTTTACTGGAACAGAGTTATTTAGAAGTTCAATTACAAAATATGTTTTATGCCAGGCATTAACAATGTGGGGGTCGGGAGGGTCGCAAAGCCAGTCATCGCGGCGTTCCCGATCGCAGGAATTCACACGTAACAGCCAGCTTTTAACAATGCGGCCGCGACCAGCTAAAAAATGCAGGTGCACTGCGCATGTGCACCCGCTCATCAGTGCGCATGCGGCCCGTGAGTGTTGGGACCTAAACCCGGGGTTAAAGTGCGACTGTGGCACGGCGACGGCTAACTGCGTGGTGATCACCGATGATGAACAAGGCTATGACCTCAATCTGTTTTGCATTCCTAAACATTACTCAAATAATCTGGAGAGAGTATATATTTCTCATGGTTCAATCATGGACAGAACTGAACGTTTATCAAGGGATATAATGAAAGCCACGGAAATCATCACATCGTCGCCCTCTGTGTACTGAAGGGTGGCTCTAAATATTTTGCTGACCTTTTAGACTACAATAAAGCATTGAATCGAAACAGTGACTAGTCAATCCCAATAACGGTGGACTTCATCCACGTGAAGAGTTACTGTAGTGATCAGTAAACTGGGGAGCTCCTCAGAGTTTACAAACTGAGGTACGAAATCCACGCTCTCCTCCTGTGAACCTGATTGGAGTGAGATCATGAGGACCAAGCAGGCTTACCTCTCGCATTCAAGGTAAGAGAAAATGGTGGGTCGCAAATGTTGGCCTACATGGGTCACGAAGGTCGACCGGCGCGAGTGGGGAAGTTCGGCCGACGTGGGTTGCGAAGGTCGGTCGGTTGGTAAAAATGGGTCCCCGGAAAGAAAGGTTGAAAAAAATCTGTTTTATTCCATCATATCAGCCGGTTGTATCACTACACAGTTTTTTGCGGGACCTTGATCTTCAAAAAGGCTGCTACTTTTCCTACATTACAACAGTGACTATGTTTCAAAAGAATTTCATTGGAAGTGAATTACTTTGTATATCTTGAGGTTGTGAAAGACACACTAGCTATTTGTGAAGTAATGCAAAGAATACAAAAATGCTCTTGGGTGATGTACCCATGCAGGTCACAGAAAAGTCAGAAAACAGCACTTCAGCACATCTACAAGGTGGTACACGTGCAGAGTTCTTAATGCTAGGAGCGCATCACTCCTCTCATGATATTTTTAAAATTACAAAGTATTAAGATTCAGATTAATTTTGGATTGGAGTAATGGTACAGCTACACTCATAGCTATGTGAGCCAACCTCTTTGATTTCATGAACTGCCCGGTTTGTCCCAGGTCCAGTTCTAACTCCAGAGTTACACTGCCATTGTTCACAGTAATTCCCACATGAACAGTTTATATCAAATGCAAAAATCACAGCATAAATGCAGCTCAAGTCTTTTTGTGATTCGTTAAATCTCCTGCGCCAGAAAATAGCTTCTAGGAGCATTATATGCTTGACAGATCGCTTTTGTTTATCTTTATGTGATCACTCATCGCGAACTTTAAATTATAAGTTCAATTTGTGGATTGCAAAATGCTTGAGAAATCCACATGCCAATGGTAAGCAACAAGGGACAGAAAGGTTTGATGAAACTGGAATCGAATGCAAGCTGAGCAGTTCTTCAGATTATCTAATATCACAACTACAATTTCAACATTTTGGCTGCACCAGCTGCAAATTCATCTGAAGCAGTGCCATACATTTACTCCACGAGATGTTCAGGCAGCACTTTTCATTTGTTTTCTGGTTTAGGAGTAATATGCATGTAAGTTATTAAGTCCAACAACAGCCTCACGATATTCAAGAGAGAGAATTTATTATTTGCTCTCCCTATTCCCATAACCTCTATTTTGCCCAGTAAGAAGTTTTACAACACCAGGTTAAAGCCCAACAGGTTTGTTAGGAATCACTAGCTTTCGGAGCACAGTGCTTTAACCTGTTGCGACTTTAACCTGGTGTAAGACTTCTTACTGTGCCCACCCCAATCCAACGGCGGTATCTCCACATCATCTGTATTTTGCCATTAATTGTAATTCCCAATGTACAAACTACATCTAACTCTCTAAGATACATTGTGTACTTCCAGGATTCTGTTTCTTTTATTTTGTATTTCACTGTTTATGTTTTTTTCTTATTTTAATCCACTGGCAAGAGTGAAAACAATGGCTGGGACCCCCCCCTCCTCCCCCCCTCCTCCCCTCCCCCCCCCCACCACCTCCCCCCCTCTACCACCTCCACCCCCCCCCCTCCCCACCCTCTCCCCTCCGCCCCCCCACCCCCTCCCCACCGCCCCCCCCACCCCCCCCCCCCTCTACCACCTCCACCCCCCCTCCCCACCCTCTCCCCTCCGCCCCCCCACCCCCTCCCCCCCTCTACCACCTCCACCCCCCCTCCCCACCCTCCTCTCCCTCCTCCCCCACCTCTCCCTCCTCCCCCACCTCTCCCTCCTCCCCCACCTCTCCCTCCTCCCCCACCTCTCCCTCCTCCCCCACCTCCCTCCTCCCCCACCTCTCACTCCTCCCCCACCTCCCTCCTCCCCTCTCCCCCACTCCCTCCTCCCCACCCCCCTCTCCTCCCCACCCCCCTCTCCTCCCCTCCCTCCTCCCCACCCCCCTCTCCTCCCCTCCCCACCCCCCTCTCCTCCCCTCCCCACCCCCCTCTCCTCCCCTCCCCACCCCCTCTCCTCCCCTCCCCACCCCCTCTCCTCCTCTCCCCTCCCCACCCCCTCTCCTCTCCCCTCCCCACCCCCTCTCCTCTCCCCTCCCCACCCCCTCTCCTCCCCCCCCCACCCCCTCTCCTCCCCTCCCCACCCCCTCTCCTCCCCTCCCCCCCCCTCTCCTCCCCTCCCCACCCCCCTCTCCTCCCCTCCCCACCCCCCTCTCCTCCCCTCCCCACCCCCTCCCCCCACCACCTCTACCCCCCCTCCACCCCCTCCCCCCCCACCTCCCCACCCACCCCTTCTCCTCCCCCCCCACCCACCCCTTCTCCTCCCCCCACCACCTCCACCCCCTCCCCACCCCCCCACCCTCCAACACCCCCCTCCTCCCCACCACCCCCCTCCTCCCCACCACCCCCCTCCTCCCCACCACCCCCAGCATATTTTCCCCACAATGGAGGCGACTCGCCATTGGTCATCTGCAGGATCTTCCGGCCCTTCCAAAGTCTATACCATTTTTGCATGGCTCACCCACCCCGCAGTCTGGGAACCCAGCATTGGGGGTCGACTTCGATGGGACGAGAGCATCTCATTGGTGGGAAGGGCCAGAAAATCTCAGACAATGTTAAAAAGAATCAATTTTTTTTTAAACATAAAGTGAATCTGAGCTCAAACATATATGACAATAATTATCAGTGATATTTTGTTTCTGACAGCTCAGAACTGAGGGTGCATTATGTCCCCACCACAAAAAAGATTTTAGTTAGGAAAGACATTAATGGATATGGAACCAAGGTGGGTTCCACCATGACCTGAAGTAATAGCAGGCAAACTGGAGATGAATGGTTTACTTCTGCTCACAATTTCTATAGCTTCAGGAATAGAAATAATAGGGAATTAAGGGACTTTAAAGGAGTATCAATAAATTGTACTGGAGAAATTAATGGAACTAAGTGATGGTGAATTACCTAGATCAGACAACCCAGCCTCGGGAGTTAAAGGTATGGATGCAATGGTTTTGATATTTCAGAATGCCTTAGGTTCTACAACAGTTCCCAAAAATTACAATTCCATCCACATATCCTCACTATTTAAAAAAGTTGGAAGACAGAAACAGGGAACTGGAGGCAAAGACTCTATTATGAGGAACATTACAGCAGTGGGCATTAAGAAAATCATAATCTGATTAAGCAGAGTCAACACGGATTTATTTAAGAGAAATCATATTTTACAAATTTTGCATAAAATCCCTGCAGTGCAGGAGGCCATTCAGCCCATCGAGTTTACACGGACTGTCCAAACGAGCACCCTACCTATCCCTGTAACCCCACCTAATTTGCACATCTTTGGACACAGCCAATCCACCTAATCTGCACATCTTTGATCTGTGGGAGGAAACCGGAGCACCCAGAGGAAATCTACGCAGACACGGGGAGATCTTGCAAACTCCACACAGTCACCCGAGGCCGGGAATTGAACCGGGGTCCCTGGTAGGATCAGAACTTGAGCCTCAAGTTTGTTCATGATACAATGTTAGGTGGGAAAATAACGACAAAGGGATGTAGACATGTTGGTTAAGGACATAAATAAATATTTACTAGAGTCACAAGTAGGCTTACAACACTACAATGAAGTTATTGTGAAAATTCCCGAGTCGCCATAGGGCACCTGTTCGGGTATCCTGAAGGAGAATTTAGAATGTCCAATTCACCTAACAGCACATCTTTCAAGATTTGTGGGAGGAAACCTGAGCGCCCAGAGGAAACCCACACAGACACGGGGAGAACCTGCAGACTCCACACATCCGGGAATCAAACCCAGGCCCTGGCGCTGTGAAGCAACAGTGCTAAACACTGTGCTACTGTGCCACACATGGCAGATGGAATGCAAGGTGGAAAAGTGGGAAGGTATCCACTTTATTAGAGTATTTTGGAATGGTGAGACTTGGAAATGTGCTAAACACTGTGCTACTGTGCCACACATGGCAGATGGAATGCAAGGTGGCAAAGTGGTAAGGTATCCACTTTAGTAGAATATTTTGGAATGGTGAGATTTGGAAATGTTTCCATTCGGAGACCCGGGTGTTTTTGTAGACAAATCATATAATGGTTACATGCAGGCACAATAAAGACAGCAAATGTCATGCTAGCCTTTGTTATATAGGATAATAAATAATTTACTGCAATTATATAGTGAACTGATGAGGCCATAATTGGAATACTGTGCACAGTTTTGGTTTCCTTACACAAGCAAGGGCATACTTGACCTGGAAGGAATGCAACAAAGGTTCACTAGACTGGTCCCTCGGATGAGATTTCCCAATCAGAAGAGATTGAGTAGGCTGGCCCTACATTCCTTGGTGTTTAGAAGAGTGAGAAGTGATCTAATGAAGGCTAAAATTCTAGTTTGACAAAGTAGATGCTGAGAAAATGTTTCCTCCAACTGGAGAAGACAGGGTCAAAGTCTCAAAACAATGCACCGACCATTAATTAATAATAATAATAATAATAAAATAATCGCTTATTGTCACAATTAGGCTTAAGTTGCTGTGAAAAGCCCCTAGTCGCCACATTCTGGCGCTTGTTCGGGGAGGCGGTACGGGAATTAAACCTGCTCTGCTGGCATTGTTCTGCATTACAAGCCAGCTATTGACTGACAGCATTAAAACGGTCGGTTTTCACCCTGTAACGTTGTCTGACTTCACCTGTCTCACCCTCATTCATGTTTCTACAATTGACTATTACATCAGCCTGCTGGTTGGTCACACACATTCTACTGTCTGTAAACCTGAGACCACCCAAAGCTCTGCTGCCAGTGTCTTACCTCACAGCAAGTGCCGTTCACCTATCACCCTTGTGTTCACAGCCCTACATTGGTTCCCAGTCAAGCAACATTTTGATTTTAAAATTCACATCCTCGTTTTCGAATCCCGATGTGACTTCTCGCCCCCCCCCCCCCCCCCCCCGCTCGCTGTAATTTCCTCTAGCTCCACAACCCTCCAAGATAGCTGCACTCTTATAATTCTGGCCTATTTGTCACTGATTTTAATTGCTCCACCATTGGTGGCCACACCTTCAGTTGCCTAGGCTCTAAACTCTGGGATACTCTCCTTCCACCTCTCTCCCTTGGTTTCCTCCTTTGAGACACTGTTTCAATCCTACCTCCCTTTGACCAAGCATTCGGTTATGTGGGCAGGAATTCTCCAGCCGTTGGGATTCTCTGGTCCCACAGAAAGTTCACCTCTGCCCCACGAGTTTCGTTTTCGTGGCAGTATGGGCTGGCTTCAATGGGAAAATCCATTGATAAGCTGCGGGAGCAGAGAATCCCACCGCCAAGAAACATGCGGCTGGGGGACTGGAGAATTCAGCCACTGATCTAACAGCTCCTAAAGTGGCTTGGTGTCATGCTTTGATTTATGTTCCTGTGAAGGTGTTGGAATCTCTGAAAATGGTAGTGGCTGTATAAGTAGAAATTGCCATTGTTGTGAGGAAGAGCAATTTCTTCACCCAGAGGTTGCAAATCTTTGGAATTCTGTACTCCAGAGAGGTGTGAATACACAGTCATTGAATAGATCCAAGGTAGAGGTGGTTCGATTTTCAGATACCAAGGGAATTGATGGACATGGGGATAGTGCGAGGAGATGAAGTGGAGACAGAAAATCTTGTTGAATGGTGGATCAGATTGATGGGATGATCAAAACACCCCTCTCCCCAATCCCGTCTCCACAAATTTAACCCAAAACATCAGTAACCACACACGTGCAGAACCACCTGACTGGCAAACTGAAAAAGTTCTCTTCTTAAAACACCCGCCGTTTCGGTGTTATGGCTCAATTTAATGGGGCAGCTCTATCTATGATCATGTTGACGCAACAGATAAGGCAGGAGCGCGCCTCAACGCGGGCTGAAAGCGCCGCATCCGATTGCACTTCAGTTTTAAGACATCGTTGCAATACTGAACATTGCATCCAACTGAAGAATAAAACTATCCGCAGTGCATTTTGTGCTTTTAATTATTCCTGATCGCTTACCAAAACTTTATTTTCCACCTTGTCTCCTTTGACTTCGAGTTTCACCTTCTTCTTCAAAATGATTTTAATCTTTCTCCCAATAACATCCCTGACGCTCTCTGTGAAACAGTAAAAGTGATCACAGAATTAAAAAGTCGCTCGTTTTTCCATGTCGTAACCTTAGAAATCAAATGTGACCTGGTCTGATTAGTCCTTTTTTTTAAAAAAAAGTAACCTGTTACCCTCGCTTGCTTGATTCAATAACAAAACAATATCGAATTCTCAAGTATAAAAAAATTATAATCCCCAATTAAACGTATGAATTATCAGCACGTTCAACAACAATAAAAAGGATGAGGGGTAACATAGCTCGGCTAAAACGACACGCATCTGAAAAGTGGATAAACAAACGCGATCTAACGCCTGGATGCTACGGCAGAAAATGACCCATTTAAATGCATTATTTAAACCCCACCAAAAAATAAGGTTCTCGACAATTCCAGTCAGCTCGCCTTGCCACGGAGGTAAAACATCGCCCCGTTTATCTGCACGATGCCCGAACTCGTTCCTTCTTACCTAGCAGCTCTTTGGGAACCTCGGAAACGTCTTCGGTCATGTTTTCCAGTGAAGGACGCGGGGTGGGGGTGCTTGCTGTCTGAAAGTTGGCTGCTTGCTTGGCGTTGTGAGAGGCACTCACAGCGGTTACATTATCGCCCAGTTATAATGTTACCATGTCCCAGTGTTCCACAATGTAACCTTCTCTCTCTCTCTCTCTCTCTGCGTCCCTGGATTGTTCCTCCTGATAAACGCTCCCACTTGCTTTTCGCCTGTCTGCCGCCCGTGTGCCTCTTCAGCGACCGGCTTTCTTCCCCCAGTCCCGGCGTTGTCCAAATCCTCAGCCCCTCAGCAGCATCTTCCACCTCCGTCCCCTCACATTGATTGCAGACAGGTCTGGAGCGGAAGGCCAAAACCGCAACACTCCACCCCCTCAGCTCGCGAGATCTGCCCGTGGCCGGAAATCCCCGAATCCCTCAAAGCCTCAACACACACACACACAAAACAAGGCGTCTCCTCGGTGGGAGCAGAGGCAGGCGGTCGCAAATCAATGCAGGTTCTCTGAACGGGGCCTTCTTCTTCCCCGAAAGGAGGACGTCGCCACCTGCTGATATGGCACCTCCTGCAACAATAGCTTCTTGGGGTTTTTTTTAAACGAGGCATTTGATAATTATTAACAGTGTTCAGTGGTAACCACAATGAAGATATTTTTTTTAAACAAATTGCGTTTCCAAAGAAATGTTGATCTAAAATATGGACAAAGCAGGTCCTTGAGTGGTTTATTGTAGGTCTCCATGAGAAATTAAATATGTAAATTTTACTGCCGCTGGAGTGTTCGATCTGTTCGTTGAAAAGTGTAGGCAAGGGATTGGAAGATTTCGTGATAAATATAAACAATCAAATATGCAGGTGACTTGTTCTTGGGCCATCATTAGAAACCAACTGGACAAGCTTTTGCCTAAGCCAAAGGTGTTCTGGTTTCTGTGGATTGGCCGTGTGCAACCTACAGATGTGTAGGTTAGGTGGGATTACAGGGATAGGGTGGGGGAGTGGGCCCAGGGTGGGTGCTTGTTCCGAGAGTGGGTGCAAACATTTTGGGCTGAATGGCCTCCTGCACTATAGGGATTCTGTCGTTAAGTGCAAGTGTCTCTGGGGGCTGGAAAGTTTTGTAGAGTTTACCTGCAGGAGATTTATAAATGAAGTAGAATCCAAATAGGATTGCCAAAATCAAAAACTAATCTCCAGGAAATGTTACAAGGAACCCAAGAAAAACATAGAAGCAACAAAAACCATAGGGCAGCATATAAAGGCAGACTGTAAAAACTTTTTTAGGTACGATAAAAGGAAACGGTTAGCTCGGCCAAATGTGCACCCATTACTGGTGGGGATAGGAGAATTTATAGTGGAGAACATGGAAATGGCAGAGAAATTAAATAGTTACTTTGGACATATATTCATGGAAGAAGATACAGAAAATCTCCTGGGAATAGTAGGCAACCAAGGAACTTGTGAAATTGAAAAACTAAAATAAATTGGTATCAATAAAGAGGAATTACTTGAAAAGTTCACAGGGTTGAAGATCGATAAATCCCCTGGACCAGATGAGCTTCATCCCAGAGTGTTGAAGGAGGTGGCTGGCGAGATAGTGGATGCGTTGTTGGTTATCTTTCAAAACTATAGATTCTGGAAAGGTTCCTGTGGAAGAATGGGAAAACTGCAGACCTGTTAGTCTGATTTTAGTAGGAGGGAAAACATTAGAATCTTATAAAGGATGTGACGCATGAACATTTAAAAAATAATGTTAAATTGGGCAGAGTCATCATGGAGTTATTAAAGGGAAATCATGTTTGACAAACTTGTTGGAGTTTATTTAGGAATATAACTTGTGGCGTAGATAAAAGAGAACCGGTAAATGTGGTGTATTTGGATTTTCAGAAGGCTTTTGATACGTTCCCACACAGGAGGTTAGTAAGTAAAATTTACGTGCATGAAATTGGGGAAAATATACTAGTACGTATCGAGAATTGGTTAACAAACAGAAAGCAGAAAGTAGGAATTAATGGATCATTCTCAGGATCGCAGGCCATTTCTAGTAGGGTACCACAAGGATCATGCTAGTTCCACAGCTGTTCATAATCAAAATGAATGATTTGGATGTCAGGACTACTTGTAATATTTATAAATTTGTTGATGACACAAGTCAGGAGTGTGATGGTATACTGTCCATTTGCCTGGATGAATACATTCCAACAACACTCAAGAAGCTTGATACCATCCAGGACAAAGCAGCCCGCTTGATTGCTACCCTTTCCACAAACATTCAAATCCTCCACTACCGATGAGCAGTGGCAGCTGTGTGCACCATCTACAGGATTGCAGTAACTCACCACGGTTCCTTAGACAGCACCTGCCAAAGCAATGACCACTTTCATCTAGAAGGTCAAGAGTAGCAGATACCTGGGAACCCCACCACCTGGAGGTTCCCCTTCAAATCACTCACCACCCTGACTTGGAAATATATCACCGTTCCTTCACTGTCGCTGGGTCAAAATCCTGGAACTCACTCCCTAACACCACAGTGGGTGTACCTGCACCTCAAGGACTGGAGTGGTACAATAATCAACTCACCACCACCTTCTGAAGGGCAACTAGGGATGGGCAATAAATGCTGGCCTAATCAGCGATGTCCACATCCCATAAATTAATTTTTTTTAAATGTTGTGAAATGGATGAAAGGAGGCTTCAAGAGGATTTGGACAGATTAAATGAATGAACTAGAACATGGCAGATGTAACATCATGTGAAGCATGAAGTTCATCACTTTGATTAAAAAAAACCCAGAAAGGCAGCATACTTATTTAATAATGACAAGTTGGAAAGTTCGGGTATCCAAAGGGACATGGGTGTTCTTGTAGTTAACATGCTGGCACAGCAAGCAATAAAACACGCAAATGGCCTTCATCACAAGGGAATTTGAGTGCACAAGTAAGGATGTCTTGCTGTAGTCAAGAAAGCTGTGGTGAGACCTCACCTGGAGTATTGTGTACATTTTTGGTCCCCTTATCTAAGGAAGGATATGTTTGCCATCAAGGGAGTGCAACAGAGTTTCACCAGATTAATTCCCGGGATGGTGAGATTGTTTTAGAGTGAGATTGAGGAGACTAGGTCTGTATTCCCGAGAGCTTTGAATGGATGAGGGGTGACCTCATGGAAACTTACACAGTTCTTGCATGGTGTGACAGGGTGGATGTAGATCAACTATTTTCCCTGGCTGCAAGTCTAAAACCAGGGGATGTCATCTCAGATAAGGGATCGACCATTTAAATGAGGAGAAAATTCTTCACTATGTGTCTTGTGAATCTTTGGAATGCTCTACACCAGAGGGCTGTGGAAGCTCAGTCATTGAGCTTTCTGGAGACCAATGACATCAAGGGATATTGTGATAGTGCGGGAAAGGGACATTGAGGTAAATTATAGCACTACTTCCTCACAGCGCATGGGATTCAGGTTCTTAGGTGTCTTTGCGGAGTTTGCACGTTCTCCCCATGTCTTTGTGGGTTTCCTCGGGATGCTCTGGTTTCTTTCCACAGTCCAAAGATGTGCAGGTTAGGTAGAATGGTCATGTTAAATTGCCCCTTAATGTTCAAAGATGTGCAAGTTAGGTGGATTGCGTGATTGGCCAATGATCAATGTGTGGGTTACAGGGATAGGGCAGGGGAATTGGCCTAGGTAGAGTGATCTTTCAAAGGGTCGGTGCAGACTTGACTGGCCCAGTGATCTGCTCTTGTTTTTCGAACAAAATTTTATGGAAACACTTTACTTCAATTATGTAGATAAGATTGGAGAAGCTGGGGCAGTTCTCCTTGGAGAAGATTAAGTTTGGAGAAGATTCCACAGATATTCAAAATCACAAGGGAGCTGGACAGAGTAGATAGGGAGAAGCTTTTCCCAATGATCGAAGAATTAGAACCAAAGGACACCAATTGGCAAAGAAGTGATGGCAACATGAGGAAAAACGTTATTATGCTGCGAGTGGTTAGGATCTGGAACTGTCTGAGAGTGTGGTGGAGGCAGATTCAATCATTGCTTTCAAAGGAGGATTATGCCAGAATTGAAAATCTGTGGGCCTGCAGCAAAAAGGCACAGAATGAGACTAGGTGAATTGCTCTTGCCGAGGCTTGGCACAGACATGACGGGCCAAATGGCCACCCCCTGTGCTATTACCATTCTATGATTCTTTCATTGTTCATTATCAGAATGTGAGAGAAAAGGTTGTTTAGCTGATAGTCAAGAATCATCCAATCAGATAACAAAGAGTCTATTCACATTCTAATTAGCATCGAATGGACATATTATGTGACTGATATTGAGCTGGAGGTTGGCATGATTGGGGGCGGAATTCTCCGCTCCCGCGAAAAATCGGGAAGGCCGTCGTGAACTCGGCCGAGTTTCACGACGGCCTTGGAGGCCGCTCCTCTCACTTTATTCACCCCCACCCGGGGGGCTAGGAGCGGCGCTCCGTAACTCTCGGCCGCCGGGCCTTAACGCTTGCATCAAGGCGGCGCGCCGAGAATGACGCGACGGCGGCGCCTAAGTGACATCAGCCGCGCATGCACATGTTGGCTGGCTCCAACCTGCGCATGCGCGGCTGACATCACGACGGCTGAAACCCGCGCATGCGTGGTTGCCGTCTTCCCCTCCGCTGCACCGCAAGACGTGGTGGCTTGATCTTGCGGGGCGGCAGAGGGGAAAGAGTGCGTCCCTTTGAGACGCCGGCCCAACGATCGGTGGGCACCGATCGCGGGCCAGTCCCCTCCCGAGCACGGCCATGGTGCTCACTCCCCTCTCCGCCCCCCACAAGCTTCAAACCAGCTTTTGGCGCCATGTTCACGACGGCAGCGACTAGGTGTGGTTGCCGCCGTCGTGAACCGGTCGCGAACGGTAGGCCGCTCGGCCCATCCGGGTCGGAGAATCGACATGAGTCGCCCGGCCCTCCCGCGATTCTCCCACCCGGCGTGGGGAGCGGAGAATCGCGCCCTGGGAGTGGGAGGTCATGTGATGAAACCTCCAAAACTCTATCCAAGCAGAGTTAACAACTCTAAATCAATGAAGTTTATGAAGAAATAGTTGTCATGAATCTTCGGTCTCTGTTTCCTGAACACATGAGAAAAGAATGCTGCCCATGCACATTCTTAAATCAGGCGAAGGAACATCCAAGACAGTGAAAGTATCCACCTGGCAATGGCTTTGAATGGGCATCACCTGAAATTTTTGTATGTCACATTCTAAACGGGAACTTGAATATTGAAGAGTTGACAACCAGTAACCCATTATTTTGTGAATTTATAGCCGGATGTATAAGTAGTAATTGTTTATACCTTTGGTTTCCAGATTAGCAGACGTTGAATCCCATTGATCTTGCACCATTCTCTTGAATAAGCACCAACTTATGAACAGTCAAAAACTATGGACAAATACCAGCTAGTCCATCACTTCTCTTCCATTCAGTCTTGTTGCAACTAGGCAACATGATCCTCAGTGTTTCACACCCAAGACAAATCATGCAATCTCCTGGGAGAGACAAAGAAAATGACAAAATTACCCAAGTCAATTCAGGAAAAAAAGCGACAGCTGGGAAATTTCTCTTCATCAGAGCAGCTCAGTCTCTGGTATGATGTGAAATCTCTTCAGGTGGAAGATTAATATCTTTGACTTCTCGTTGGAATGATTTATATTGGTGGAAAGAATACTCAACACTGTCCTTCACCTTTCAAACTTTAAAATTTCCAGCAGCACCTGCAAGCAATGATGTTATGAAATCGTGCAATCATGTCGTTGGGCACCTCTCTGCTTTCAAGGCTGTTAAAATGTCTTGTACTACATTGAGCCAGTTGACAGCGTTCCATTTAAACTCCTGATTGTAAACAGATAACAACAGTCAGTGAACAAAAACAATGATATTAGCAGCAATGTCACATCTATGACATACGGGTTTGCCGAGAAAATCTTAAACATTCCACATGGTGTCTGTGCACAACACCTCTACCATGACCAAGTGTAATGTAATTGTTGCCCTAAAAGCTTAATTTTAGGCTATTATCAGGATCAAATATGTAATTGATGTAAATTTAATTTGGATATGGGACAGAAATACTGTTTAAAAAAAGCCATTTTTATTATTGTAAATTTGTTAAATGTCGTCAGTTCCAGGTTGATGTTAAGGATCCATAAGACCATAAGACAGAGCAGAATTAGGCCATTCAGCCATCGAGTCTGCTCCGCCATTCAATCATGGTTGATAAATTTCTCACCCCCATTCTCCTGCCTTCTCCCAATTACCCCTGATCCCTTTATTAATCAAGAACTAATCTATCTCTGTCTTAAAGACACTCAGTGACTTGGCCCAGTGCATTTTCTGAGAAGCAGCGGCCTTGTCAGCTTTACTGGCAGAATCCCTTCCTTGACCATTGATGCACTATCAATTACGACGAGACGAGAGTACAGTGTAATCAAGGCTTTATTATGCAGAGATGTGTAGCCTCCCGCAGTTGCTGCTGAAATGGCTGCAGCTCGGAGAGCCCACACATTTATACTCCGCCTACTGGGCGGAGCCAGCAGGAAGGGATCTACCCCAGTACCTGCAGTACAGGGGCCTTACCGTAATACACCTTATATACGATATATACAGTACAACAGTGGTGACTACCACATTCACCCCCTGTTAAAAAAGAGTCTAGCGAGGGTGATGGAAGGCGATTTACATGCAGGTATTTAACATTTTAAGGAAAGTTTACAAATTCAGACGATCAGGCGCCTTGATCCGTCGTTGCGAGCGCCGCATTCCTGGTAGCGATGCAGGCATTGGTTCGAGCGTCGGTGACTCCAGGAGCGTGTCGACCTCATCTTCATCCCCAGGTGGGACTAAGGATCGTCCTGGAGCAGGGGCTGTGGTGGAGTGCGCTGGGTGGAGGAGGGGTGTGTGGGGACCCAGCTGGCGTCTGGTCCCTGAGGGAGACTATGTCTTGGCGGCCGTCAGGGTACGTAGGCGTACTGCGGGTTCGCGTGAAGTAGCTGTACCCTCTCAACCAACGGGTCTGTCTTGTGGAGCCGCACATGCTTACAGAGGAGAACAGGTCCTGGAGCTGCCAGCCACGTTGGGAGCGAAACCCCGGGGAAGGCAAAGAGACGATTATGATGAGTTTCGTTAGTCGCAGTGCAAAGGAGCGACCGAATGGAGTGAAGGGCGTCAGGGAGGAGCTCCTGCCAGCGGGAGGCCGAGAGATTTCTGGACCGTAGGGCCAGCTGCACAGCCTTCCAGACCGTCCCATTCTCCCACTCCACCTGCCCGTTTCCCCGGGGGTTGTAGCTGGTCGTCCTGCTTGAGGCAATGCCCCTGCTGAGCAGGTACTGGCCCAGCTCATCGCTCATAAATGAGGATCCCCGGTCGCTGTGGACGTAGGCGGGGAAACCGAACAGAGCGAAGATGGTGTTGAGGGTTTTGATGACGGTGGCAGACGTCATATCGGGGCATGGGATGGCAAAGGGGAATCTGGAGTATTCATCGACCACGTTAAGAAAGTACCGTATATACTCACGTATCATGCGATCTCGTGTATCATGCGACCCCTAAATTTTAGACCCCAAAACATGATTTTATGCTATACCTCTTGTATCATGCGAGTCACTTTTTTGAGACACCAAATGAGATACCAAAGTACGCCGTTAACAACCGCCGTAAACAACCAGCTGTTTTGCGGTTTCTAATCACGGTAATAAGCAGTTAACTAACACGTAACACATAACGGTCGAATACATTCTACCATTAGCCACTATGGAGAAAAGATCTGCCAAGAAATATACTGCCAAATTGAAGCTGCAAGTCGTTGCCGAAGCGGAACACAGGAACAACGTTAAAGCTGCAAAGCTTTTTTTTTTATATAAATGTTTTTTATTCAGTTTTCATGTTTTATATTGAACAAATTACAAATTGTTAGAGAGAGAGAGAAAAGAAAAAGAACACGCAAAAATTAACGTATATATTTACAGGTAAGCATCTTCGTAATAATAACTGTGGCCTCCCCCCTTTAGCCGGCATACATATTTTACATTCCCCAATATGGCCGAGGCACATGTTTATTGGCATTTATTTACAGTTTGGTTTTGGGCCTTAGCTAGCCATCAAACCCCCATAACGAACCCGTAGGCCCCCCCCCCCCCCCCCCCCGGCAACCTTCCCCCGATTCTTGGCCGCCCGACTATTCTTCCTCTTGTTCGTTGGCCACAAACAGGTCCCGGAACAATTGCATGAATGGCTCCCACGTTCTGTGGAAGCCGTCGTCCGACCCTCGGATGGCGAATTTGATTTTCTCCATTTGGAGAGATTCCGAGAGGTCGGACAGCCAGTCTGCAGCTCTGGGCGGTGCTGCTGACTGCCAGCCAAACAGGATTCTACGGCGGGTGATCAGGGAGGCAAAGGCAAGGGCGTCCGCCCTCCTCCCCAGGAATAGATCTGGCTGGTCTGAAACCCCGAAGACTGCCACAATCGGGCATGGCTCCACCCTCACCCCCACCACTTTGGACATAGCGTCGAAGAAGGCTGTCCAGTACTCCACAAGTCTGGGGCAAGACCAGAACATGTGGGCGTGGTTGGCCGGGCCTCTTTGGCACCGTTCACATCTGTCCTCCACCTCCGGGAAGAACCTACTCATACGGTTTCTCGTTAAGTGGGCTCTGTGTGCCACTTTTAGTTGCGTCAGGCTGAGCCTTGCACACGTGGAGGTGGAGTTGACCCTATGCAGTGCTTCGCTCCAGAGTCCCCACCCTATCTCCATTCCCAGGTCGTCCTCCCATTTCCTTCTTGTTGCGTCCAGTACGGTGTTGTCCCTTTCTACCAGTCAGTCATACATGTCGCAAAGCTGTTTGGTGTCGGAGAAAGCTGTGTCCGCAACTGGAGAAAACAGAAAGAGAAATTTATGGAAAGTCCTTCCTATAAATGCGCTAATTGCGGGTCGAAATGTCATTGGCCGCAATTAGAAGATAACGTCTCAAAGTGGGTGTCCGGAAATCGGGAAAATGGTTATATTATAACTCGAGCTAAAATTAGACTTTATGCTTTACGAGAAGCAAGAAATATGGGCATTCGTGAGTTTACTGCAAGTCCTGGATGGTGTACGCGGTTCATGAAAAGACATGACTTTGTGTTAAGAAGAAAAACAAAAATTGCACAGAGACTCCCAAAAGAATTAGAAGAAAAAGTGACTAGTTTTCAAACATTTGTAATCAAACATCGCAAAGCTAACAGCTATCAGTTATCGTGCATTGGAAACATGGATGAAACACCCGTGAATTTTGGTATGCCATCAAACTCAACTATTAATAAAGTCGGTGAGAAAAGTATTTTTATCAAAACTACAGGGCATGAAAAGACACATTTTACGGAAGTGAAGATGATGCTATATTCGAAGATGCAGGAGAAGAGGATGAAAATATTGAAGACCTGGAAGATGATCAGTATGACGACTGCCTCGATGAAGAAGAATTCCAAGCTTTATTTGATGATGACACTGATAGCAATGAAAGCGAATTTGACGGATTTTAGTTAACCTGCAAAAGTTTGTTTTAATAGTTTTTTTTATTAAAGTTTTATTAAAGTTTGTTAATTAACCTACATATGTATTCCTGTTTTAAATTTCATTATGTCCACAATAATGTCCATTTGACTTTCCGTTAATGGATATGGTCTGCTTAACAGCCTAACAGCCTAATCTTGACCAGTACTTCACACCCGAAATTTTGTATCTCGCGTATCATGCGACCCCCCAAATTCAGGTCAAAATTTAGGTCTTCAAAGGTCGCTTGTTACGCGAGTATATACGGTACATGTTTTGGTCGGTGGAGGGGAGGGGCCCTTTGAAATCCATGCTGAGGCATTCAAAGGGGCGGGAAGCCTTCACCGGGTGCGCTTGGTCTGGCCGGTAGAAGTGCGGTTTACACTCCGCGCAGACCTGGCAGTCTCTGGTGATAGCCTTGACTTCCTTGATGGAGTAGGGCAGATTGCGGGCCTTTGTGAAGTGAAAAAAACGGGTGAACCCTGGGTGGCAGAGGTCATCGTGCGGGGTCTGAAGTCGGTCCACTTGTGCGCTGGCATATGTACCTCGGCATAGGGCATCGGGGGCTTGTTGAGCTTACCGGGGCGATACAAAATCTTGTAATTGTAGGTGGAGAGCTCGATCGTCCACCTCAAGATCTTATCATTTTTGATCTCGCCCCGCTGTGTGTTGTTGAACATGAAGGCAACTGACCGTTGGTCAGTGAGGAGAGTGAATCCCCTGCCGGCCAGGTAATGCCTCCAATGCTGCACAGCTTCTACTATGGCTTGGGCCTCCTTCTCGACGGAGGAGTGCTGAATTTCGGAGGTGTGAGGGGTGCATGAAAAGAATGCCACAGGGCTGCCTGCCTGGTTGAGGGTGGCAGCCAGAGCAACGTCTGATGCGTCGCTCTCGACTTGCAAGGGGAGCGTCTCGTCGACCGCGTGCATCGCGGCCTTGGAAATGTCGGCCCTGATACGGTTGAAGGCCTGGTGAGCCTCGGTCGTTAGTGGGAAAACGGTGGAGTGAATGAGTGGTCAGGCCTTGTCCGCATAGTTCGGGACCCACTGAACATAGTACGAGAAGACGGCAGGCATTGTTTGAGGGCCTTGGGGCAATGGGGAAGGGGGAGTTCCATGAGGGGGGCGCATGCGATCAGGGTCGGGCCCTAGAACCCCATTTTGAACCACATAGCCGAGGATGGCTAATCAGTTAGTGCTGAACATGTACTTCTCCTTGTTGTAGGTTAGGTTGAGGAGTTTGGCAGTGTGGAGGAATTTGGAAAGGTTAGCATCATGGTCCTGCTGGTCGTGGCCGCAGATGGTGACGTTATCCAGGTACGGAAAGGTGGTTCGCAGTCTGTACTGGTCAACCATTCGGTCCATCTCCCGTTGGAAGACCAAGACCCCGTTAGTGACGCCGAACGGAACCCTAAGGAAGTGGTAAAGGCAGCCGTCCGCTTCAAACGCGGTGTACGGACGGTCCGCCTTACGAATGGGGAGCTGGTTGTCGGCAGATTTTAGGTCCACCGTCGAGAAGACCCGGTACTGTGCAATCTGATTGATCATATCAGATATGCGTGGGAGGGGTATGCATCGAGCTGCGTGTGCCAATTGATGGTCTGACTGTAGTCGACGACCATCCTGTTTTTCTCCCCAGTTTTTACAACTACCACTTGAGCTCTCCAGGGGCTTTGCTGGCCTCGATAATACCTTCCCGCAGCAGCTGCTAGACCTCAGACCTGATGAAGGTCCCGTCCTGGGCGCTGTACCATCTGCTCCTGGTGGCGACGGGATTGCAATCCGGGGTGAGGTTCGCAAACAGAGAAGGCGGGTCGACCTTAAGGGTCGTGAGGCCGCTGACAGTAAGGAGTGGTAGGGGTCCGCCAAATTTTCGGGTTAGGCTCTGGAGGTTGCAGTGGAAATCCAGGCCGAGTAGCAAGGCAGCGCAGAGATTGGGGAGGGCGTAGAGGCGGAAGCCGCTGAACTCTATGCCCTGGACTGTGAGGGTGGCTATGCAGTACCCCCGGATCGCCACGGAGTGGGATCCGGAGGCCAGGGAGATTTTCTGGTTCATGGGGTGTACCGTGAGGGAGCAGCGCCTTACCGTATCGGGGTGAATGAAGCTCTCAGTGCTCCCAGATTCCAGAAGGCAGGATATCTCGTACCCATCGACCTTCATTGTCGTCGACGCGGTCATGAGGTTGTGCGGTCGGGACTGGTTGGTCGTGATGGAGGCGAGACGCGGCTGGTCGTCGGCGGTTGCAGGCGATGAGCGGCCAGATGAGGTGCCCGATGAGCAGGGGAAGATGGTGGCGCCCACGGGACACACGTAGCGGGCGGCGTTAAAGATGGTGGCGCCCATGGGCTGCGCGTGTCCTGAGGGAGGCAAGATGGCGGCGCCCACAGGCCGCACGTGTTGTGAAGCGAGCAAGATGGCGGCGTCCACGGGCTGCACGTGGTCTGAGGCGAGGAAGATGACGGCGCCCACGGGTCGCACGTGGGTGGTGCAGGGACAATAGCGGCGATTGAGCAGGCCAGGCACACAGCAGCAAAATGTATTTTCTTCCCACAGGCCTTGCAGAGCGCGCTCCGCACCGGGCAGCACTGCCGGGGGTGTTTTGTCTCTCCGCAGAAGTAGCACTTGGGTCCCCCGGGGTTGGTTGGCTGCCGTGCGGCGCAGGCCTGGGGTTGGCTAGGGGTAGCCGCTGGTGGGGTCCACGATGTCCAGGCGGGGTGGGCCGTGCGGTCGGGGGCATACGCCTGTGCATTGCGGGAGGTGACCGTGAGTGAGATCGCTAGCTTCTTGGTCGCCGCAAGAGGCGCTGGAAGATGTAAGCTGACCCTATGCCAGCAACGAACTCATCTCTAATTAGAAGTTCAGAATGTTCAACGGCTGAAATGGCCTGGCAATCGCAGTCCCTCGCCAGGGACGTGCAGGACACACCAGAAATCTTCCACAGGCTCACCGGGGAGTTGATGCCGCGTGGACAGGAGGTGCCTAGCGTAGATTCTGTTGGTCTGCTGTGCGTAGTTCTCCTTCAGTAGCACCATGGCCTCAGCATAGGTAGGCGCATCCCGGATGAGGTGAAAGATATAGGAGCTCAGCCGTGTGTAAAGGATCTGCAGCTTCTGTGCCTCTGAGGGTGGTTCTGTCGCAGATCCGATGTATGCTTTGAAGCAAGCTAGCCAATGTGCGAAGGCCGACTTGGTGTTGGCTGCTTGAGGATGCAGCTGCAGACGATCAGGCTTGATGCGGAGATCCATCGGTGTAAAATCTCTGCTTAATAAATTGATGCACTATCAATTACGACGAGACGAGAATAGAGTGTAATCGAGGCTTTATTACGCAGAGATGTGTAGCCTCCCACAGCTGCTGCCGAAATGGCTGCAGCTCGGAGAGCCCACACATTTATACTCCGCCTACTGGGCGGGGCCAGCAGGCAGGGATCTACTCCCGTACTTGTAGTACAGGGGCCTTACCGTAATGCACCTTATATGAAAAATGAAAATCGCTTATTGTCACAAGTAGGCTTCAATGAAGTTACTGTAAAAAGCCCCTAGTCGCCACATTCCAGCGCCTGTTCGGGGAGGCTGTTACGGGAATCGAACCGTGCTGCTGGCCTGCTTGGTCTGCTTTAAAAGCCAGCAATTTAGCCCAGTGTGCTAAACAGCCCCTTGTATATGTACGATATATACAATACAACAGTGGTGACTACCACAACCATCAGTGCTCAAAGCAGATCAAATGGCCACTCATTTCCTTTCCTGTTTGTGGGATCTAGTTGTGTACAAATTCACTGTTGTGGTTGTACATCTAACAATAATGGTGTCAAAAATAATCCATTGGCTGCAAGCATGCATTGAAGTCACAATGCTATATAAATGCTTCTTCTATATAAAAGCACTTCTTTTTTTGTGCTTAGACCTAAAATGGACACCATCTTTAAGAAAGCATGTTCATTGAACGCTTTACTATTTATTTACAAATATTGAAATTTAGTATTTATTGGGTAATCATGGTGAAAATAATAGAACGATCTTCTGGCTTTTCACTGCTCCCAAAAACATTTGCTAAATTATGATATCCTGAAGTCAGCACCTTTTCAGTTGTAGCTCTCTTGCTGCTCAGCAATTTTATAATATATTGGGCTCAAGAATCAGTACAGTCGACCCCATGTTTCAATACTTTCTGCCACAGGAGAATGATAATACTGAACCATGTAAAGAATTAACAAGTCAAATGACGAAAAGTTTGGTCAAAGAGGTAGGTTTTAAGCGGTGTCATAAAGGAAGAGAGCACTGTAGAGAGTGGTATAGGAAGGGTATTCCAGATTTTGGGAGGTTACGGATAAAGGAAACGATTAAACCAAGGAGGGATTTGAAATCGGAATGAGTGCTTTTAAAATCAAGGCTTGATTGACTGGGATCCAGTATAGGTTTGAAAGCCCATGTGGATAGGTGAGCAAGATTTGGAATGTTAGGTCACAGGAAGCAGACATTTGGATGACCTCAAGTTTACAGAGGGTGGAATGTGGGAGGTCTGCTAGGAGTGGTTGAATAAAATTAACAAAGGGTTTCTGCAGCAGATGAGCTGAGACAGCAGAGAAATCAGCAGAGGTAAGAACGCCCTGAAGGTCACAGCAATAGTTCACTTGTCCAGAAGGTCTTTTGGCAAACTGCTGTCATTCATCTGATGAGCGTGACTGAGAAGCCCTCAATTACAATTCGAGAGAGATGATTGGTAATACAAAGGCTTTAATTAGCAGAGAACCAGACAGCTACCGAGAAGTGTGCTCACTGCACACGGCCCACTGAACATTACCTTATACATGGCTCCCTGGGGGAGTGGAGCCGGAGGCGGAGTCCCCCAGGGTTCCAAACCCGGTCTTGAAGGGATCATTACATTAAAGGTGCAGTAATCATTCGTCACATTGACCAAGCCAGCACAGATGTCAATGGCTAGTAATGAGTGTATGCTAACAGAATTAGCACTCTCCGGGACCTCTGAGTTGGTGACCTTGTCCTGCCAAGAGATGTCGAGGATACGCCCGAGACAACAAAGGTGGAAACTGTTCAGCCCTTTTTCTCGTGACCAGCTTTACTGAGTATGTCCATTTACCACTGAAGGTGTTCCCCATTATGGAATGCTGGAGCAATGCTCCGATGAGGACATGGCACACCTTTGTCTTGGATCTCAGGTGAAGAAGGCTGAACAGCTTTCTGTCAGTTCTGCTGTGTAAATAGACACCCTCTGTTGAAGAACTGAAAGCATTGCAACAAGGAGAATATGCCAGTGTTGGCGCCAGAATACAACCCTGTTTGACTCAGTTGCAGATCTCAAAGAGTTCCAATGTTGCCCTGTCACAGCTAACCTTAGACCTCACATTTTCATGAAAAGAGAGGATCATACTATGCAGTTTCAGCTGGCCACCGATTTTCTCCAGCAACGAGTATAAAATACCTCTGCTCACGTGGTCAAATACCTTGGTATTGTCGATGAGAGCAAGATATAGTGGCCCCTTTTTTTCAGTACAGCTGCTGGACTGAAGCAACCATGTCAATTGAAGACTTCCAGTTCTGAAACCATACTGGGATGCATGCAACCAAGATCTGCAGTCTGACAAGGACAACACAGACAAGTACTTTCCTCAGAACATTCAGCAGGGAGCTACCTCGATAGTCGTTGCAATGGCTGCAGACACTCTTGTTCTTGTACAAGCTCACAGTCCTTGCATATCTTGAGACGCTGCCCCCTCCCTCTAACATGGACAGAAAGTTTGTGCAGATGTTGCAGGAGTATTGTTTTCCCGTGCTTGATGAGGTCAGGCTGAATAACATCATCCCATGGAACTTTGCTAATGGCGAGCAGGTCAATATCTTTGCTAAGTTCAAGAGCTCTTCCATGACAGGCAGGATTTCCATGAATTCTGGAGCTTCATGCTGACTGTTTTTCCCAAAGTACAACTCCAGGTCATATTCCACCCATCTCTTCACCTGTTTATTGTAGTCGGTGATGACTTCCCTGCCTTTGTTTATCATGTTGCTAAACAGTGGAATTAGCATGCAATAGCCTGAACAAAGTGATGCCACAGCCAATGGATCAATCAGAGCTCTGCAGCCCTGCCACATTCAGTCATGAATGGTAGTGGACAATTTAACAACTAACCAGAGGAGGAAGTTCCACCAACAGCCCCAGCCTCAATGATGTTCCAGCATTGTGCAAGAGACAAGGCTTTCACCCAGAAGTACCAAGTGGATGATTCATCTCAGCCTCCTTCAGAGGTCCCCAGCATCACAGATGCTAGTCTTTAGCCCATTCAATTCAGTCCATATGATATCAAGAAATGAGTACGGACACTGGATGCCGCAAAGCTATTGACTCTGACAATATCCAAATGTAGCGCTGAAGACTCCAGAACTAGCCATGCCTCCCTGCCAGGTTATACCAATAAAGCTACAGCACTGGTGCTTCTCGGCAATCTGTGAAATTGGCCAGTTATGTCCAACCCACAAAAAGGACAAATCCAAGCCAAATGTAACCATTGGACTACTCACAGTGATGAAAGGAGGCAGTGCCATCAAACATCACTAACTCAGTAGTAGCCTGCTCACCAATGTTCAGATCCACCAGGGCCACTCAGCTTCTAATCTCATTACAGCTTCAGCCCAAACATGGATAAAGAAGCTGAACTCCAGAGGTGAGGTGAGAGTGACTGCATTTGATATCAAAGCAGCATTTGGCTAAGTATTTCATCAAGAAGCCCTAGCAAAATTGAAAACAATGGGAATCGGGGGGGGAAATATAAAGGCAGACGTGGAATGTTTGCTGATTGCACAGTGCTCAGTACCATTCACAACTCCTCCATTAACCAAAGTGGTCTGTGCAGGAGTACCTGGACAACATTCAGGTTGAAAAGTGGTAAGTAACATTCGTGCCACTCAAGTGCCAGGCATTAACCATCTCCAACAAGACAGAACCTAATCATCTTCCCTTTGGTTCAATGACAGTGTCATTGTTGAATCTCCCATCGTCATTATCCTTGGGGTCACTATTGATCCGAAACTTAACAGGACAGCCATAAAAGTGCTGTGGCTACAGGGGAGGGGGTGGGGTGGAGAGAGGCTGGGAATTATACGATAAGTAACTCACCTGCTGACTCCCCAAAAACCCATGTATTATACACAAGGCAAAGCAATAAGGGGGAGAAGATGAAGTATAAGTGCAAGATAGCTAGTAATATAAAGGAAGATAGGAAGAGTTTTTCTCAATATATAAAAGGTAAGAGAGAGGCAAAAATAGACATTGGACCACTGGAAAATGTGGCTGGAGAAGTAATAATAGGCAACAAAGAAATGGCAGATGAACCGAATAGTTACTTTGCATCAGTCTTCACGGTGGAAGACACCAGTGGGATGCCAGAGCTCCAGGAGAATCAGGGGGCAGAGGTGAGTGCAGTGACCACTATGAAGGAGAAAGTTCTGGGGAAACTGAAAGGTGGATAAATCACCTGAGCTGGCTGGACTACACCCCAGGGTTCAAAAAGAGACAGCTTAGGAGATTCTGGAGGCATTGTTGATAATCTTTCAGGAATCACTGGAGGCAGGAAGGGTCCCAGAGGACTGGAAAGTGGTCCTGTTTAAGAAGGGAGGGAGGCAGGAGACGGGAAATTATAGGCCGGTTAGCCTGACTTTGGTCATTGGTAAGATTTTAGAATCCATTATTAAAGACAAGATCGCGGAGTACTTGGAAGTGCATGATAAAATAGGACTGAGACAGCATGGCTTCGTCAAGGGTAGGTCATTTCTGACAAATCTGTTAGAGTTCTTTGAGGATGTAACAATGAAGTTAGACAAAGGAGAACCAGTGGATGTGATTTATTTAGATTTACAGAAAGCCTTTGACAAGGTGCCGCATAGGACACTGTTAAATAAGTTAAGAGCCCATGGTGTTAAGGGTAAGATCCTGGCATGGATAGAGGATTGGCTGACTGACAGAAGGCAGAGAGTGGGGATAAAGGGGTATTTTTCAGGATGGCAGCCGGTGACAAGTGGTGTGGCTCAGGGGTCAGTGCTGGGACCACAACGTTTCACAATATACATTAATGATCTGGAGGAAGGAACTGAAGGCACTGTTGATAAGTTTACAGATGATACAAAGATCTGTGGAGGGGCAGGTAGTATTGAGGAAGCAGGCAGGCTGCAGAAGGACTTGGACAGACTAGGAGAGTGGGCAGATGGAATACAATGTGGAAAAATGTGAGGTTCTCCGGGACTGACTTCCGTCGGATGGAGCCAGTCTTCTAGCAGGATCAAGTCCGTGGCCAACTGGTGAAATGGCACCCAGATCACCTTCACTCACGGAAACCGCTTCTTCGTAATGTTCCTTATGTGCAACCTTTCCTGGATCACCCCGACCTGATATCGGGCCAGCCTGTTGTGGCATCCCGGAGATGCCTCGTCGCCAACATGCAGGACGTCATCTCTTCAGATTCCAACATGGAAACACAGGCTTCTGAAGTCTCTGATGCAGATTCCATTATCCGGCTGCCTTCAGCTGACCGTCCGCCCTGGTGTTCCTGTTAGAAACCGAATTTCCCTGCGCAGTATACACCACCTGACCCGGTTCGTCAGATACACGACGCTCCACCTGCACCAAAGAGAGCCTGGCATCTTCATCCTCCTCATCCACTGCCTTCAAGGAATCTTTGGGCTTTCGAGGGGAAGGATATCATAACCCGCCACACGAGACGTCTTCCTCCCTTGTGGAGTACGAGCTCCATCGTTAAGGGGGCGGGGGAAACTCAATCTATGTTGTATATAAGGTCGGCCAGTTCAGCACTGGTGGTTAAGACCTGGTTGAGAACTAGCAGTGTATTATAGCCTTGTAAAGAAACCCACGTTTCTTTGATACAACTTAGTGGCTTCACACAACTGTGTGACTGAGATTGGATACAACTGTGACTTCACAAAATAAATCACAGAAAATAAAATGAATTGATAGATTGTTCCGGTGCTATAGTTCAGCTGGTGATTGCTATATTATTGCAGTTTCTCTGGTGGGCTGCCATTCTGCTGGATGGCTATGCTGCTGTTTCCTTTAGTGTGGAGCTGACTTATAGTCCTGGTGATTGCTTCTGACTTTGGCCTAGCTATCTTGATGCTGTTTCTCTCTGCATTGAGTTGGATATGCTACTGTTGTTACCCTCCCTGCCTAGCTGGTTGTGCTGTTTCCCTCCATACTGGTTTGGGAACTCTTCTGCTTCCCTCAATGCTGCTTTGGTTATGATGCGAGAAGTTCCTTCCACACTGGGATAGCTATATTGCTTCCATCTCCTCGTTTTCTGTTTCCCTCTTCCCCAGCGCCTCCCCCTTCCCCTCAAACCCACTGCACTGACCATCATTGTGTGACTTCCTTGAACCATCAAAGGCAGTAGCAATATTGCTTATGTAAACAGTTAACCAAGTTTGCATTTATTTCCATTGCAGCAAAACTGAAGTCACCAGGAATATGTTAATACGTTTATGTTATCTCAACACTTTGCAAGTCATAAATTGCAACATTGAGTACTTCTGCACTTGAGATGCCGGTTGAGAACAGGCAGATTCTTTTTGGTTCCTTTCAAAGCAATATACAGAGGGAGGGAGCTAGCAGGGGCATCGGGGAAGAGGAGTGGAAACCAGAGGAATTTGAATCCTATCCTCAGGGTGCTGAAATCAAACTGGCAAAAACAAATTTTAATGTGAAAACTGAATGTGCAGGACAATCACTGAAAAGTTAATTGAAGGGATTTTAGACTTGTGCAAGGATATTTTTGAAAAATTTGCATGAGAACATTTGCAACATTCTTCTTTCTGAATAATAAATAAGTTATTTTCTGTTCCTATTATTTGAATGCGACCGTATACCTATAAAATTCTGACGTTGCAGAGTCAGTGTTGATCCTCATGGGCAATGTTGCCCACAAGGTGCTGGGGTTGACTGACCCTGCGTAAACAAATTCCATCATTAATTTGCTGGGCTCCACCCCAGTTGATTGAAATCTCCTCTACTGTCTCCTCTGCAACCATGCATTTTGAAAATTTGCATAATCTGTTAAATTGTTTCCATAGTGACGAGATCTTTCCTTTGTAGCTTACTTTTTCCTAAAATATGAGCACACTGAAATTGGTATGACTGCTCTCTAACACCACTGTACGAATATGAATCTGAATTATAAATAAAAATAGTAGTTGCCAGAAATGCAGGGCAATTTGTAAAACCCCGGAAGAGAAGGAAAACAGATTAAAGTGATAATTGTGAGATTCCAAGCCTAATGGCAGGGAACTTCACCTGTTCAGAGGTAACCTCACCTACCCGTGGCCTTAGCTCAGACATTCCTCAACAAATTCCTCATTGCTCCAGGATCTATCCAATCTCAGTCACAGACCCAAAATTCACCCACTATTTGTCACACACCCAAACTGCTTGCAGGCACCAAATCTCCCGGGCCCAGTTCACAGACCCAGTCCTATTTTGCAATGTGATAGTCACCACTGTTTGTATATAATCACATACATGAGATGTAATACGGTAAGGCTCCTGTATTACAGGTACGGGGGTAAATCCCTGCCTGCTGGCTCTGCCCAGTAGGCGGAGTATAAATGTGTGTGCTCACTGAGCTGCAGCCATTTCGGAAGCAGCTGCAGGAGGCTCCACATCTCTGTGCAATAAAGCCTCGATTACTCTCTACTCTCTTGTCATAATTGATAGTGCATCATGCTAAAGAATGTTGCAAATGTTCTCATGCAAATTTTAAAAAGATATCCTTGCACAAGTCTAAAATCCCTTCAATTAACCTTTCAGTGATTGTTGTGTTGCTCGTTCTGGGTGAGTGTGCTTAACACTCAATTTGGCTCTGTTTCGTTACTTAGCTTTGGAGTCGCCAGGTATCGTTAAGATACCGCCACAAGTTTCAAGGTCAAGTTCAAAGCAATAAAATCATACACCAATTAGTAAGTTCAAACAAGACACGTTTATTATATTACAATAATCTACTAATCATGCATATAAACTATAAGACTAGGCTAATCCTACCACTAATAGGCCAAATACTTATCTGGATAAGGGGACTGCCGGATCCGGGAACAACAACTTCTAGCTTTGTCCTGGGTCCGCAGGCTTCCAGTAGTTATGGACTACAGGGCGTCAGGAGTGTCTATTCCCGTAGCGTGCGTTGTGACTTACTTGTTGGCGGCTGCTGTCCAGACCTCTCCTCCTCAAGGTTCTTCTGCTGCAATGGTGTTTTGCTGGGAGGGCCGGCTAGTCAAGGAGAGGCTGGCAGAGAGAGAGAGCTGGGGTCGCTCTCTGTCTTATACTCCTCTCAGGGTCTTGCGCCCACCTGGGTGGACCCTCTATACTCTCGCAATCGATTGGGTCTCTTCCCAATCGATTGATTTGAATTCCCCAATCATGGGGCAGTATCTCGATCACTGGGGCGGTTCTTGGGACTTATTGTTTTGGGCTTCTTTGGCGCCGAAAAGTCCGGCCTCCCATTGAATGTATCGATTAGTGTTAACTTGTTTCTTTTGTGCCTGGGGATCGCCCGGTATTGCCTCATTAATATGTTAACTGTTTTCTTTTCATAGTGCTGTCTGGTTTCTGCAACAGCCAAAACTGGTTTCTGCAACAGTCCAAATATACAAGCGCTTTGCAAGCTGCTTGCTTTTTACAACATGTCCATTTTCCCTGCATTCCTTGCAATCTTCCATTTTGTGTTTGGGCAGTGGTCACCCCAGGTGGCTATAGTAGGGTAGTACGGTAGCATTGTTAGGGCAGCACGGTAGCATTGTGGATAGCACAATTGCTTCACAGCTCCAGAGTCCCAGGTTCGATTCCAGCTTGGGTCACTGTCTGTGCGGAGTCTGCATGTTCTCCCCGTGTCTGCGTGGGTTTCCTCCGGGTGCTCTGGTTTCTTCCCACAGTCCAAAGGTGCAGGTTAGGTGGATTGGCCATGATAAATTGCCTTTAGTGTCCAAAATTGCCCTTAGTGTTGGGTGGGGTTACTGGGTTATGGGGTTAGGGTGGAGGTGTTGACCTTGGGTAGGGTACTCTTTCCCGGAGCCGGTGCAGACTCGATGGGCCGAATGGCCTCCTTCTGCACTGTAAATTCTATGATAATTACTGAATAGGCTACCTCTACTCATCACTTCCTCCTCTTTGCTCTTCCTTCTGTGTTAGACTCACTCTCTTCTCCAGTATGCCTCTCCTGGCACATGTCTAAGCTGATTCTGCTCTTCAGTAAACTGTTCTGTTGCCAATGTCCTGCTTGAGTCTCCTCTTGACGAGTCCTCAATGCACTCTGCTCCAACTTTTCTAAATCTCCACAATATATATCATTTGCTCAACCACTGTCTGGGGTTCTCTGAGATTAACAATCTCAATTGCCTCACTCCCCATACATGGAAACCATTCACTCAGGGCTTTCATTGGCATTCATTTTGCCAACATCCTCCACATCCGTTTTCATGTTCCATTTCATACTTCCCCAAAGCCATCAATGGAACACTAAATATTAGGCCACCTGTGTCACCACCCAGAAAGTTAGCTGCCTCATATACAAGGATGTAACCTGACACTGACAAACTTGCCTTACTTGTCATTTAAGCCTGATTACACATTTCACCAGGTATCCTGCGTGAACCATGGTGGTGATGCCACGCTCATCATCAAGTCCTACTTTGGTTTCTTCCCATACTCCTTGAGCACCTGTTCTTCACTTCAAACCTCACCTTCGTGCATCTCTCCACTTTTAATTTGAAGTTCTTACTAATCGCTAACTGCTCTTCCAGTGAATGCAGGTCTCCTTCCTCAGTATTTGCACTGAGTGATCACTTATCCTTGGTGACTCCAACCTTCCCTTTAATTCCTCTCTCTATTCTGTGCCCTCTTGTCCTCCATTAGCATCACCTTTGACATCCCCGACCCAGATCCACACCCAATCTCCTTATCTCCAATTTCCTGATCAATCAACATCAAAGTCTCATTCACCTGCTTGAACATTCCTATATCCGTGCCAGCCTCAAGCCCCAGTCCCTCACAAATTTACTAATTTCCAGCTTCCTATTCTGTGGCCCACCACTTGTCACAATTCTCCTGGTGCTATTGATCTACTAAATTACTCCCCAGAAAATCACTGACCTTCCACTCTTGTCATTCCCTTTGTACATGTCCACCTCTGCACCCTTAAATATAAGAGCTGGAGAATTAAATATAACAAGTTTTGTTGTCCAACACTTATATCGAGCGCTTCTGCACCAAACCCGCCTCCTCCTCCAGGACTATGTTGGAGCAGAAGGAAAATTATTACTCCTTTCTTCTATGGCAAACTGCCTCATCAAGCACTGTTCCCAAAACCTCCTTTTCTCACTGGAGTTCATGGATTGCTTTATTTCAGAGAATGAAATTATTCACACCACCGTTTCAACTCTCCCCTTGTTTGAGGATGATGGCTACTCAGGGTCATGGGTTTCTGCCATGGGTCTTCATACGACAGCACAAGCCGAATCTCAACCCACAAGTCTTTGGGCATATGTGGCCAGGCATCCTACAAGGTAGTGGAATCTGGAATGCAGGATTCTCTTCCTTCTGTTTCCAACTCTGCCTTACCATTAAGGCTTTTGGACTTAAAGTGTGTGATTCAGCTTGATGGACATGTTTGTTAGCAAGCTCCTCCCAATCATTCATGTTGCTATTCTTCAAGGAGAACTTCAGTGTGTCTTTGAAGTGTTTTCTTTGGCTTTCCCTGCTGCGCTGCCCATTGAGAGTTAAGGAAACAGCACCTGGTGAGGTGATTGTTTTCAGCGATCAAGACAGTGTCTAGTCCACCATAGTTGATTTTTCAGGAGTTTTGCCTGAATGCTTGTGGAGCTGGCATCTGGAAAGGCACTAGTGTTTGTTCGATGGTCATCCCACTGAATCCAGAAGGTACAGTGGAAGTATTGCTGATGGAACTTCACCAATACTCTTGTGTGCCCCGGTACACAGTTCAGGTCTCAGTGCAGTACAGGAGTGCAGTGATGGTAACTGCGCTGTACAACAGGACTTTTGTTGGCTTGTGGAGGTCTTTCTTGTCGAACACTTGCTGCCATAGTTAGTAAAAGAACAAAGAGAACAAAGAACAATACAGCACAGGAATAGGTCCTTCGGTTCTCCAAGCCTGTACCGATCATGATACCAACTTTTGCCTCAGCATTCCCTTGTGCCCTATCCCTCTGTACCCATCCTAAAAGAACAAATCCTAAAAGGTTGAACTGGTACAGCCCATCCAGTGTTGGATCTCCTCGTCAATGGTGGCCTATTGAAAGAGCTGCCTTCCAAGGTACGGAAGTGCTCAACATATTCCAGAGTCTCTCCTTCAGCATATATGGAAGGTAGAATATTTGACCATACGAGTGTGGGTTTATATAGGAATTTTATTTTGGGATCATTCAAGAGCAGACCGAGTTTCTTGTATGCAGAGTTGAAGAGATTGAGAGCGGCTTGCAAATCTGGTGCAGAGCGGGCAACAACATTGCAGTTATCTGCACACTGGAGGTCAGATATATCTGCGGTTATTATGATACAGAGGTTAACTAAACTTAATATTCACAGGGTGGACAGAGTGCAGGAATGCGGGGAGGGAGGAAGCCCTTTTTCCTCCTAAATCTGTAAAATGTGCATATGAAGTGTTGATGTGGGCAAAAGCCCACCAGCTTTGAATACCTCAGCTGGAATACCATCGGGGCCACAGGCTTTGATGTTTTTCATCCGTTTGATTGCTTATTGCAGCTCTCCCATTGATGGATATTCATCCGTGGATCCTACCACAGATTACTGGGAGGTATCAGCTGCAACTGATGAGGTGTTGTTAAAAATGTTCTTTCCAGCATTGGCGGCTGGCATTGTCATCCTGAAGAAGGGAGACAGTATCCTGTGAACGAAGGAAATTTTGTCCATTTGATCTTGGTCCTTAGATGGCATCTTCAGTAAAGCTTTGTATGTCCACATTGCTTATCCACATAACTACTTCCACTCCATGACCTCCACACCTTGTTGCTCATTTGCTTCTTTCTCTTTTCTATGGGACCCACCTTCTGCTCACTTGATCTTCTTCCTTTCTACCTCTTGAGCATTCCTCAACATTTCCAAACTCCAGTGCTTGTCTATTTCAATATTTTGCTGCCTTGAGAAATTAATCACAATGTTTCAGTTGTTCAATGATGCCATATAAGTGTGTCCTTGATTATGGTCTTTGGACTCGTTCCCAATCACTAATGGAGTTAAACAGAACTGCATGCCCCTGCCAACCCTCTTCAGTATGAGTTTCTCTGCCATGCTCTCCAATGCCTCCCATGATGGTGGTCCTCACTCAGAATCAGATCTTGAATGCACGGGAAGCTGTTCAATCTGGTCTCCCAGGGACATACTTCATGATTTCCTGTGTGCTGATGAATGCATTCTGGCTACCAGTTGAAGCCAGACATGGACATCTTCTCCAAAACACATGATAACTTTAGCCTTATCCTTGTGGATAGGCAATGTGGATATGCAAAGCTCTTTTGAAACTAACATCTATAGGCCAAGGCCAAATGGACAAAATCTCCTTTTCCCACAGTATGCTGTCTCTCTTCTCAAGGATGTCAATGCCAATCCATATAATCAGCATGAGGAAGACTGAAGAAATGCATCATCCTGCTCCAGGAACACTCCAGGTTTCAGTTCATGATGAGAACCTGCCAGCAATGGATAAGTTCACTTATTTCATAGTATCATTGAATCCCTACAGTGCAGGAGGAGGCCATTTGGTCCATTGAGTCTGCACCCTCCGAAACAACACCCTACCAAGGACCACTCCCCCGCCCTACCCCGTAACCCCACACATAGATCATGGGGGATGGGACAATTGGGTGCGGCTGTTTTGGCGCAGCCGTTTGGACGCAGCCGTTTGGGCGCCATGGGACAATTGGGCGCAGCCAATTTGGCGCGGCCGTTTGGGCGCAGACGACAGAAATTCTTTTAGTTTTTGTGGCTAGTAAATTTTTGCAAATTGTTGCAAGTAAATTTAAAAACCTTAAATTAGTTCATTTAGTTCAGTTCATTTGGTGATTATGAGCAAGGCTTCTCAAGTACTCGATAGCATCCATGTTTTCAAATTTAAGAACAGTTTCATGTATTCTTTTATCTGCATCTCTATACTTTTTTAGTTTTTGTGGCGGTTCATGGCCGGCTAGTAACCTTTCATAATATGCATCTCTACCTTTCTGTACTTTACGCAGGCCATCAATTAGTTTCCATATGGTGGGATGATGCATGCCAAGTTCATATTTCAATCGACGGTGGGCTGCCTCCGCATTATTGTTTGTGCGGTCTTCCCTGTTTAATGTTCTCTGATAAAGGTTCCAAATCTCAGGGCGAAATAAAAGTGTTCGTCTACCATTTCCTCGTCTGTTCAGACGACCAACATATGTATCTTCAAACCAGTTGAGTAAATCTTGAAGTTCTTGCGGCAGTTGGGTCGCTAAAGCATCCAGATATTCAGCGATTTTGTTCAAAGGTACAAAGGCAATGGCAATAATCATTTTAGCTTTTAACGCGAAATCTGGATCAGTGTTATACAAACTACGGAACCCCAAAGTAGCTAGATGGTTTTGCATATTTTGAGCTAAATGAAAAAAACATCCTTTTATTTGAACATCAGGGAATATGTCTTTCATAGCACTGTGCGCAGCTTGTTCATAATCACAGACGATTGAACTGGGTTTCAAGTTGGGTTCGATTTCTTTCAATAATGCGAACATTCTCGCATATGTGGTGCGTTGCTTGTTGGGCAAAAGAGCATAAACCGTAGGAGTAACTCCTCCGTGTTTTTTTTAACCATAATTACATATATCTGAGAAAAGAGGCTGGGAGCAATACTGAATATGCCATCTGCAAACCACATATCAGATGTCAATAAGTGCTGTAGCCAGCTCTGTCTTCCGAAGATTAATATCCGGTCGTGACCTGGTCCGCTATCACAAAGTAAAAAATTTTCTTCCACTCCTGGTTGAGGGACATATATCCTGTAGCATTCTGGCACAATCAATTGTTGTAAATCACTTGGATTGGTGGGGGCGTTCAATACATAATTACGCTTTCTGCTTATCATTCTCCTCAAAGCAGATATATTAGGAATGGCTGGTAGACTAGCTTGGGATATGTCTGTCAAACATTCATTAACAACTACAGTCGGTGCCTCAAGGGTTTCCTGTGCTCTCTTTTTTATTTTAGTTTTCACGAGTGCAACCTCTACTTGTGCAGCAGAAGCATCATGCGAATGGCTGTTCAGCTGCCTCACCACGTTTGCAGCTTTAGTATGGAGATGTGCTTTGCACCGGTTTTTTTGCTCACAACGCCAAAATTTCACTTCGCTGTCACCTTTGCTTGTTTTGTCAAAGACGTAAAGGAATCCGTTATGAACAAATTTTTCTTTACCACGTTTCGTTGATACTGCCTCAGCCAACATATGGGTATGCAAATTGGTTTAGTTAAAAAATATATAAAAAGATGGTGATAGAACGCACCAGCACCCAACTCAACGCACCCGCACCAGCAGCCAACTCACCTGAGGCTAATTCACAAAGAAAGAAATGTTATTTTGCCGCCAAAACGTCCGGCGCCAAAACAGCCGGCGCCAAAACGGCCACGCCACAACGGCCGCGCCCAAATGGCTGCGCCAAAACGTACCTAACCCTAGATCATGACCAACTCACCTACATCTTAGGCCACTTTGGCATGAAGATTCTAAAAAGATCAACGCCATCTAATTTTTACTTAAACATAAACTCCAGTCTCTTCAAAAATCACAATCATTATCTCGGTGAGAGCAGTCATTCATTGAGAGCAAATAATATAATTTATTTTTAAAAATTGGACACTTCAGCCTTGAAACGAGGTAAATGACAGGATTTCTGAGGTATAATATGGATTGTCCAGAATCAGTAACATTAATGTGGCTTTCTTTTTACTCACAGTATTGTCCCTCAAACAGCAATTGGAGGAAAAGGTCAGTTAATGTGTTTCTGCTGATGTTGAAGAACATTGACCAGTGCACTGGAAGAGCTTCTATTCCTCAAACATTGGGAAACATTAATATCCCCCAAAACCAGTAGTTCTTATTCTATCTGTGCCCCAGTTAAACAGGGCAAAAGACCAAAGGGCAGAACGGTAGCATTGTGGATAGCACAATCGCTTCACAGCTCCAGGGTACCAGGTTCGATTCCGGCTTGGGTCACTGTCTGTGCGGAGTCTGCACATCCTCCCCGTGTGTGCGTGGGTTTCCTCCGGGTGCTCCGGTTTCCTCCCACAGTCCAAAGATGTGCAGGTTAGGTGGATTGGCCATGATAAATTGCCCTTAGTGTCCAAAATTGCCCTTAGTGTTGAGTGGGGTTACTGGGTTATGGGGATAGGGTGGAGGTGTTAACCTTGGGTAGGGTGCTCTTTCCAGGAGCCGGTGCAGACTCGATGGGCCGAATGGCCTCCTTCTGCACTGTAAATTCTATGTAAAGACAACCTACCATTCCGAGCCACCCACTTCCACTTGCCACTGCAAATGAAACTCATCAGAGTTATTGGAAAGATAGGGACGGCACAGTGGTGCAGTGGTTAGCACTGCTGCCTCATGGCGCCGAGAGCCCGGGTTCGATCCTTGCCCTGGGTCACTGTCCATGTGGAATTTGCACATTGTCCCCATGTCTGCATGGGCATTACCCCCACAACCCAAAGATGTGCAGTAGGTGGATTGGCCACACTAAATTGCTAAAATGGAATTATTAGGAAGATTGATGCTACATTTGATAAGACAGCCGTGAGGTGATATCTGGGTTCCAAGCTGGAGAGCTTTAGTCTCATGCTGGGCTCATATTTAGCCGGTTCCGCCTTGTTTTTTCCGTCCCATAAATTTTGAAAATCTAATCTTGCAGTCCTACATTGTTGGAAATGGCAGCCGGTGTTTCATAGCCGCGTTGGATAGTCCAGGATACTGGGACTGAATGACCGCAGCACACATACACACAGATTAGAATTGAGAAGTGGGGACAAAAATACAAGTTACAAAAGATGTATGAATCAGGCTTTGGCTTGTCTGTGAAGCATTGCAGCCGTTGAGTTGGGTGATTCCGGAAGCACTGACTTTGGCACTCGAGAAGTTGTTTTGGAGATTTTTGGATCTGCAGGTGAGCTGAAAGGAGTTTCCCTGTTTCCTTTTCGACCGTGGCTCTGCTGACTTGTGACTCGCTTCCAGCAATCAGAGAGAGAGAGACTTCTTTTACCTGCAAGTGTGAGGATGCCTAGTGAATGTTCTTCAGTTGTGATTGTCACAGCACACGCTAACTAGAACATCAACTAGCACACAGCGACCAGCGTTGCAGTTGTTTTTTTTACCAGTTTTCTTGTGTATTCCTGCAAGGTGAAACACACAAATGTATCTTTCATAGAATTGAATAGAAGTTTCCTTGAATTCCTACAGTGCAGAATGAGGCCATTTGGCCCATCGAGTCTGTTCCGAAAGAGTATCCTAACCTTAGCACACCCCCCGTATCCCCACCTAACGTGCATATCTTTGGTCACTAAAGGTGAATTTGTCATGGCCAACCCTCCTAACCTGAACATCTTTGGACTGGGGGAAGAATCTGGAGCACCCGGAGAAAAGCCTAGCAGACACGAGGAGAAAGTGCAAAACTAGAACTACTTTCCCAGAACTACTTTCTTTCAACTCGCATTATGACCACTGTCTGTGATATAACTTACAGGATATGGTTTCTGCTGAGATGGTAATCCATCTCCATTGTCTCCAGAGGAGATTATGGTTCAGTTTTTGCATTGCATCTCTTTCTTTGAGGTGTCTCTGTCTGAAAAGGTGCAACATTCTGTCCTCTCTGGACTAGTTGGTGAAGTGTAATCCACAATGGAATTTTCCAGTAAAGTGGCTAGTCTCAGCCCGTTTTTGCTTGTATGTCTTTTTTTAAAAAGTACATATTCTACTTTAAAGTTCAATATTTCCATTATTAATTTGGGACTATGATCAATTGTCACAGCAATAGAAAACACAAGCAATAGAAAATCCCAGCAGCTGACGTCTGTGCTATTCTGTCCTGTTTGCAGCAGAACATTCTGGGTGCAGATCAAGGTGAGCAGTCACACCAGAACACTACCAAGCAGTGTCATCTTCACCTCAAAGGACAAATAAGATTTCAATATGGAAAGAAAGGGCTTCCTGAAATAAGTGTTTATTTTGAATTTTAATGGGACTCATCCACAAAGTTCAGTCACTGAGGGAACAAAGTATTTGGACTAAATACAAATGATAGCAACAAGTACCACAGAAATTCACCAAGCCAGGTGACATGGTGGCGCAGTGGTTATCACTGCTGCCTACGGCGCTGAGGACCCGGGTTTGATCCTGGCCCTGGGTCACTGTCCATATGGATTTTGCACATTCTCCCCATGTCTGCGTGGGTTTCACCCCCGAAGAGGTTAAGGTTAGGTTGGCCACACCAAATTGCCCCTTAAAAAAATAATTCGAACATAGAACATAGAACAGTACAACACAGAACAGGCCCTTCGGCCCTCAATGTTGTGCCGAGCAATGATCACCCTACTCAAACCCACGTATCCACCCTATACCCGTAACCCAACAACCCCCCCCCCCCCCTTAACCTTACTTTTTAGGACACTACGGGCAATTTAGCATGGCCAATCCACCTAACCCGCACATCTTTGGACTGTGGGAGGAAACCGGAGCACCCGGAGGAAACCCACGCACACACGGGGAGGACGTGCAGACTCCGCACAGACAGTGACCCAGCCGGGAATCGAACCTGGGACCCTGGAGCTGTGAAGCATTTATGCTAACCACCATGCTACCCTGCTGCCCATTAGGTACTGTAAAAAAAAGAAATTCACCAAGCATAGGGCGGCATCCTGGATGGAGCCAGACAAATTGAACCATTATATGTTGATATATAAATGAGAGAAAAAGGTGATACATAGTATATGACAACATTGATCCAATATATTACAATAGCATATAAGACCATAAGACATAGGAGCAGAATTAGACCATTCGACTCATTGAGAATTGAGAACTCATTGAGTCTGCTCCGCCATTCAATCATGGCTGATATGTTTCTCATTCCCATTCTCCTGCCTTCTCCCCATAACCCCAGATCCCATTATTAATCAATAACCTATCTATCTCTGTCTTAAAGACACTCATCGACTTGGTCTCCACAGCCTTCTGCGGCAAATTGTTCCACAGATTCACCTCCCTCTGGCTGACAAAATTCCTCCGCATATCTATTTTAAAGGATCGTCCATTCAGTCTGAGGTTGTGCCCTCGGGTTCTAGTTTCTCCTACCAGTGGAAACATCCCCTCCACTTTCACTCTACATAGGCCTCTCAGTATTCTTTTGTTTTTGAATGAGATTCTCCCTCATCCTTCTAAACCTGAGTACAGGCCCAGAGTCCTCAACCGCTCCTCAGATGACAAGTCTTTCATTCCGGGATCATTCCTGTGAACCTCTTCTGGACCCTCTCCATGGCCAGCACATTCTTCCTTAGATACGGGCCCCAAAACTTCTCACAATATTCCCAATAGGGTCTGACCAGAACCTCATGCAGCCTCATACAGCCTTAGAAGTGCATCCCTGTTATTCTATTCTAGCCCTCACAACATGAATGCTAACATTGCACTTACCTTCCAAACTGCCCACTGAACCTGCATATTAACCTTAAGAGAATCCTGAACTCGGACTCCTAATTCCCTTTGTGCTTCTGATTTACAAAGCCTTTTCCCATTTAGAAAACAATCTATGCCTCTATTCTTCCTACCAAAGTGCACCACCTCACACTTTTCCACATTGTATTCCATCTGCCACTTCTTTGCCCACTCTCCTAGCCTGTCCAGGTCCTTCTGCAGCCTCCCCACTCCTCAACACTACCTGTCCCTCTATATTCTGTTTTTAATTTTTAAATATCTTTATTAAAATTTTCAACATTTTTTACAAAGAACAAAGACAGCCCCAACACAAACCCTTACACCCCCCCACCACAAAAACTGCCCCCTATCCCTTGATGACAACTAGATCCACAAAGTGTAAGATAAACAAACCCCATCTCTTGTTAAACCCTCATCTGTCCCTCTCAGAGCAAATTTCACCTTCTCCAAGTATAGGAACTCCAATAGATTCCCCAGCCACACTGAGGCACAGGGTGGGGGGGGGGGGGGGGGGGGGGGCATTCCTCCATTTTGTTAAGTGCACCCTGTGCACCACTTTTAATTGAATCAACTCCAATCTCTCCGCCTGAGGTTGAGGCATTAACCCTCCGCAGCACCTCACATCATAATCCCTCCTCCAACGCCATCCCCAGCCCCTCCTCCCAATTGGCCGTAATCCCTTCCATGGACATTTATTCTCCTCCATGTTCCTACTTGAAATTGCCAAAATGACCCCATCCGTCAGCACCTCCTCCAGCAACAAAGAAGACGGTCCCACCGGAAAGTTCGGGAAGATCTTTCTCACAAAGCTCTACACCTGCATGCAACTGAAGCCCTGCTCACGCTGGAGCCCAAACTTCACCCTTAACCCCTCCAAGCATGTGAGCCACCACTCCAAAATCAGATCCTTCATCTTCTTCACCCGTTTCTCCTCCCATCCCTGGAACCTCGCATTTATCCTCCTTGGCTCAAACCCATGGTTCCCTCTTATCAGCAGCACCCTCGAGCCTGCCCTCACTTAACATGCTGCCAGAATTGCCTCCAAATCTTCAGCTCCTTGAATACTTCCCTGGGGGGGGTTAGCGGTGCCGTTGCCAGCAGCCGCAACTCCGACGCCTTACAGGAAATTGCCTCCAACTGCACCCGTAAGGCCTCCATCTCCCTACTCCAAACCTGTACCTTCTCCACATTCGTGGCCCAGAATAGTACAGCAAGTTCGGAAGGACCAACCCCCCTTCTGAAGCACCAATTTCCTTATCTTAGCCTCCTTCCTTGCCCACACAGACGATGAGACCAGCCTATCCAACCCCTTCAAAAATGACTTCAGCAAAAAGACCAGCAGACACTGAAACAGAAATAAAAAACACAACAGAATGCTCATCTTCACTGCCTGCACCCGGCCCGCCAACAACAAGGGGAGACTATCCCACTGCAGCAAGTCCTCCTGCACCCTACCCACCACGCTCATGAAATTGAAGGGCGGCATGGTGGCACAGTGGTTAGCTCTGCTGCCGCACAACACCGAGGATCCAGGTTCGATCCTGGCCCCGCATCACTGTTCGTGTGGAGTTTGCACATTCTCCCCTTGTCTGCGTGGGTCTCACCCCCATAACCCAAAGATGCAGGATAGGCGGATCGGCCACTCTAAATTGTCCTTGCATGGAATTTTGTTTCAAAAAATGATTGTGAAAAAGGGTATACGAAGGTGTGCCCAATCCGGCGCCATCTGCTTCACCCCCCACTGATACCAAAATGAGTTGTCGCCACCCCGAATGGCAATCCCTTGCCTCCTACTCCTGCCCTGCGCTTGGAGAAGACACCACAAAATACTCTCTTTTCCCAAAATTCAGTTTGTACCCTGAAAACACGCCGAATCTCCTTAGTAACCCTATTACATCCCTCACCAAAGAGCTCGGATCTGAGATGTATAATAGCAGATCGTCCACGTACAGAAACACCCTATGCTCCAACCCCCCCCCCCCCCCCCCCCCACTCACTATCTCCTGCCATAAGTCCGAACCCCTCAGCGCAATGGCCAAGGGCTCAAATACCAGCACGAATAGAAGGGGGAACATGGGGCATCCCTACCATATTCCCCAAAATAGTGGAAAGTACTCTGAATTCATATCGTTCGTACACATGCTGCCAGATCCTTGTACAGCAATTTCACCCAAGCCACAAACTTAGGCCTAATCCTAAATTTCTCCAGCACCGCAAACAGAGAGCTCCACCCCACCACGTCAATCACCTGCTCCGCATCTAATGCCACCACGACCTCCACCTCCAGCTCCCTTCCTTCTGCCGGAATCAGCAGCCGCTGCACATTCGACAACAGCTCTCTGCCCTCAACGAACCCTGTCTGCTCTCCCCACCTGCTTTGGAAGGCATTCCTCCAACCTCAACGCCAACACCTTCGCCAATATCTCAGCGTCTATATTCAATAGAAAAATGGGCCTCGACGACCCACACTCCACCAGATCCTTCTCCTTTTTAAGTAATAGTGAGGTGGATGCCTGCCCCATCATCTCCGGCAATACTCTCCTAACCATCACATCCTCAAATCAGCGGTGCCTACCTTTCCTTACATTTTTATAAAATTCCATCGGGGGTGGCACGGTGGTGCCGTGGTTAGAACTGCTGCATCACAGCGCCGGGTTCGATACCGGGTCACTGTCCGGGGGAGTTTTCACGTTCTCCCGTGTCTGCATGAGTCTCACCCCCACAACCCAAAAATGCGCAGGATAGGTGTATTAGTCAGACTAAATTGTCCCTTAATTTGAAAAATTTAAAAGAATTAAAAACAATTCCACCAGGAACCCATCCAGACCCGGTGTCTTACCCGACACATCTTCCCTATCGCTCCCTGCACTTCTTCCACCCCCATTGGGTCCTCTACCCTCTCCACCTCCCTCACCTCCAGACACTCCACTCGCTCCAGGAACTCACTCATATTGTCCAGCGGCTCCGACTTATAAAGACACCGACAAATGTCTTCAAACACCTTATTCACCTGCTCCAGTGCCAGACTGCCCGTCTCTAATCTGCACAATCTTCCTCGCTGCTGCCTGCTAACGGAGCTAGTCCACCAACAATCAACTGTCCTTCTCCCCAAACTTATAAAAGATCTCCCTCGCTCGCCTCAGCTGCCAAACCACCCTCCCGGTGAACAGAAGATCAAACTTTATCTGTAATCCTTCCTCCACACCAAAGGCCCCGAATCCTCCACATATCTCCCACCTACCTCCAAAATCTTCTCTATCAACCGCTGCCATTCCTCCCTCGCCTCCCTATCCATCTTGGCCTTGAATCAAATGACCTCGGCCCTCCCTACCGCCTTCAGCACCTCCCAGACCACCAAAGGCGAGACCTCCCCATTCCAGTTAAAGTCCACATACTCCTTAATCACCTTCCCCATTTTAGTATAAATGTTCGGGTCTGCCATCAAACCCACGTCTAGCCTCCACGCTGACCTGTAGGGCTGGACCCTTCTTCAACACCACAACCACCCAGTGGGGAGCATGGTCAAATATCACAATTGCTGAATGCTCTGCCTTCTTTACTCTCGCTAGCAGTGCCATACCCACCCCAAAAATGTCAATCCTTGAGTGCGCTTTATGCACCAGCGAAAAAAATGAGTACTCCCTATTGTGTGGATGTAAAACCTCCACAGGTCCCGCCCCTCCCATCTCATTCGTAAACCCGGCTAGTACTTTTGCCCGCACCCACTCCCCTGCCCGAAGGGGCCAGTGAGAATGGCCTGGACCTATCCATCTTCTGGTCCAATACTGTATTCCAGTCCCCCCCTCAATATCAATTGGTGAGTATCCAAATCTGGATTGACAAGCAACATTTTCTTCACAAACCCAGCGTTGTCCTAGTTTGGGGCATATACGCTAACCAGCACCGCCAACCTTACTTCCAATGCACCCATCTCTTACCTGCCTCCCTGATCTGCCACCTGGAACCTCACCCGTTTACCCACCAGTATGGCCCCGCCCCCCTCCGGGCCCTGCTGTCGAGGCCCAAATAAAATACCCGGCTCACCCAACTCTTCCTCAGCCTCATCTGATCCTTTACCCTCAGGTAGCTGTCCTGTAACAACACCATGTCCGCCTTCAGGCCCATCAAGTGCGAGAAAGCTTACACTCTCTTCACCAGTCCCCCCAACTCTCACACGTTTCCCGTCACCATTCTGACTGAGGGTCTTTCACCACCCCCCACACTTCCTATCCATCGTGACCACACACCCCCCCCCCCCCCCCCCCCCCAAAGCCCTGCCTAGCTGGCCAGACACAGCCCTAGTCACCATGAGGCAGGGGCTGGTTTAGCTCACCAGGCTAAATCGCTGGCTTTTAAAGCAGACCAAGCAGGCCAGCAGCACGGTTCGATTTCTGTACCAGCCTCCCCGGACAGGCGCCGGAATGTGGCGACTAGGGGCTTTTCACAGTAACTTCATTGAAGCCTACTCGTGACAATAAGCGATTTTCATTTTTTCATTTCATCACGACCCTCCCCCTCCTCCTTCCCATAATTCCACCAACCATTTCCTCTTGAAAACTCCTCACCCAGTATCATCCCCAGCCCCCCACCAGTCACACCCCAAGGCCCATCAGAACCTGTTCTAACAACAGCGGCCCTTTCCCCCACCTCGCTCTCGTTCACTAGCCAACACTCTGCGACGACCCCTGCCAGAGCCCTCTCCTCACATCGAAAAACACACCAACACCAAAGCCCCCCCATACCCACCCCCTTGAAAAACCCAACACCTTGCAACACAATAAAACAATTAAAGATAAACAGCCATAAGGTGGCAAGTGGCGCAGTGGTTAGCACAGGGACTGCGGCGCTGAGGACCTGGGTTTGAATCCTGGCCTTAGGTCACTGTCCGTGTGGAGTTTGCACATTTTCCCTTTGTCTGTGTGGGTTTCACCCCCACAACCCAAAGATGTGCAGGGTAGGTGGAATGGCTTAATTGGAAAAAATGAGATAAAGAGCCATAAAGGGAAAGGACAACATAAAGGAAAAACCAGAACAGAAGTCCAAACTCAGTGCAGTCCCAGGCCTTCTGCCTTTATTAATGCCTCCACCTCCGCCACTGTCTCAAAGTAGTAGTCTCTGCCGTTATGTGTGACCCTCAGCTTCGCTGGGTAGACCACACCAAACCGTCACCTTAGCCTGACTGAAGGCCGCCCGTCTCCTCGCCAGCTCCATCATTAGATCCTGGTATATACATATTCCGTCCCACTTCATCTCCTGCTTGAACTTCGTCCACCTCAGCACCTTTTCCTTTACCTGATAATTGTGAAAGCAGACGATCGCAGCTCTTGGCGGTTCATTCATTTTTGGTTTTGGCCGAAGTGACCAGTGGGCCCTGTCCAATTCGTAGTGGGAGGGGTCCTTCCTTTCTCCCAATACCTTTGCAAACATCTCAACAAAGTGCTCTATAGGCCTCCAGCCCTCCACCCCCTTAGATCTCCACGATCCTCATGTTCTGCCTTCTGGAGCTGTTCTCCAGGTTCTCCACTTTGGTTCTCAGTGAACTATGCTGCGACAATGCCTCGTCCGCCCCCTTCATCTTCTCTCCTTGCTCCTGCTCCGCCATTGAAGTCTTTGCCAACACCTCTTTCTTCGGGGCAAGTATTTCAGCTACCCACTCCTTGAGCGAGGTCATCATCTCTGTCCAATGCCTGTCACAGTGTTTTGAAAATGGCCGCCCAATCTCCCGGCCATCACTTCGGCCATCTTTTCCATTGTGATGGGCGCGGCCCCACCCGGCGAGCTCTTTCCTGCCATCTTTTCTCCTGCTGAACTCCTCACCATGTTCGACGGTGGACCTTCGCTCGCACCCTTTTCCCCTGGGCTCTTTCTTCTGGGTTTTGACATCCTTGAAGTGCTTTTGACCACCCCACAACTCACATCAAAATTTTTCCAAAAGATTAGGTGTAAAGAGCCGAGGAAAAGTCAACTCTGGCAGGAGCCACCTGTGCTGAAACCAAAGTATCTGGGGCGGGATTCTCCATCCTTCCGCACCCATTTTCTGGTGCTGCACCTCCCCCGTCGGCAGCGGAATCCACCACCTCGCCAGCCATTGTGGGCACCCCGACACCATCAGGAAATCCGTGTGAGTGCGTTACTGGTGAAACGGAGGATCCCGCCGACAGAGAATCCAGCCTTTGATGTTTCAGATACACCTGTAAAAGCAATGAGTTCAAGTTCAGATATTTCTATTTCAACTATTTCTCTTTCCGGGCACTGCTCAGCTTGTGGCACAGTGGTTAGCACTGCTGCCTCACAGTGCCAGAGGCCAGGTTCAATTCCAGCCTTTAATGACTGTGTGAAGTTTGCACTTTCTCTCTGTGTCTGCGTGGGATTCCTCCTGTTTCCTCCCACAGTCCAAAGATGTGTGAGTTAAGTGAATTGGTGCTAAATTGGCACTGAGTATCCAAAGATGTTTAAGTTATGGGATGGTGGAGAGCAACGAGGTGGTATAATCTTTCAGAGGGTCGGTGCAGACTCGATGGACTTCTGCGCTGTAGCAATTCTATGGTTCATTATTGTCCGAAATATTGTCATTATTTTCAAATTTTTGGTTAGATTTAAGTTAGGGGTGGCACGGTGGCACAGTGGGTAGCACTGCTGCCTCACAGCGCTAGGGATCCGGGTTCAATTCTGGCCTTGAATGACTGTCTGTGTAGAGTTTGCACTTTCTCCCGTGTCTGTTTCCTCCAACATTTCAAAGATGTGCAGGTTAACTGGGGTTACAAGATCATCTCATACAAGTCACACATGGACAGGGAGACCAGGAGATGGTAGATGAGATTCTGCGTGTAGATAAGGAATATGCAAATGACTCAAAAGAACAAAGAACAAAGAAAGGTACAGCACAGAAACAGGTCCTTCGGCCCTCCAAGCCTGCGCCGACCATGCTGCCCGTCTAAACTAAAATCTTGTACACTTCTGGGGTCCGTATCCCTCTATTCCGTTCCTGTTTATGTATTTGTCAAGATGCCCCTTAAACGTCACTATCGTCCCTGCTTCTACCACCTCCTCCGGCAGCGAGCTCCAGGCACCCACTACCCTCTGTGTAAAAAACATACCTCGTACATCTTCTCTAAACCCTACCCCTCGCACCTTAAACCTATGCCCCCTACTAATTGACTCCTCAACCCTGGGAAAAAGTCTCTGACTATCTACCCTGTCTATGCCCCTCAGAATTTTGGAAACCTCTATCAGGTCGCCCCTCAACCTCCATTGTTCCAGTGAGAACAAACCAAGTTTATTTAACCTCTCATCATTGCTAATGCCCTCCATACCAGGCAACATCCTGGTAAATCTCTTTTGCACCCTCTCTAAAGCCTCCATATCCTTCTGGTAGTGTGGCGACCAGAATTGAGCACTATACTCCAAGTGTGGCCTAACTAAGGTTCTATACAGCTGCAACGTGACTTGCCAATTTTTATACTCAATGCCCCGGCCAATGAAGGCAAGCATGCCATAGGCCTTCTTGACTATCTTCTCCATCTGTATTGCCCTTTCAGTGACCTGTGGACTTGTACACCTGGATCTCTCTGACTGTCAATACTCTTGAGGGTTCTACCATTCACTGTATATTCCCTACCTGTATTGGACCTTCCAAACTTACCTCACATTTGTCCGGATTAAACGCCATCTGTCATCTCTCCGACCAAGTCTCCAAATAATCTAAATCCTGCTGTATCCTCTGACAGTCCTCATCACTATCCGCAATTCCACCAACCTTTGTGTCGTCCGCAAACTTACTAATCAGACCAGTTACATTTTCCTCCAAATCATTTATATATATTACAAACAGCACAGGTTCCAGCACTGATCCCTGCAGAATACCACTAGTCGCAGCCCTCCAATCAGAAAGCTCCCTTCCATTGCTACTCTCTGCCTTCTATGACCTAGCCAGTTCTATACCGATCTTGCCAGCTCAGCTCTGATCTTGTGTGACTTCACCTTTTGTACCACTCTGCCATGGGGGACCTTGTCAAAGGCCTCATTGAAGTCCATAAAGACAACATCCACTACCCTACCTGAATCAATCATTTTTGTGACCTCTTTGAAAAACTCTGTCAAGTTAGTGAGACACGACCTCCACTTCACAAAACCGTGCTGCCTCTCGCTAATACGCCCACTTGCTTTCAAATGGGAGTAGATCCTGTCTCGAAGAAATCTCTCCAGTAATTTCCCTACCAGCCTGTAGTTCCCTGGATTATCCTTGCTACCCTTCTTAAACAAAGGAACAACATTGGCTATTCTCCAGTCCTCCGGGACATCACCTGAAGACAGTGAGGATCCAAAGATTTCTGTCAAGGCCTCAGCAATTTCCTCTCTTGCCTCATTCAGTATTCTGGGGTAGATCCCATCAGCCCCTGGAGAGTTATCTACCTTAATATTTTCAGGACGCCCAACACCTCGTCTTTTTGGATCTCAATGTGACCCAGGCTATCTACACACCCTTCTCCAGACTCAACATCCAACAATTCATTCTCTTTGGTGAATACTGATGCGATGTATTCATTTAGTACCTCGCCCATTTCCTCTGGCTCCACACATAGATTCCCTCCCCTGTCCTTCAGTGGGCCAACCCTTTCCCTGGCTACCCTCTTGCTTTTTATGTACATGTAAAAAGCCTTGGGATTTAACCCTATTTAACCCTATTTTCCAATGACTTTTCGTGACCCCTTTTAGCCCTCCTGACTCCTTGCTTAAGTTCTTTCCTAGTTTGATTATATTCCACACAGGCTTCGTCTGTTCCCAGCCTTTTAGCTCTGACAAATGCCTCCTTTTTCTATTTTACAACATCTCTCTTATCCAAGGTTGCCGAAATTTGCCGTTTTTATCCTTCTTCCTCACAGGAACATGCTGGTCCTGAATTTTTTTCAACTGACATTTGAAAGCCTCCCACATGTCAGATGTTGATTTACCCTCAAATACCCGCCCCCAATCTAGGTTCTTCAGTTCCCGCCTGATATTGTTATAATTAGCCTTCCCCCAAATTAGCACATTCACTCTAGGACCACTCTTATCCTTGTCCCCCAGCACTTTAAAACTTACAGAATTTTGGTCACTGTTCCCGAAATGCTCCCCTCCTGAAACTTCTACCACCTGGCCGGGTTCATTCCCCAGTACCAGGTCCAGTACAGCCCCTTCCCGAGTTGGACTATCTACATATTGTTTTAAGAAGCCCTCCTGGATGCTTCTTACAAACACTGCCCCGTCCAAGCCCCCAGCACTAAGTGAGTCCCAGTCAATATTGGGGAAGTTAAAGTCTCCCATCACAACAACCCTGTTTCTTTTACTCCTTTCCAAAATCTGTCTACCTATCTGCTCCTCTATCTCCCGCTGGCTGTTGGGTGGCCTGTCGTAAACCCCCAACATTGTGACTGCACCCTTCTTATTCCTGATCTCTACCCATATAGCCTCACTGCCCTCTGAGGTGTCCTCCCGTAGTACAGCTGTGATATTCTCCCTAACCAGTAGCGCAACTCTGCCACCCCTTTTACATCCCCCTCTATCCCGCCTGAAACATCTAAATCCTGGAACGTATATATGCCAATCCTGTCCTTCCCTCAGCCAGGCCTCTGTAATGGCACCAACATCATAGTTCCAAGTACTAATCCAAGCTCTAAGTTCATCTGCCTTACCCGTTATACTTCATGCATTAAAACATATGCACTTCAGGCCACCAGAGCTGCTGTTTTCAGCAACATCTCCCTGTCTGCTCTTCCTCAGAGCCATACTGGCCCTATTCCCTTGTTCTCCCTCAATGCATTCACCTTCTGACCTATTGCTCCGGTACCCACCCCCCCTGACATACTAGTTTAAACCCTCCCGTGTGACACTAGCAAACCTCGCGGCCAGGATATTTATGCCTCTCCAGATTAGATGCAACCCATCCTTCTTATACAGGTCACACCTGCCTCAGAAGAGTTCCCAGTGGTCCAGATAACTGAAACCCTCCCTCCTACACCAGCAGTTTAGCCACGTGTTTAGCTGCTCTATCTTCCTATTTCTAGCCTCACTAGCACGTGGCACAGGGAGTAATCCTGAGATTACAATCCCAGAGGTCCTGTCTTTTAACTTTCTGCCTAGCTCCCTGAACTCCTGCTGCATGACCTCATGCCCCTTCCTGCCTATGTCATTAGTACCAATATGTGCTACAACCTCTGCCTGTTTGCCCTCCCCTTCAGGATGCCCACTACCCGTTCTGAGACATTCTGGACCCTGGCACCAGGGAGATAATATACCATCCTGGAGTCTCTTTCACGTCCACACAAGCACCTATCTGTGCCTCTGACTATAAAGTCCCCTATGACTATTGCTCTTCTGCGCTTTGACCCTCCCAGCTGAACATCAGAGCCAGCCGTGGTGCCACTGCTCTGGCTGCTGCTGTTTTCCCGATAGGCTATTCCCCCCAACAGTATCCAAAGTGGTATACCTGTTAGAGAGGGGGACAACCAAAGGGGATTCTTGCACTGACTGCCTGCCCCTTCTGGTGGTCACCCATCTGTCTGCCTGCACCTTGGGTGTGACCACATCTCTATAACTCCTATCTATGGCAGGAGATCCCAGACCCGTGTCATGCTCCTCGTGTGCGATGTGGGAGCTCAGGGACACGTCCACTGTCCCTGGCTCCTTCACGTGCAAGAAGTGTGTTCAGTTGCAGCTCTTGTTAGACCGCTTGACGGCTCTGGAGCTGCGGATGGACTCACTTTGGAGCATCCGCGATGCTGAGGAGGTCGTGGATAGCACGTTTAGCGAGTTGGTCACACCGCAGGTGAAGGTTACTGAGGGAGATAGAAAATGGGTGACCAAAAGAAAGAGCAAGAGTAGGAAGGCAGTGCAGGTGTCCCCTGCGGTCATCTCCCTGCAAAACAGATATACCGCTTTGGATACTGTTGAGGGAGATGGCTCACCAGGGGAAGGCAGCAGCAGCCAGGTTCATGGCACCGTGGCTGGCTCTGCTGCACAGCAGGGCAGGAAGAAAAATGGCAGGGCTATAGTGATAGGGGACTCGATCGTAAGGGGAATAGACAGGCGGTTCTGTGGACGCAATCGAGACTCCAGGATGGTATGTTGCCTCCCTGGTGCAAGGGTCAAGGATATCTCGGAGCGGCTGCAGGACATTCTGGGGGGGGAGGGTGAACAGCCAGCTGTCGTGGTGCACATAGGCACCAACGATATAGGTAAAAAACGGGATGAGGTCCTACAAGCGGAATTCAGGGAGTTAGGAGTTAAACTAAAAAGTAGGACCTCAAAGGTAGTAATCTCAGGATTGCTACCAGTGCCACGAGCTAGTCAGAGTAGGAATGTCAGGATAGATAGGATGAATGCGTGGCTCGAGAGATGGTGCAAGAGGGAGGGATTCAAATTCCTGGGGCATTGGGACCGGTTCTGGGGGAGGTGGGACCAGTACAAACCGGACGGTCTGCACTTGGGCAGAACTGGAACCGATGTCCTAGGGGGGGTGTTTGCTAGAGCTGTTGGGGAGGGTTTAAACTAATGTGGCAGGGGGATGGGAACCAATTCTGGAAGTTGGAAGGTAGTAAAACAGGGACAGAAACAAAAGGAAGTAAGGGGAAAAGTGCAAGGCAGAGAAGACATAGTCAGAAATCCATAAGGGCGACAGTACAAGGTACAGTGACTGAGGGGAGCACAGTGAATAGGCCCAGTAATAACAAAAGGAATAAAACTGGAGATGTTAAGATTCAAAACAGAGGTAAAAAAACCAACATAAGTGTACTTTACCTGAATGCTCGTAGTATTCGGAATAAAGTAAATGAGTTGGTGGCACAAATCATGGTAAATGACTATGATTTAGTGGCCATTACTGAAACATGGTTAAAGGATGGTCACGACTGGGAGTTAAATATCCGAGGGTATCAAACTATTCGGAAGGACAGAGTGGATGGTAAGGGAGGTGGTGTTGCTCTGTTATTTAAGGATGACATCCGGGCAATAGTAAGGGATGACATCGGTGCTATGGAGGATAAGGTTGAATCCATTTGGGTGGAAATCAGGAATAGTAAGGCGAAAAAGTCACTGATAGGAGTAGTCTATCGGCCACCAAATAGTAACGATATGGTGGGGCAGGCAATAAACAAAGAAATAACTGATGCATGTAGAAATGGTACAGCAGTTATCATGGGGGATTTTAATCTACATGTCGATTGGTTTAACCAGGTCGGTCAAGGCAACCGTGAGGAGGAGTTTATAGAATGTATCCGCGATAGTTTCCTAGAACAGTATGTAATGGAACCTACGAGGGAACAAGCGGTCCTAGATCTTGTCCTGTGTAATGAGACAGGATTGATTCATGATCTCATAGTTAGGGATCCTCTCGGAAGGAGCGATCACAATATGGTGGAATTTAAAATACAGATGGAGGGTGAGAAAGTAAAATCAAATACTAGTGTTTTGTGTTTAAACAAAGGAGATTACAAGGGGATGAGAGAAGAACTAGCTAAGGTAGACTGGGAGCTAAGACTTTATGGTGGAACAGTTGAGGAACAGTGGAGAACCTTCCAAGCGATTTTTCACAGTGCTCAGCAAAGGTTTATACCAACAAAAAGGAAGGACGGAAGAAAGAGGGAAAATCGACCGTGGATATCTAAGGAAATAAGGGAGAGTATCAAATTGAAGGAAAAAGCATATAAAGTGGCAAAGATTGCTGGGAGATTAGAGGACTGGGAAATCTTTAGGGGGCAATAGAAAGCTACTAAAAAAGCTATAAAGAAGAGTAAGATAGAGTATGAGAGTAAACTTGCTCAGATTATAAAAACAGACAGTAAAAGATTTTACAAATATATAAGACAAAAAAGAGTGGCTAAGGTAAATATTGGTCCTTTAGAGGATGAGAAGGGAGTTTTAATAATGGGAAATGAGGAAATGGCTGAGGAACTGAACAGGTTTTTTGGGTCGGTCTTCACAGTGGAAGACACAAATAACATGCCAGCGACTGATAGAAATGAGGCTATGACAGGTGAGGACCTTGAGAGGATTGTTATCACTAAGGAGGGAGTGATGGGCAAGCTAATGGGGCTAAAGGTAGACAAGTCTCCTGGCCCTGATGGAATGCATCCCAGAGTGCTAAAAGAGATGGCTAGGGAAATTGCAGATGCACTAGTGATAATTTACCGAAATTCACTAGACTCTGGGGTGGTCCCGGTGGATTGGAAATTAGCAAACGTGACGCCACTGTTTAAAAAAGGAGGTAGGCAGAAAGCAGGAAATTATAGGCCAGTGAGTTTAACTTCGGTAATAGGGAAGATGCTGGAATCTATCATCAAGGAAGAAATTGCGAGGCATCTGGATAGAAATTGTCCCATTGGGCAGACGCAGCATGGGTTCGTTAAAGGCAGGTCATGCCTAACTAATTTAGTGGAATTTTTTGAGGACATTACCAGTGCAGTAGATAACGGGGAGCCGATGGATGTGGTATATCTGGATTTCTAGAAAGCCTTTGACAAGGTGCCACACAAAAGGTTGCTGCATAAGATAAAGATGCATGGCATTAAGGGTAAAGTAGTAGCATGGATAGAGGATTGGTTAATTAATAGAAAGCAAAGAGTTGGGATAAATGGGTGTTTCTCTGGTTGGCAATCAGTAGCTAGTGGTGTCCCTCAGGGATCCGTGTTGGGCCCACAATTGTTCACAATTTACATTGATGATTTGGAGTTGGGGACCAAGGGCAATGTGTCCAAGTTTGCAGATGACACTAAGATGAGTGGTAAAGCGAAAAGTGCAGAGGATACTGGAAGTCTGCAGAGGGATTTGGATAGGTTAAGTGAATGGGCTCGGGTCTGGCAGATGGAATACAATGTTGACAAATGTGAGGTTATCCATTTTGGTAGGAATAACAGCAAACGGGATTATTATTTAAACGATAAAATATTAAAGCATGCCGCTGTTCAGAGAGACTTGGGTGTGCTAGTGCATGAGTCACAGAAGGTTGGTTTACAAGTGCAACAGGTGATTAAGAAGGCAAATGGAATTTTGTCCTTCATTGCTAGAGGGATGGAGTTTAAGACTAGGGAGGTTATGTTGCAATTGTATAAGGTGTTAGTGCGGCCACACCTGGAGTATTGTGTTCAGTTTTGGTCTCCTTACTTGAGAAAGGACGTACTGGCACTGGAGGGTGTGCAGAGGAGATTCACTAGGTTAATCCCAGAGCTGAAGGGGTTGGATTATGAGGAGAGGTTGAGTAGACTGGGACTGTGCTCGTTGGAATTTAGAAGGATGAGGGGGGGATCTTATAGAAACATTTAAAATTATGAAGGGAATAGATAGGATAGATGTGGGCAGGTTGTTTCCACTGGCGGGTGACAGCAGAACTAGGGGGCATAGCCTCAAAATAAGGGGAAGTAGATTTAGGACTGAGTTTAGGAGGAACTTCTTCACCCAAAGGGTTGTGAATCTATGGAATTCCTTGCCCAGTGAAGCAGTTGAGGCTCCATCATTACATGTTTTTAAGGTAAAGATAGATAGTTTTTGGAAGAATAAAGGGATTAAGTGTTATGGTGTTCGGGCCGGAAAGTGGAGCTGAGTCCACAAAAGATCAGCCATGATCTAATTGAATGGCGGAGCAGGCTCGAGGGGCCAGATGGCCTACTCCTGCTCCTAGTTCTTATGTTCTTATGTTCTTATGACGCTTTCCACCACCTGCGTGCTCCTAAGTGCACCCTATTGCTGCTCCAACCGAACCATGCGGTCTGTGAGGAGCTGCCATTGGTTACACTTGCTGCAGATGTAGTCAACCAGGACGCTGGAACCATCACAGATCTGCCACATCTCACAGTTGGAGCACTGCACCCCGTGGAGTGACATTTAAGCACTAGTTAATTAATTTGAAATAAACACTTGAATTATTGTTAGATTGAGTTATGATTAACTACATGGCCTTGACGCTAGATTTTTACTGTAAAATTAAATGCTAAATACGGGCATCTGCCCTCAGGTTTAGTTACTCCACTATCTAGTTAATCAATTAGATTTGTTTTGCAATATTCATTGTTTTTGTTCAAATTTAACAGATTCCCAACCAGCCAACCAGGTCACATTTTTACTGTGATGTTACTTCAGCCCCCCCCCCCCCCCCCCCCCCCCCGGACACACGCACTTTGAAAAGGTGAAAAGGTAATAAAATCACTTACCTTCCCAGGATACTCTCTGGATCTCTCCCTGCAGATTCACAGTTACAAGCCAGAAGAAAGAAGACAAAACAATAGGGAAAAAGCACCTCCTCTCACTCTGCATCGAATTACCTCACTGCACCAAATTACCAAGTTCCAATCCCCACTCTGGCTGTCTCTCACTCAGGATGTCTCAACTTCACCCTGCACAAGTTTACTGAGTGTGCTTTTATACAGAACTCAGCTAACCGAAGATGCTTTGCGCACACTACTACTTAGCTTCAAACAGAAGAATGCAATTCAATACAATTTACACCTTTAGCCACTGATCAGGCTTCAGGTGACTGACAGATAACTGACAGTCAGCAATTAGGGGTTGGGGCAGCTTCAGCCAATCAGCCACTAAGCTACACATTGAACTTTGAACTGAAAAACAGGATAAATCGATTACCAGAGCTTTGGCCTTGCAGGAAGTAACTGAAAATGCAGTTTGAACTACTGTTCATGAGCTGGTGCACTTAAAGGAGACGTATGGAGAAGGCTAGCCACATGTTTGCTCACCTGTTAAGGTGACAGGAGGCTGCAGGTACAGGAGCCAGGGAGTGGGGCTGGTTTCTGCCCGGAAAAGGTCAATGAGTTGTTTTGGTCCTTTTCTGAGGGGCTCTCCAAAGGTCGGAGCTGCCAGAGGATGAACAGGGATGGTAGAGTTCCTGGAGTGTTTGGAGTTTCTTCAGGTGGGGAGGAGTTTTGGGAGGAATTGGAGATGCTGATGGGGTTGGAGGAGGTCCACAGGGCCTTGGGAAAGATGCAACCAGGGAAGGCACCGGAAGCAGATAGGTTCCCGGTATTCTATAAGACGTTCGCGGATCAGCTGGCCTCATTGGAGTTGGGGATGTTTAATGGCTCATTGGCATGGGGTTGTCTCCCGGAGACGCTGGGGCAGGCATCCATCTTCCTCCTTCTGAAGAAGGACAAGGACAGAGTGTGGGTCGTACCTCTCAATTTCTCTGCTCAATGCGAATGCAAAGCTTTCTGTTGAGGTTGGAATCCTGCCTCCCGCGGTAGTGGGGGAAGACCAGACAAGGGGCGAAATTCTCCCAAAGGGAGACTGAGTGCCGACGCCGGAGAGAAAACCGGAGTGTTTCACTCCGGCGTCGGAGGACGCTCCTCGCCCCCTATTCTACCCCCCCCCCCCCCTCCCCAGGGGGCTAGGAGCGGCAGTTCGTGAATCTCGGCCGCCGGGCCTTGACGCTTGCATCAAAGCAGCGTGCTGGGAATGACGCGGCCGGCGGCGCCGAGGTGACGTCAGCCGTGCATGCGCAGGTTGGCCGGCTCCAACCCGCGCATGCGCGGTTGCCGTCTTCCCCTCTGCTGCCCCCGCAAGACATGGCGGCTTGATCATGCGGGGCGGCGGAGGGAAAAGAGTGCGTCTCTTAGAGACGCCGGCCCGACGATCGGTGGGCACCGATCGCGGGCCAGTCACCTCATGAGCACGCCCGTGGTGCTCGATCCTCCCTCCGCCCCCCCACAGGCCCCACACTTACCTGTCGCATGCTGTTCACGATAGCAGCAACCAGGTGTGGTTGCCGCCGGCGTGAACCGGTCGGGTTCGTCAGGCCACTTGGCCCATCCGGGCCGGAGAATCGCCGGTCGGCGTGAAAAACGGGGAGCGCTGATTCTCCGAGCGGCGTGTCAAAAAACGCGACAAGCCATTTTTGGGGGGCTGGGAGAATCGCGGGGGGTGCCAGGGCGGCTGTCGTGATTCGCCCAGCCCTCCCGCGATTCTCCCACCCAGCGTGGGGAGCGGAGAATCTCGCCCAAGACTTGTGAAAGGCAGAAAACTGTTGGCTAACGTGAGGTGGTTACTTAACATGGTTCTCACCCTGGCACTGGGGTCAGAGCTGGAAATAATCGTGCCTCTGGATGCTGAAAAGGGGTTCAATGGAGCTACCTATTTGCAGTTCTGGAAAAGTTTGGGATTAGTCCTGGGTTTATATCATGGGTTAGACTAACATATGAAGTGCCTTCTGCAAGCTAGTGAACGAACACCATGAGATCAGGGTCTTTTCGGCTGTAGAGAAGGACGAGACAGGGATGTCCTATGTCCCCTCTTTAGTTCGCGTTGGCAATTGAACTGTTGGCAATTTCTTTGAGGGCCTCGGATAAGTGGAGAGGGATTGTGGAGTGTGTGGGGGTGGGGGGGGTGGGGGGGGGAGTAGAGCTAGGGTGTCCCCGTACCTAGAGGATTTGTACTATGGGGGATATATTGGGAATATTGAAGATGTTGGGCTCCTTTTCAGGGCATAAACTGATTGTTGGGAAGAGTGAGTATTTTGTGGTTAGCCCTTTGAGGGAAGGAGGTGGGCTGGTGGGTTGGCCGTTCCATTTGGCTGGGACTAATTTTCGTTATTTGGGGTCCAGGTTGGCCGGGACTGGGCGTGACTTTGTAAATTAAATTTTATGAGCCTGGTGAGTAGGGTTAGAGCGGATCTACAGAGGGGGGACAGCCTCGCATTGTGGTTGGTGAGCCGAGTTCAATCTATTGAGATTAATATCGCCGCAATTTGTGTTCTTGTTTCAGTGCCTCCCAGTTTTTCTAATAAAGTTGTTTTTTGGGGGGGAGATGACGTGGCTGATAATGGATTTCATATGGGTGGGGAGAACGCCTCGGATTCGGAGGGTGGTCCTTCACAGAGAGAGGGGTTGAGGTGGCGCTGCCGAATTGATGTATTATTATTGGGCGGCAAATGCAGAGATGGTGTTGGGGTGGTTTTGGGATGAGGAAGTTATTTGGGTGAGGATGGAGTCAGGCCCTGTAAAGGGGACGGGCTTGGGGGCGCTGGCGATGGCGTCTCTGCCATTTGCTCCAGTGAAATATTCTTCGAACCCGGTGGTGGTCTCCATGTTAAAAATATGGTGGCAACCCCATCAGCATTTTAAGTTGAGGGTAGTGTCAAGGTGGGCCCCAATCTGTAGGAACCATCTGTTTGAGCCGGCAAAAATTGGACGCTACATTTGGTGGGTGGAAAGGCAAAGGGCTGGAGAGGTTGAGGGACTTGTTTCCTGAGGGGCAGTTTGCCAGCTGGGAAGAGTTGAACGAGAAAGCAGGACTTGGGGGATCGGATGCGTTCAGGTATTTTCTTCTGCGGGATTTTGATCGGTGGTCATTTCCGACTTTCCCAGAGACGTCGCTATCTACCTTGATGAAGAGGAATCTCTACTTTGCGGGGTGGGAGGAGGGCAGCACATCTGGGATATATGGGTGGATCATGGGGGATCAGCAGGTTTCAGTGGAGGAAGTGAAGGCCAGTTGGGCGGAGGAGCTGAGACACATTTTGGAGGAGGAGGTGTGGAGTGAGTCCCTCCGTAGGGTGAATGCGATGTCTTCCTGTGCGAGGATGAGCCTGATTCAGCTAAAAGTGGTGTTTAGGGCACACCTCACTCGGGCCCCGATAAGTCAATTTTTGAAGGGGTTGAGGATAAGTGTGAGCGGTGCTCGAGAGGGCCTGGTCACCATATACACATGGGAAATCCCGTTGGCCAACGGCAGGAATGGAGAATCCTGCTGCCAGTGATGGTATGCCGCCAAGAAACACATGGCTGCGGAGGCGGAGAATTCACCCCCATGACTGCAGGATGACCAGGGATGGGAATTGAACATCCAGGGGTATTCAGTATTTAGGAAGGACAGTCAAAAAGGAAATGACAGCGCGTTTCATTGCTGGTTTAAGAGTAAATTAACACAATAGTGTGGAAGGATATTGGCTCTGATGATGTATGGGTACAGCTGAGAAACACCAAGGGCAAAAAAACGTTAGTGGGGATTGTATATGAACCCCTGAGCTTTAGTGGTGATGTTGGGAATGGCATTAAACAGGAAATTGGAGACAGATGCGATAAAGGAACATCTGTAATTATGGATGATCTTAATCTGCATATAGGTTAGGCAAATCAAAATGGTAACAATACCGTAGTGCAGTATTCTTCAAAGTCGGGAGCGCGACCCGTGGGAGGGTGTCGGGAGGGTCACGGAGCCGTTGTCTGCGGCGCTCCCAATCGTGCAAATCCCCGCGCAGCAGCCAGCTTTTCATAAGGCCGGCTGCAAGCGGCCGCGACCATGTTAAAAAAAATTTTTGGCCGCATTGCACATGCATGCATGATGATCGGCCCGCATGCGCATTCTGCGAACATGTGAAAACAATTCGGCCGCATTGTGCATGCGCGTCGATAATCGGGCACGCGGGCGAAGTGCGGCCGCTATTTTTTCTATATGGTTGCAGCTTTTTGTTTCACAAGTTCTGTTGTGGTTTTTATTCATTTATTTATTTATTTTATTCATTTGATTTGTTTTACAAGTTCGGGGGGGTTTATTCATTTTTTTCATTATTTTATTTTTTATTTTATTTTTTTTACAAGTTCATTTATTCATTTTTTTCATTTATTTTACTCATTTTATTTTATTTTTTTTTTACAAATTTGATAAAACTTTACAGGAAAAAATATCAGAACTTTGGACAGATGGAGACTCCACACTTTCCGGCACAGGAAGGCTTCACCTTCGGGATTTCCCATGTGTATATGATGACCAGGCCCTCTCGAGCACCGCTCACACTTATCCTCAACCCCTTCAAAAATTGACTCATCTGGGCCCGAGTGAGGTGTGCCTGTGCAAGAGACCCGAGGTGTTCAAGTGAAGGCAAGCATCCAGCAGAGCGGAGCTACTGAATGATTGGCTGTTCCGGGAAGATTTGCATACATGCAGTGCGGTCAGTGTAATTTGAAGGTGTACCTGTGCAAGAGACCCGAGGTGTTCAAGTGAAGGCAAGCATCCAGCAGAGGGCAGCAGAGCGGAGATACTGACTGATTGGCTGTTCCGGGGAGATTTGCATACGTGCAGTGCAGTCAGCGTAATTTGAAGGTGATTTGTGAAGGGGCTGTGGTCAAGTTCAGTGAGTTGGTCACACCGCAGATAAGGATTGGTGAGGGAGACAGGGAATGGGTGACCAAAAGGCATAGAACGAGCAGGAAGGCAGTGCAGGTGTCCCCTGCGGTCATCTCCTTCCAAAACAGGTATACCGTTTTGGATACAGTTGGGGGAGATGACTCGCCAGGCGAAGGCAGTTGGCTGGCTCTGCTGCACAGAAGGGCGGGAAAAAGACTTGCAGGGCTATAGTCATAGGGGATTCAATCGTAAGGGGAGTAGACAGGCGTTTCTGTAGTCGAAAACGAGACTCCCGAATGGTATGTTGCCTCCCGGGTGCACGGGTCAGGGATGTCTCAGATCGGCTGCAGGACATACTGAAGGGGGAGGATGAACAGCCAGTTGTCGTGGTGCATATAGGCAGCAACGATATAGCTAAAAAACGGGATAAGGTCCTACAATCAGAATTTAGGGAGTTAGGAGATAAGTTAAAAAGTAGGACCTCAAAGGTAGTAATCTCAGGATTGCTACCAGTGCCACGAAACAGTCCGAGTAGAAATTTAAGAATAGTCAGAATGAATACGTGGCTTGAGAGCTGGTGCAGGAGGGAGGGGTTCAGATTTTTGGGACATTGGAACCGGTTCTGGGGGCAGTGGGACCATTATAAATCAGATGGTCTACACCTGGGCAGGACTGGAACTAATGTCCTCGGGGGTGCTTTTGCTAACACTGTTGGGGAGGTTTTAAATGAATGTGGCAGGGGGATGGGAACCAGATTAGGAAGTTAGAGGTCAGTAAAGAAGCACAGTAAGAAGTCTTACAACACCAGGTTAAAGTCCAACAGGTTTGTTTCAAACACGAGCTTTCGGAGCACGGCTCCTTCTTCAGGTGAATGGAAAGGCTTGTTCCAGAAATGTTTATATAGACACAGTCATACACAGTAAAGAAGCAGCATCTAAAGCCAGTAAGGTACTGTATAATAAACTCAATGTGACTAAGGGGAAGAGTAGACAGGGAAGAGGTGGTGATCACAAAGGGACAGGTGGTCTGAGGTGCATTTGTTTTAATGCGAGAAGTGTAGCAGGTAAGGCAGATGAACTTAGGGCTTGGATTAGTACCTGGGAATATGATGTTATTGGTATTACTGAGACTTGGTTGAGGGATAGGCAAGACTGGCAACTAAATATCCCAGGGTATAGATGCTTCAGGAGAGATAGAGAGGGAGATAAAAGGGGTGAAGGAGTTGCATTACTGGTCAGAGATGATATCACAGCTGTGATTAAGGAGGGCACGATGGAGGATTCAAGCACTGAGGCAATATGGATAGAGCTAAGAAATAGGAAGGGTGGAGTAACATTGTTGGGACTTTACTATAAGCCTCCCAAAAGCGAGCGCGAAGTAGAGGTACAAATATGTAGATAGATTATAGAACAATGTCGGAGCAATAGGGTGGTTATGATGGGAGATTTTAACTTCCCCAACATTGAATGGGACTCATGTAGTGTTGGAGGCGTAGATGGAGCAGAATTTGTAAGGAGCATCCAGGAGAGTTTTTTAGAGCAGTATGTAAATAGTCCAACTTAGGAAGGGGCCATACTGGACCTGGTATTGGGGAATGATCCCGGCCAAGTGGTTGACGTTTCAGTCGGCGATTACTTTGGGAATAGCGATCACAATTCCATAAGTTTTAGAATACTCATGGACAAAGATGAGAGTGGTCCTAAAGGAAGAGTGCTAAATTGGGGAAAGGCCAACTATAACAAAATTCGGCAGGAGCTCGGGAATGTGGATTGGGAGCAGCTGTTTAAGGGTAAATCCACATTTGAAATGTGGGAGTCTTTTAAGGAAAGGTTGATTAGAGTGCAGGACAGACATGTTCCTGTGAAAATGAGAGATAGAAATGGCAAGATTAGGGAACCATGGATGACGGGTGGAATTGTGAGACTAGCTAAGATGAAAAAGGAAGCATACATAAGATCGAGGCGACTCAAAACTGATGAAGCTTTGGAGGAATATCGGGAAAGTAGGACAAATCTCAAATGCGCAATAAAGAGGGCTAAAAGGGGTCATGAAATATCTTTGGCTAACAGGGTTAAGGAAAATCCCAAAGCCTTTTATTCGTATATAAGGAGCAAGAGGGTAACTAGAGAAAGGATTGGCCCACTCAAAGACAAAAGAGGGAATGGGTGTGATTCTTAATGAGTACATTGCATCGGTATTCACCAAGGAGAGGGACATGATGGATGTTGAGGCTAGGGATGGATGTTTAAATACTCTAGGTCATGTCGGCATAAGGAAGGGGGAGGTTTTGGGTATTCTAAAAGGCATTAAGGTGGACAAGTCCCCAGGACCGGATGGGATCTATCCCAGGTTACTGAGGCAAGCGAGGGACGAAATAGCTGGGGCCTTAACAGATATCTTTACAGCATCCTTGAGCATGGGTGAGGTCCCGGAGGACTGGAGAATTGCTAATGTTGTCCCTTTGTTTAAGAAGGGTAGCAGGGATAATCCAGGGAATTATAGACCTGTGAGCTTGACGTCAGTGGTAGGCAAACTGTTGGAGAAGATACTGAGAGATAGGATCTATTCACATCTGGAAGAAAATAGACTTATCAGTGATAGGCAGCATGGTTTTGTGCAGGGAAGTTCATGTCTTACAAACCTAATAGAATTCTTTGAGGACGTGACAAAGTTAATTGATGAGGGAAGGGCTGTTGATGTCATATACATGGACTTCAGTAAAGCATTTGATAAAGTTTCCCATGGCAGGTTGATGGAAAAAGTGAAGTCGTATGGGGTTCAGGGTGTACTAGCTAGATGGATAAAGAACTGGCTGGGCAACAGGAGACAGAGAGTAGTGGTGGAAGGGTGTGTCTCAAAATGGAGAAAGGTGACTAGTGGTGTTCCACAGGGATCCGTGCTCGGACCACTGTTGTTTGTGATATACATAAATGATCTGGACAAAGGTATAAGTGGTCTGATGAGCAAGTTTGCAGATGATACTAAGATTGGTGGAGTTGCAGATAGCAAGGTGGACTGTCAGAGAATACAGCAAAATATAGATTGGAGAGTTGGGCAGAGAAATGGCAGATGGAGTTCAATCCAGGCAAATGTGAGGTGATGCATTTTGGAAGATCCAATTCAAGAGAAGACTATATGGTGAATGGAAGAGTCCTGGGGAAAATTGATGTACAGAGAGATCTGGGAGGCCATTATACCCTGAAGGTGGCAACGCAGGTCGATAAAGTGGTCAAGAAGGCATACAGCATGCTTGCCTTCATCGGACGGGGTATTGAGTACAAGAGTCGGCAGGTCATGTTACAGTTGTATCGGACTTTGGTTAGGCCACATTTGGAATGCTGCGTGCAGTTCTGGTTGCCACATTACCAGAAGGATGTGGATGCTTTAGAGAGGGTGCAGAGGAGGTTCACCAGGATGTTGCCTGGTATGGAGGGTGCTAGCTATGAAGAAAGGTTGAGTAGATTAGGATTGTTTTCATTGGAAAGACGGAGGTTGAGGGGAGACCTGATTGAGGTCTACAAAATTATGAGAGGTATGGACAGGGTGGATAGCAACAAGCTTTTTCCAAGAGTGGGGGTGTCAATTACAAGGGATCACGATTTCAAGGTGAGAGGGGAAAAGTTTAAGGGAGATGTGTGTGGAAAGTTTTTTACGCAGAGGGTGGTGGGTGCCTGGACTGCTTTGCCAGCGGAGGTGGTAGAGGCGGGTACGATAGCATCATTAAAGATGCATCTGGACAGATATATGAACGGGCGGGGAACAGAGAGAAGTAGACCTTGGAAAATAGGCAACATGTTTAGATAAAGGATCTAGATTGGCGCAGGCTGGGAGGGCCGAAGGGCCTGTTCCTCTGCTGTAATTTTCTTTGTTCTTTTCTTTGTTCATCCAACAGGTTCCGTTGGAGGAGTGTGTATGAGGGCCAAAGGGACCCAAAACCATTTTCTCCATTTTTGTCAGCAGCAAACAAGGTAAGAGAAAATGGTGGGTCGCGAAGGTCGGCCGGCGTGGGTCGCGAAGGTCGGCTGGGTTGGGTCCCGAAGGTTGGCCAGTTAGTAAAAATGGGTCCCCGGAAAAAAAGTTTGAAGTACACTGTCATAGTGGAGAAATTCCAGGAGTGTATATAGGATGTTTTTTTGGAGCAATATGTTGGGGAACTGGTTTAACCCCCATGGAAGCAACGGGGTGAGGACCATTGGGTTCCCCGTGACCTCCACAGAATACAAACCTCCTTGGTAATGGGGCAGGGCTTCCTCTTTAATGAGGGGAGCCCTCACAGCATAAAAGCCGAGGCCCTTCGGGGAGAGGAGTATTTGTATATAATTAATAAAAGAGTGTCGTTTGTATCCTACTTACTGTTCATGCGTATTCTCTCGGTGGATACTACAGGAACCACTAGACAACAGATTACCGTAAACTGGGTATTGTGTAATAAGAAAGTAATAATTAGCAATCCTTGGGGATGAGTGACCATAATATGATAGAATTCTTCATCAAGATGGAAAGTGAAGTAGTTGATACTGAGGCTAGGATCCTGAATCTAAATAAAGGAAACTACAATGGTCTGAGTCGCGAGTTGGCTATGATGGATTGGGAAACGTTACTTGTAGGGATAATAGTAGAAAGGCAATGGCAAACATTCAGAGAGTGCATGGGTAAACTACAACAGTTGTTCATTCCTATCTGGTGCAGAAAGCTGGCTAAACCATGGCTTACAAGGGAAATTAGGGATAGTATTAGATCCAAGAAAGAGGCATACAAACTGGCCAGGAAACGCAGCAGACCTGAGGATTGGAAACAGTTTAGAATTCAGCAAAGGAGGAAAAAGAGATTGGTTAAGAAGGGGGAAATGGAGTACAAAAATAATCTTGTGGGGATCATGAAAACTGATGGGGGTGGGGGGGAGGGGGGGTAGGGGTGGGGGGGGGAGGGGGGTAGGGGGGGGGGGGAGGGGGGGTGGGGGCGGGGGGGGAGTGGGAGTGGGGAGGGGGGTAGGGGGTGGGGGAGGGGGGTAGGGGGTGGGGAGGGGGGGGGGGGTAGGGGTGGGGGGGGAGGGGGGTAGGGGTGGGGGTAGAGGTAGGGGGGGTGGGGGTAGGGGTAGGGGGTAGGGGTAGGGGGGTCGGGGTAGGGGTAGGGGTAGAGGTAGGGGGGTAGGGGTAGGGGGGTAGGGGTAGGGGGCAGCGGCGTGCAGAGGGGGGGGGCGACGGTGCGTTGGCCCCGGGCATCCATTGGATGGGGGCATCAGCAGATCTTCCTCAAGGCTCCCCTTCCTCCCAGCTGCCTTGTCTTTGTTTCAGAGAGAGAGAGAGAGAGAGAGGGAGATTGTGGGGCCAGACAGAGAGATAGAGACAGAGAGAGGGAGTCCCGTCCGTCCTCTGGCTGAGAGCAGGGCTTTGGTGAGTATATTGCAATCTGCCTAAACCCAGGAATATTGCCTGGTTAGAATGCAGAGGGAAATGCCCTTTCTGCGCTATGAATTATAAAGGCAGAACCCAGAAACTTTGCCAAAAGTTTTTCCCTCTCTCTCCACTCGTTTTTCCTGTTGTTGTGAAACTGACCTGAAATCGCAGAGGCTGAAGCAGAAATTGACAAATCCGGACACATCTCCCACCCCGGGATCCCAGCATTTCCCTCTGCATTCTGACCAGGCAATATTTCTGGGTTGAGGCAGATTGCAATATACTCACCAAAGCCCTGCTCACAGCCAGAGGACGGACGGGACTCCCTCTCTCTGTCTCTCTCTCTCTGTCTCTCTCTCTCTGTCTGTCCCCACAATCTCCCTCTCTCTCTCTCTGAAACAAAGACAAGGCAGCTGGGAGGAAGGGGAGCCTTGAGGAAGATCTGCTGATGCCCCCATCCAATGGATGCCCGGGGCCAACGCACCGTCGCCCCCCCCTCTGCACGCAGCTGCCCCCTACCCCTATCCCCCTACCCCTACCCCTACCCCGACCCCCCTACCCCCCATACCCCTACCCCTACCCCCCTACCCTACCCCCACCCCCCTACCTCTACCCCCACCCCTACCCCCACCCCTACCCCTACCCCTACCCCCACCCCCCCTACCTACCCCCCCACCCCTACCCCCACCCCCCACCCCTACCCCTAACCCCTACCCCTCTACCCCTACCCCTACCCCTACCTCTACCCCCACCCCTACCCCCACCCCCCCCACCCCTACCCCCCCTACCCCCCCACCCCCCTACCCCCCCTACCCCTCCTACCCCCCCCCCCCCCACCCCCCCCCCCCACTCGATGTAGGTAACTGAACGGCGTCAACCATCATCAATGGTTGACGCCATTATAAACCTACTTTGATTTTCGCCGACGTGACCCATGGCCACGTCTGCGGGACTTCGGCCCATCCGGGCCGGTGAATAAAAAAGCTTAAAAAAACAATGGCATCCCGCCGGCGCCAGCCGTTATCCGAGGCGGCCGGCGGGATTTGAAGAACGCCATTTTATGGCGGGTGGGAGAATTTTTAACATGGCGGGAGCGGCAATATCGGCGCCACCGGCCGATTCTCCGACCCTGCGTGGGGTTGGAGAATTTCGCCCCGTGAGTGCATTGGTAGTTGTCTTCCAGGATTCTATAGACTCTGGAACAGTTCCTATAGATTGGAGGGTATCTAATGTAAGCTCTCTATTTAAAAAGAGAGGTAGAGAGAAAATGGAATTATAGACCAGTCAACCTGACTTCGGTAGTGAGGAAAATGCTAGAGTCCATGATAAAAGATTTAATAGCCGACCATTTGGAAAACAGTGGCAGGATAAGACAGAGTCAGTATGGATTTATGAAAGGGAAATCATGCTTAACAACTCTACTAGAATTTTTAAGGATGTAACTAGTAGAGTTGACAACAGGGAGCAAGTGGCTGTGGTTTATTTGGATTTTCAGAAGATTTTCAGCAAGGTCCCACATAAGAGATTAGCATGTAAAATTAAATCGGATGGGATTAGGGATAGTGTATTGAGATGGATAGAAAACTGGTTGGTAGACAGGAAACAAAGAGCAGGAATAAACTGGTCTTTTTCCAAATGGCAGGCAGTGATTAGTGGGGTATCGCAGGAATCAGTGCCAGGACCCCAGCGATCCATTATATAAACAAATGATTTAGATGAGGGAACTAAATGTAAAGTCTCCAAATTTGCAGGCGACACAAAGCTGGGTGGGAGGGTGAGCTGTGAGGAGGATGCAGATATGCTCTGTGTAATTTGGACAAGTTGAGTGACTGGGCAAATGATTCAGTATAATATGGATAAATATGAGGTTATCCACTACAGTAGCAAAAACAGGAAGGCAGATTATTATCTGAGTGGTTATAGATTGAGAGAGGGGAATGTGTAACAAGACCTGGGAGTCTTTGTACATGAGTCACTGAAAATAAGCATACAGGTGCAGCAGGCGGTCAAGAAGGTAAATGGTATGTTGGTCATCAGAGCAAGAGGATTTGAGTACAGGAGCAGGGAAGGATATCGTGCCGCAATTATACAGGGCCTTGGTGAGACCACACCTGGAATATTGTATGCAGTTTTGATCTCCTTATCTGAGGAAGGATGTTTTTGCCATAGAGGGAGTGCAGTGAAGGTTTACCAGATTAATTCCTGGGATGGCAGGACTGACATGTGAGGAGAAATTGAGTTGGTTAGGATTATATTCACTGCAGTTTAGAAGAATGAGGGAGGGGGGGAATCTCATGGAAACCTATAAAATTCTAACAGGACTAGACAGGGTAGATGCAGGAGGGATGTTCCCGATGGTGGGTTGTCCAGAACCAGAGGGTCGCAGTGGAAGGATACGAGGTATAACATTTTGGGACTAAGATTAGAAGAAATGCCTTCATCCAGAGAATGATGAGCCTGTGGAATTCATTACCACAGAAAGCACTTGAGGCCAAAACGTGTGTTTTCAAGAAGTAGTTAGATATTGCTCTTAGGGCTAAAGGGATAAAAGGATATGGGGGAAAACGGGAAAAGATGACCGAGTTGGATGATCAGCCATCATCATAATGAATGACGGAGCAGGCTCGAAGGGCCAAATGGTCTACTCCTCTTCCTATTTTCTATGGTTCTATGTCATCCAAACATGTTTGCTAACTTTATCAGTGAGTTTCTCGAGGATTTTCTTTGCAGAAGGAGGGCATTGCATGGCTTGCTTGAACTGTAATCTGATAATGGGACATTAGGGCATTTAGTGAATTAATTATACGAGCATCAATTTATCTCCTTAAACATTCTAATTTTATGGTTTGACAAAGAAACAGAAGCATGGTAGCATGGTGGTTAGCATAAATGCTTCACAGCTCCAGGGTCCCAGGTTCGATTCTCAGCTGGGTCACTGTCTGTGCGGAGTCTGCACGTCCTCCCCGTGTGTGCGTGGGTTTCCTCCGGGTGCTCCGGTTTCCTCCCACAGTCCAAAGATGTGCGGGTTAGGTGGATTGGCCATGCTAAATTGCCCGTAGTGTTCTAAAAAGTAAGGTTAAGGGGGCGGTTGTTGGGTTACGGGTATAGGGTGGATACGTGGGTTTGAGTAGGGTGATCATTGCTCGGCACAACATTGAGGGCCGAAGGGCCTGTTCTGTGCTGTACTGTTCTATGTTCTAATGAGAGATCAGGAAATAGGATGAATTCAAGTCAGATCAGGTACAAAAAGAGCAATAATGTGAGGGAAAGAAATATTGGATTGAGAGAGAGGAAAGGAAAAATGGGGAATTATCTAAATTTGAAATTTCAATAATCTCGCACAATTTACTCGCTTGTTGGAATCAGTCTCCATCATTTCAAATGTTCCGTTTCTGAGTCAGAGAAGTGGGGTGACATTGCAGGAATATCAATCTCCTCATTAAAAGTTACTTTTGCTTTTCAGTGGCAACCCTAACTTTGCTTGGTGAATTTAGTTGGTATTCAGGGTTGAGGGCAAGCAGCCGTTTCCATGAGGCTATTGGTGAATTGGCACAATTTGACCTTCAGCTAGAATAACAACAAAGCAGAAAGAATCCATTCGGCATGGTATTATTGTGGTTGGCACTGCTGCTTCACAGCACCAGGTTAGGTGGGGTTACAGGGATAGGATGGGGGAAGAGGACCTCAGTGGGGTGCTCTTTCAGAAGATCCATGCAGACTCAATGGGCCGAATGGCCTCATTGAGCATTGTAGGGATTCTATGGAATTTCTATGGAGTCTGCACTGACTCTCCGAAAGAGAACCCTACTTGACCCACACCCCTGCCCTATCCCTGTAGTACCACTTAACCTGCACATCTTTGGACACCAAAGGGCAATTTAGTTTGCACTGGAGTGCTGAGCTTGTGGCATTTGAGTGCTACAGTGAGAGTTTGGTGACTGAGGGAGTGCTGAGCTTGTGGCATTTGAGTGCTACAGTGAGAGTTTAGTGACTGAGGGAGTTAGGTGAGGAGGGAGTAAGGTGCTCCTTACATTTCATTTCCTATATTTATCAAAGAGCGTGAAGGGAGCCAGGAGTTTAGAGTACAGCTGACTGGAAGTAGAGTCGGAGGGCGGAGGTCCAGTTGGTCCAAGGGGCAGCTAATTCTGTAAAGTAAGAGGGGATGGAGGCTAGGGCAGTTGCATGCTCCTCCTGTAGGATGTGGGTGGTGAGGGAAACCACTGGTGTCCCCGCTGACTATACCTGCGGGAAGTGCACCCAACTCCAGCTCCTCAGAGACCGTGTTAAGGTACTGGAGCTGGAGCTGGATGAACTTCGGATCATCCGGGAGGCAGAGGGGGTTATCGAGAAGAGTTACAGGGAGGTAGCCACACCAAAGGTACTGGACAAGAGTAGCTGGGTTACAGTCAGGGGAAAGAAAACTAACAGGCAGACAGTGCAGGGATCCCTCGTGGCCGTTCCCCTTCAAAACAAGTATACCGTTTTGGATGCTGTTGGGGGAGATGATCTACCGGGGGAAGGCCCCAGCGGCCAGGTTTCTGGCACTGAGTCTGGCTCTGGGGCTCAGAAGGGAAGGGGGGAGCATAGAAAAGCAATTGTAATAGGAGATTCAATGGTTAGGGGAATAGATAGGAGATTCTGTGGTCGCGAGCGAGACTCCCGAAAGGTATGTTGCCTCCCGGGTTCCAGGGCCAGGGATGTCTCGGATCGTGTCTTCAGGATCCTGAAGGGGGAGGGTGAGCAGCCAGAAGTCGTGGTGCACATTGGTACCAACGATGTAGGTAGGAAAAAGGGTGTGGAGGTAATAAACAAGTTTAGGGAGTTAGGCTGGAAGTTAAAGGCCAGGACAGACAGAGTTGTCATCTCTGGCTTGTTGCCGGTGCCACGTGATAGCGAGGCTAGGAATAGGGAGAGAGTGCAGTTGAACACGTGGCTGCAGGAATGGTGTAGGAGGGAGGGCTTCAGGTATTTGGATAATTGGAGCGCATTCTGGGGAAGGTGGGACCTGTACAAGCAGGACGGGTTGCATCTGAACCAGAGGGGCACCAATATCCTGGGGGGGAGGTTTTCTAGTACTCTTCGGGAGGGTTTAAACTAATTTGGCAGGGGAATGGGAACCGGATCTGTAGTCCAGCAACTAAGGAAGACGATAGTCAGGACGCCAAAGCACGTAGTGGTGCAGTGGGGAAGGTAACAATGACAAAGGAGAGTACTTGCAGGCAAGGAGATGGGTTGAAGTGTGTATACTTTAATGCAAGAAGCATCAGGAATAAGGTGGGTGAACTTAAGGCATGGATCGGTACTTGGGACGACGATGTGGTGGCCATCACGGAAACTTGGATAGAAGAGGGGCAGAAATGGTTGTTGGAGGTCCCTGGTTATAGATGTTTCAACAAGATTAGCGAGGATGGTAAAAGAGGTGGGGGGGGGGGGGGGGGGTGGCATTGTTAATTAGAGATAGTATAACAGCTGCAGAAAGGCAGTTCGAGGGGGATCTGCCGACTGAGGTAATATGGGTTGAAGTCAGAAATAGGAAAGGAGCAGTCACCTTGTTGGGAGTTTTCTATAGGCCCCCCAATAGCAGCAGAGATGTGGAGGAACAGATTGGGAAACAGATTTTGGAAAGGTGCAGAAGTCACAGGGTAGTAGTCATGGGTGACTTCAACTTCCCAAACATTGAGTGGAAACTCTTTAGATCAAATAGTTTGGATGGGGTAGTGTTTGTGCAGTGTGTCCAGGAAGCTTTTCTAACACAGTATGTAGATTGTCCGACCAGAGGGGAGGCCATATTGGATTTAGTATTTGGTAATGAACCAGGGCAGGTGATAGATCTGTTAGTGGGGGAGCATTTTGGAGGTAGTGACCACAATTCTGTGACTTTCACTTTAGTTATGGAGAGGGATAGGTGCGTGCAACAGGGCAAGGTTTATAATTGGGGGAAGGGTAAATACAATGCTGTCAGACAAGAATTGAAGTGCAGAAGTTGGGAACATAGGCTGTCAGGGAAGGACACAAGTGAAATGTGGAACTTGTTCAAGGAACAGGTACTGCGTGTCTTTGATATGTATGTCCCTGTCAGGCAGGGAAGAGATGGTCGAGTGAGGGAACCATGGTTGACAAGAGAGGTTGAATGTCTTGTTAAGAGGAAGAAGAAGACTTATGTAAGGCTGAAGAAACAAGGTTCAGACAGGGCGCTGGAGGGATACAAGATAGCCAGGAGGGAACTGAAGAAAGGGATTAGGAGAGCTAAGAGAGGGCATGAAAAATCTTTGGCGGGTAGGATCAAGGAAAACCCCAAGGCCTTTTACACATATGTGAGAAATATGAGAATGACTAGAGCGAGGGTAGGTCCGATTAAGGACAGTAGCGGGAGATTGTGTATTGAGTCTGAAGAGATAGGAGAGGTCTTGAACAAGTATTTTCTTCAGTATTTACAAACGAGAGGGGCCATATTGTTGGAGAGGACAGCGTGAAGCAGACTGATAAGCTTGAGGAGATACTTGTCAGGAAGGAAGATGTGTTGCGCGTTTTGAAAAACTTGAGGATAGACAAGTCCCCTGGGCCTGACGGGATATATCCAAGGATTCTATGGGAAGCAAGAAATGAAATTGCAGAGCCATTGGCAATGATCTTTTCGTCCTCGCTGTCAACAGGGGTGGTACCAGAGGATTGGAGAGTGGCGAATGTCGTGCCCCTGTTCAAAAAAGGGAATAGGGATAACCCTGGGAATTACAGGCCAGTTAGTCTTACTTCGGTGGTAGGCAAATTAATGGAAAGAGTACTGAGGGATAGGATTTCTGAGCATCTGGAAAGGCATTGCTTGATTAGGGATAGTCAGCACGGATTTGTGAGGGGTAGGTCTTGCCTTACAAGTCTTATTGAATTCTTTGAGGAGGTGACCAAGCATGTGGATGAAGGTAAAGCAGTGGATGTAGTGTACATGGATTTTAGTAAGGCATTTGATAAGGTTCCCCATGGTAGGCTTATGCAGAAAGTAAGGAGGCATGGGATAGTGGGAAATTTGGCCAGTTGGATAACAAACTGGCTAACCGATAGAAGACAGAGAGTGGTGGTGGATGGCAAATATTCAGCCTGGAGCCCAGTTATCAGTGGCGTACCGCAGGGATCAGTTCTGGGTCCTCTGCTGTTTGTGATTTTCATTAACGACTTGGATGAGGGAGTTGAAGGGTGGGTCAGTAAAGTTGCAGATGATACGAAGATTGGTGGAGTTGTGGATAGTGAGGAGGGCTGTTGTCGGCTTCAAAGAGACATAGATAGAATGCAGAGCTGGGCTGAGAAGTGGCAGATGGAGTTTAACCCTGACAAGTGTGAGGTTGTCCATTTTGGAAGGACAAATATGAATGCGGAATACAGGGTTAATGGTAGGGTTCTTGGCAATGTGGAGGAGCAGAGAGATCTTGGGGTCTATGTTCATAGATCTTTGAAAGTTGCCACTCAAGTGGATAGAGCTGTGAAGAAGGTCTATGGTGTGCTGGTGTTCATTAGCAGAGGGATTGAATTTAAGAGCCGTGAGGTGATGATGCAGCTGTACAAAACCTTGGTCAGGCCACATTTGGAGTACTGTGTGCAATTCTGGTCACCTCATTTTAGGAAGGATGTGGAAGCTTTGGAAAAGGTGCAAAGGAGATTTACCAGGATGTTGCCTGGAATGGAGAGTAGGTCATACGAGGAAAGGTTGAGGGTGCTAGGCCTTTTCTCATTAGAACGGAGAACGATGAGGGGCGACTTGATAGAGGTTTATAAGATGATTAGGGGAATAGATAGAGTAGACAGTCAGAGACTTTTTCCCCGGGTGGAACACACCATTACAAGGGGACATAAATTTAAGATAAATGGTGGAAGATATAGAGGGGATGTCAGAGGTAGGTTCTTTACCCAGAGAGTAGTGGGGGCATGGAATGCACTGCCTGTGGAAGTAGTTGAGTCGGAAAAGTTAGGGACCTTCAAGCGGCTATTGGATAGGTACATGGATTAGGGTAGAATAATGGAGTGTAGGTTAACTTCTTAAGGGCAGCACGGTAGCATTGTAGATAGCACAATTGCTTCACAGCTCCAGGGTCCCAAGTTCGATTTCGACTTGGTTCGCTGTCTGTGTGGAGTCTGCACATCCTCCCCGTGACTGCGTGGGTTTCCTCCGGGTACTCCGGTTTCCTCCCACAGTCCAAAGATGTGCAGGCTGGGTGGATTGGCCATGAAAAATTGTCCAAAATTCTATGATTAACCTAGGACAAAAGTTCGGCGCAACATCGTGGGCCGAAGGGCCTGTTCTGTGCTGTATTTCTCTATCTATCTAAATCCTCCTTACCTGCACATCTTTGTCTGTGGGAGGAAACCGGAGCATCCAGAGAAACTCACGCAGACAGGGGAGAACATGCAAACTCCACACAGACAGGTACCCAGGGCCAGAATTGAAACCGGGTTAGGGCGGAATGTTGGCACAGTGGTTAGCACTGTTGCTGACAGCGCTGACGACCCGAGTTCAATCCCGGCCCTGGTCACTGTCTCTATGGCGTTTGCACATTCTCCCCATGTCTGCGTGGGTTTCACCCCCACAACCCAAAGATGTGCAGGTTAGGTGGATTGACCATACTAAATTGCCCCTTAATTGGAGGATGAAAATAATTGGGTATTCTAAATTTACTTTTTAAAAAGAATTGAACCCGGGTCCCTGGCGCTGTGAGGCAGCAGCGCTAACCACTGTGCCACCATGCCACCCCACAATGATACACAATGTATGAAAAATCATTTCATCAGCCATACTGCATTTTCCACATGATTTTCTCATGTTGGTCTTCACAAGGTTAACGTACCTGGTGGGAAATAAATTGCATCTGAAGCATTGCATTAAGAAATTTAAATTTATTCATTCCATTTTCAAATTGAATTCAGTTATTAAATGATATGTTGTTAGAAAAGCTCACCTGGATATTGAAGACCTTGCCATTTGTGAAATTGCATGCACCACTAATCCGTGAAGATGTATCTGGGACTGTAAGTCAGTTTTGTAGGTTGGCCTGATTGATTGGATGGTACATCCAAACTGATATTTATAGCTCAACTTTATTGACCTATGGGATTTAAAGGTGTCTTCTTAATTGAAAAGACAAATCCTAACATCCTGAAGAGTCTGTAGCTTTTTCAAATTTTCAATGTTTGCCCGATTGCCATTTCCCTAAAGTACAGATGTTGTGAAAATAATTAATAAGGCAGTGGGTTAGCCTTGCGGCCTCACGGCGCCGAGGTTCCAGGTTCGATCCCGGCTCTGGGTCACTGTCTGTGTGGAGTTTGCACATTCTCCACGGTTTTGCGTGGGTTTCGGCCCCACAATCCAAAAGATGTGCAGGGCAGGTGAATTGGCCACTCTAAATTGCCCCTTCATTGGAAAAAATGAATTGGGTACTCATTTAATTAATAAGGTTCCTTGAAATTCATCAAACATTCTAATTTGCTAGCTACAGTAGCAGGACGTGGACCTCCAACCTGAGCATCTCCAAACCTGTATCGTTTGGCATACCCTCTGACAGACCGCAACGGAAAATGTAACATTTCTTTGATAGTTTTTTTGATTATCATATCCAATTTGATAAATGCATTTTGCAACAATTTTGTGAGGATTGAGTGGGAAGACACGTGACAAAAAAGAATAGTGAGTTTAATTAACTGCCGTTATTGGTGTATAATAAATAAATCTAGCATTTTGTTAAAGGAAGGGATTCGGTGTGAACTGCCAATGGCTACCAATTGCCGAACAATTTGCACGACTACGCCACTACTAATTTGCACTCCGGCAACAGCAACTGACAACCAACTTCTCAAGAAATTGCTGCATTTCTGCGGGAAACATAAATTAAATGGCGCAGAAATTTAGGGCTTGGGTTTCACAATCCATTAACTCTTTTAATGCCCAGAATTATACTCCTACAATGCCACTAAACCTCAGAGTCCAAATGACCTTGGTAAATTCATTCAGTCATTGCCTCTCGTGGATTTGCAAGATTATTAAGTGGGCTCAGTCTTGTTGTTTGAAGATCTGTATGTAAATGTGGACAACTTTGTTTCTTATCTCTAGTTGGTTTAATTCAAATCTGTTACTTTCATTCCATCGGCTCCTATTATTGCAACTACCTATAGATACAGGTTTGTCATAGAGTCATAGATGGCGGGATTCTCCGATAATGGGGTTAAGTGTTGACGCCGTCGTAAATGCCAGAGCATTTTACAATGGCGTCGTCTGGCCGCTAGGATTAACGATCCCGCGGTGCACAGGAGGCCAGCACGGCACTAGAGAGCTTCACGCAGCTCCAGCTGCCGATACGGGCGCCAGCATGGACAGCGCGGGTCCATGCATGCGCGCCACTGCCAGTGCGGGTCTGTGCATGTGCGTAGGTTGCCTTCTCTGCGTCGGCCCCCGGCAACATGGTGGAGCCCTACAGGAGCCCGGCGCAGAGGAACATAGCCCCCCCCCCCCCCGAATTAGCCCGCCCACCGATTGGTTGCCCCGGATCGTGGGCCTGGCCACCGTTGAGCCCCCCCCAACCAGGACAGCCCCCACAGCCAGAACGCTGAGGTCCCGCCGGGTAGGACCACACGCGAACGACGCCGGCGGGACTCGGTTGAACATGGCGGGCAGTCAGCCCGTCGAGTGCGGAGAATCGCTGGGGTGGGGGCAAAGATGAGCGGCCACCAACCGGCGCTGCAGCGACTGAGCTGGCGCCATTGGCGCCGATTCTGTGAAGAATTGGCAGCCCGGCGTCGGAGCGGTGTCGCGTGGTTCGCACCCCCCCCCCCCCCCCCCCCCACCCCCCACCACCGCCACCCCCCCGCCAATTCTCTGACCGGTGCAGGATCAGAGATTCCCGCCCAGAGTTTCACAGCACAGAAAGAGACCCTTCAGCCCATCAAGAACCTATCTATTATCCTATGGTATTTCAAGTGCTCATCTAAATGCTTCTTTTTAAAAAAAATTTTGAGTACCCAATTAATTTTTTCCAATGAAGAGGCAATTTAGCGTGGCCAATCCACCTAGCTTGCACATTTTTGGGTTGTGGGGCGAAACCCATGCAAACAGGGGAGAATGAGCAAACTCCACACGGACAGTGACCCAGAGCCGGGATCGAACCTGGGACCTCTGCGCCGTGAGGCCGCAGTGCTAACCCACTGCGCCGCCGTGCTGCTCTCGTCTAAATGCCTCTTAACTGTTGTTGGGATTCCCACCTCTATTACCCTTTCAGGCAGTGAGTTCCAGCTTCCCGTTACCCTCTGTGTGAAAATGTTTTTCCTCAAATACTCTCTAAACCTTCTGCCCCTTACCTTAAATCTATGCCCTCTGATTCTTGACCCCTCTACTAAGGGGAAAAGTTTATTACTACCTACCCTATCTAGGTCCCTCATAGTTTTGTACACCTCAATCAGGTTCCCCCTCAACATTCTCTGCTCTAAGGAAATAAACCCCAGCCTAACCAATCTCTCTTCATAGCTGAAATGCTCCAGCCCAGGCAATATCCTGGTGAATCACCTCTGCACTTTCTCTAGTGCAATCACATTCTGTCTATTATGCCACAACCAGACCTGTACACAGTACTCTCGCTATGGCCTAACAAACATTTGAAACAGCTCCATCATAACCTTCCTATGCCTCGGCTAATAAAGGTAAGTATCCCATATGCCTTCTTAACCACCTGATCTACTTGTCCTGCTGCCTTCACGGATCTTTGGACATGCACCACAAGGTTCCTCTGCTCCTCTGTGCTTCCCAGCATCCTCCCATTCATTCTGTTTTTCCTTGCCTTGTTCATCCTCCCAAATGCATCACCTCACACTTTTCAGGGTTAAATTCAATTTGCCACTGTTCTACATATCTGACCAGTCAGTTTATATCCTCTTTGCTATTTACTATTTCCTCAAAATATTGAAGCAAATTTGATGACATGGTCTCCCCCCAACACAGCCACGCTGACAATCCTTAATTAATCTTTGCCTCTACAAGTGGAGATTAATTCTGTTCCTCAGAATTTCCCTACCACTACTGTTAAATTCACTGGTCTGCAATTACTTGGTTTTCCCGTACTTCTCTTCTTGAATAATGGCACCACATTAGCTATCCTCCAGACCTCTGGCACCTCTCCTGTGCCAAAGAGGATTTGAAAATTAGCACCAGAGTGCCTGGTATCTCCTCCTTTGTCTCACATAGCAGTCTCGCATACATTTCATCTGGGCCTAGGGATTTATCCACTTTTCAGCCTTCTAAAACCGCTGACCCATCCTCCCTCCCAATGCTAATTGTTTCAATTATATCACAATCACCCTCCCTATTTTCTATTCCTCTTTTATCCTTCTCTATAGTGAACACAGGTGCAAAATACTCATTTAATACCTCACCTAGATATTTTGACTCCACGCAGATTGTTTCCTAATGGACTTTACTCTTTTCCTGGTTATCCTCTTGCTCTTAATATACTTATAAAATACCTTTGGATTTTCCTTTATTTTACCCGCCAGTATTTTCTCACACCCTCTCTTCGCTCTCCTAATTTTTTTTTTATTATTCCCCCTGTAGTTTCTGTACTTTCTGGGGCAACACGGTGGCACAGTAGTTAGCACTGCTGCCTCACAGCGTCAAGGACCCAGGTTCAGTTCAGGCCTTAGGCGACTGCCTCTGTGGAGTCTGCACATTCCCTAGGGGCAGCAGGGTAGCATGGTGGTTAGCATAAATGCTTCACAGCTCCAGGGTCTGAGGTTCGATTCCCGGCTGGGTCACTGTCTGTGTGGAGTCTGCACGTCCTCCCCCTGTGTGCGTGGGTTTCCTCCGGGTGCTCAGGTTTCCTCCCACAGTCCAAAGATGTGCGGGTTAGGTGGATTGGCCATGCTAAATTGCCCGTAGTGTCCTAATAAAAGTAAGGTTAAGGGGGGGGTTGTTGGGTTACGGGTATAGGGTGGATACGTGGGTTTGAGTAGGGTGATCATGGCTCGGCACAACATTGAGGGCCGAAGGGCCTGTTCTGTGCTGTACTGTTCTATGTTCTATGTTCTATTCGCCCTGTGTCTGCGTGGAATTCCTCCAGCTGCTCCGTTTTCCTCCCACAGTCTGAAGATGTGCAGGTTAGTTGGATTGGCCATGCTAAGTTGACCATTAGTGTCCAAAGATTAGGTGGGGTTACGGGTTTGCAGGGGAATGGGCCTAGGTAGGGTGCGCTTTCAGAGGGTCGGTGCAGACTCAATGGGCCAAATGATCTCCTTCTGCACTGGAGGGATTCTATGATTCTCTTTGAGGGCATCCACTATTTTGAGCTCCCTGAATCTTCCATAGGCCTCCTTTTTTCCCCTTATCTAATCCCTTTTCTCCCTTGGTATCCAGGGTTGTCTGGCATTTTTGGTCCCATCATTGACCTTTACTGGAACATGTTGACCCTGTACTCTGTTACCTTTTTGAATGCCTCCCACTATTCTGATGTGAATTTTCCTACAAGTAGCTATTCCCAGTCCACTTTGTGAGATCCTGTCTTATCGTATTAATATCAGCCTTCCCCAATTCAGAACCTTTATTTCCGGTCTCTTTTCGTCCTTTTCCGTTACTGCCTCAAACTGTACCAAATTATTGTCACTATCACCAAAATGATCCCCCACTGACGCTTCTATCATCTGCCTGGCTTTATTTCTTACAATTAGGTACCGCCCCCTCTTTGGAAGGCCTTTCTACGTGTCTGGATCAGAAAGCTCTCTTGTATGCACTTTAAGAATTCTGCCCCCTCTAAGTCTTTCACATTTTTCCTATCCTGGGCAATTAATATCGTGGAAGTTGAATTTCCCTACTACAGTATTATTACATTTTATTATTATTTTATTTTTGCACTTCTCTGAGATTTGTCCACATATCTGCTCTTCTATCTCTCCATGAATATTTGGAGGCCTAAAGTAGACTCCCTGCCTCCTTTTTGTTTTTAGGTTCCACCCATATGGCCTCAATTTTGGAGCCTGCAAAGATTTTCACAGTAACTTCATTGCAGTATTAATGTAAGCCTGCTTGAGAAACTAATAAAGATTATTATTGTTATAGCATCCCTCCTCACTACAATAATTGACTCTTTGATCAATATTGCGACACCATCTCCTCTTTTACCACCCCACCCCTTCCTCAGTTGAAGATTCTATACCCTGGAATATTGAGCTTCCAGTCCTGCCCCTTCCTCAACCATGTCTCTGTGATCGCAATAATATCATACTTCCAAACGTTAATCAGCGCCCTTAATTTGGATTTGGTTATTGTTCAATTTGTTTATTGTCACGTGTACCGAGGTACAGTGAACAGTATTTTTCTGCGAGCAGCTCAAACAGATCATTTAGTAAATGAAAATAAAATGAAAAGGTAAGAGATGTAAAAAGAGGATCTGTTTGGGAGAGCTCGCAGAGAGTCACCTCGCTCTGGCGCCACCTTGTGCATAATTCATCTGCCTTCCTCGTAGGACTCCTTGCATTAAAAGAATTGCCATCCAACCTTCCCATATTCTCTTGTGCCTTAACATGTGCCTCATCGCTCTGCCTTCCACACTGATTTGATTTTTCTTCTTTATTTGGCTGTGCATCACCCCCAATTGTACCTCCACTCTGTAACCCACCCCCCTGCCAAATTGGTTTAAAATAAGGTTGCCGTTTTTTGTTTAGATCGTAGAATTTACAGTGCAGAAGGGGGCCATTCAGCCCATCGAGTCTGCACCAGCTCTTGGAAAGAGCACCCCACTTAAGCCCACACCTCCACCCTATCCCCGTAACCTAGTAACCCCATCTAACCTAAGGACAATTTAGCATGGCCAATCCACCTAACCCTGCACATCTTTGGAGGTAACTGGGGTTTCCAGAACCGTTTTATTTTCTTCCTACTTGGACAATACTGTTGGACCCTGGTGGTTTTAACTTTTAATTAAAGCTTTTCCATTTTAAAATGGCGTCTAAGGTTGAAGCTGTGCATATTACACTTTGCATGTTTCATGACATTGGCGATGCTAAATCTGTTTCCTTTTTCCACACCATTATTACCCAGGTATCATTGATTATCCCATTTCTTTGGACACCTCCACATTTTACAAGCCCTGGTATCATTCTGGTGAGTCTACACTGTATCCTCTCCATGCCAATATACACTTTCTGAGGTGTGCTGCTGTATGCTTTCCACTAGATGGGGACTGAGCAATGCTCTGTACAATTGAACATAACGGGCGAAATTCTCCGCACCCGCGGAAAGTCGGCAAACGGTCGTAAAAATCGGACCGTTTTACGACGGTCGCGAAGGCTTCATTTCCCGACCGATTCACTTCCTGGAAATGGGCTAGCAGCGCGGCCGCGTCAATTACGTGCGTGATGACGACGGAACGCGACGACGACACGAACCCGCCATGTGACGCCGCCCGACGCCGTAAAAAGGCGCGGGCGACCACAGAATCTGTCGGGCAGATGTCGGAGCCTAGGCGAGCTGCACCTCGCTTTATTGATGCAGACGTCGAGGCGCTGCTCGATGCCGTGGAGCAGAGGAGGGGCATCATCCGCCCGCGGAGAGGGCATCGCCAACCTGCCAGCACGGTACGCCAGGCCTGGCGTGACGTGGCTGCTGCCGTCAGTGCTGTGGGGCAGACCCCTCGCTCAGCAGAGCAGTGCCGAAAGAAGCTACACGACCACCAGGTCTGCCAGGGTAAGTGCCATGAGGGTGCCCCCTAGTCACAACCATCCCTTCCCCCTTAACTGCCCGGGGGGGGGGGGGGGGAGAGGGATTGAGCAGAGTTATTTGAGGGTGGTGTCCAAAGTTGTCACAGACCGCGCTCTGGCCCCGAGGAGAGATGCAATCATCTGATGACAACTTGCCCCCCCCCAAACTGTGCCAGTATCAGAACGGACTTCTGATACCTACCGTTTTGTAATGATCTACCTATGTTTCCTCCCCCAACAGGCCAAGGCCGGTCATAAACCACCGTGAGCGGCACAAGACTGGAGGGGGTTCGCCCAACATGCACCCCCTCAGCACCTTTGAACAGAGGGCACTGGACCTTGTTGGGGGGTCTGCCACCCGCGATATCGCGCAATGCGAGGTTGGCGGAACTGCAGCAAGTGAGACAACCCTCCCTGACAAACACCCCCCCCCCCCCCCATCCTCTGTCCCTTCACACACCCTGCCCACTGGGACACCTCCCCATCCTCTGTCCCTTCACACACCCTGCCCACTGGGACACCTCCCCATCCTCTGTCCCTTCACACACCCTGCCCACTGGGACCGTCCAGCGGCCTGCCGAGCAAATCGAAATAACCCGTCTCATTCTCTTCCCTAGGACGTGATGCCGAACGACCAGGGCCGTCTGGCTGCAGACGGAGACAGGAATCTGCCGCCACCTCACCCGGGGCCTCACAACAGAGGGTGCCCGATCAGCGGGCAGCCCTATCTGCCCCAAACCCAATCTGCGGACCAGGACGCACAGAGGGTTCGAAGTCCACCACCACCACCAGAAATGGCCAGGGACAACCCTCCTGTCGCTGAGCAGCCCCACACCCTGGACGAGGGACCTAACCATTGAGAGCGTCGGGCTTGCGGCACTGCTTTCTCCCCACCACTTCCATTATCCCAGAGATACACACCCCGGCGGGCCTATTTAGTGATGAGTCTCCTGGGGCACAGTCTGGTTGGCACATCACAGATGAGCAGGTACAGCAGGTGGAGGTCGGAGCAACAGAGGGCCCGGACTCGCGGAGGCCAGACCAGGCCCAGGATGCAGCTGGCTCCCAGACGTTTTCGGAGTTCCTGGAGTTTCTCAACCCACCCGCACAGCCGATGCCTCAGGAAACCCAGGGAAACAATGACGGGATGAGGGCTTCCTTCCAGACTCTGCAGACGCTGTTAGAGGAGTCGATCTGCGTCCAAGAGCAGGGAGTGGTGCCGCTCATGGCAGAGACCCAGTCCGACACCGCACGGGTGGCATCCGCGGTGGAGGCAATGGGTCAGGTTATGCAAGACGTTGGGATTAATGTGCACGCGTCATCCTCGGCCCTGGACAGGGTTGCCCTCTCACAGGCAGCAATGTGCCAGAGCCAAACCGACATTGCCGGCGCCCTGCGGGCCATGGCCGAGTCTCAGCAGGTCATTGGCCAGTCGCAGCAGTCAGTCGCCGAGAGCATCAAACCGCCTGACACATGTGCTGGATGGCGTCGTGCACACTCAGGTTGAGATCGCACAGTCCCTGGCGGGAATGTCTAACTCCCTGGACTCCGTCTCTGCAAACCTTCGGATCCTGGTGGATACCGTTGCAGGCCTCCAGGACTGGCAGCGCCAGGTGTCGGTGGTGCGACGGGGAACCTCCCCGCTCGCACCTCTGTCCCAAAGTGAGGCCCGGGGGCCACCGGGCTCCCCGAGGGAGGAGGAGGTTTCGGGGCCCGTCCCATTAACTCCATCACGGGACGTCCCGGAATTCTCGGCCTCCCCCCGTCCCATCCCTGGTGCATCGGGTGGGCAGCAGGCAGAGCAGGGTGGCACAACGTCACCCGAGACGCCCACAGAGCAGCCTGGCCCATCAAGGCCGGGTCGCCCCAGGAAACGCTTGGCCAAGGAGAAACGAGTCGAGGGGGGCGATTCGCAGCAATCCTCCTCCACTCCTGCTGTATCATCTGGGGATTCACTTAGACGTAGTGGTAGGGCCCGTAAGGCAACTAAGATAGACACTGAGTAAGTTGGCACGGGTGAAGGGCACAGTTTAGTTGTAGGGGCTAGGGCACCTGTAAATAATTGTTAATATTAAACGCACTGTTCCACCTTACTTGTAATACCGTGTGATTGTTCCACAGCCACAGGAATCGTGATGGTGACCGAGTGTCGCTGGGGGTGACGGGTGGTGAAACCTCGGTGCCGGGTGTGCAGTCCCTGCCCCTACCCCCTCCCACAGCTAGCCCACGCGGGCACGTGATGGAGTGTCAGTGACGAACTCAGCGGCCACCAAGGTGGATGGTTCAGCTATTGCCATGGGTCAGACTCTCTCTAACGATTCTGAGCTCACAGCTCTTCGCAGAGCGGGCTGTCATCATTCCACATGGCACTGATCACACCCGCTGACACAGCCATCAATGTTGTGCCATTCCGTCTGGACCCAGTGATAAGCGTCATGTCGAAGTGGAGCAGTGTACACTGAGGGGGGGGGGGTTGTGGTGGTGGCAGTTGTGTGGTGACCCTCTGCATGACTAGCGATGCAGGTGGTGGTTTGGTGTTCATCGGGGACGTCACATGCGATGCGTGAACCGTGCTGCCACCATGGCGTCGCGTGCCCGCCGTCCTTGCCGGGTCCGTCGTGCCGCCTCCTGGACATCACCAGCACCTGGGTCGTGTCTGCGTGCTGCGCCCCGCCACTCCGCCAGCCTCCTCCTCCTCCTCCTCCTCCTCCTCCTCCTCCTCCTCCTCCTCCTCCTCCTCCTCCTCCTCTGTGCTGGCACCACTGCCACTAGCTTCTCCCTCCGCCTCCTGCAACAGGTCATCTCCCCTCTGCATCGCGATGTTGTGCAGCGCACAGCAGACCACTACAATGCGAGCGACCCTGTCGGCCTGGTACTGCAGGGCCCCTCCGGAGTGGTCCAGGCACCTGAATCTCATCTTCAGGAGGCCAAGGCAGCGCTCCACCACACCCCTGGTTGCTGCATGGGCCTCGTTGTATCGTGTTTCCGCATTGGTCTGAGGCCTCCGTATCGGCGTCATCAGCCAAGACCTCAGCGGATAACCCCTGTCACCTAGCAACCAGCCCCTCAGCCGGGGGGGACGTCCCTCAAACATCGCAGGGATGAACGACTGCGCTAGTATGTAGGAGTCATGCACACTCCCTGGGTACCTTGCACAGACGTTCATGAACCTCATGTGGGGGTCGCATACCACCTGGACATTAATGGAGTATGTCCCCCTCCTGTTTGTGAACACGTCCCTGTCCACAGCAGGCGGGCGCATGGGGATGTGAACAGTCGATTGACCCCTGAACCCTCGGTATCCCGGCCACACTGGCAAATCCACGGGCTCGTGAGTCTTGACTTGCTCGGTCCTCGGGAAAGGTGATGTAGCGATCGCCGATGGCATAGAGGGCGTCGGTCACATCCCGGATGCACCTGTGCACCGATGACTGGGAGATCCCAGAGATGTCCCCGCTCGGAGACTGGAAGGAGCCGGTAGCATAGAAGTTCAGAGCGACCGTCACCTTGATGGCTACCGGGATCGCGTGTCCTCCCCCCGTTCCACGTGGGGCGAGGTGCGACAGGAGTTCGCAGATATGTATCACCGTCTGCCTACTCAGCCGGAGTCTTCTCCTGCAGGTGATGTCCGGCATTGTTAGGAAAGAGACCCGGACACGGTACACCCTCGGCTTTGGTCGTCGCCTCTGACGCCGTGGCTGCACCCTCACTCTCTCCTCTTCCTCTTCCTCCTCCTCCTCCTCCTCCTCCTCCCCCCCCCCCCCCCCCCCCCCCCATGCTGCTCGACGACTGGCAACTCCTCGGCCCTTCCCTCTGCTGCTGCAGCTGGCCCTGCATCCACTGCGGGTTGTGGGTGTGGATGCTGCTGCATCTCCAAATCCAGTAGAGCTGCCCCAACCACTGCGCAGAACATAGCCGTTCTGTTCCCATGCATCGTGCTAACCTACAGAAGGGTGGTGGGGGGCAGAGAAACGGGACATGTTAGACGGACGTTAGTCGACACCTCGGCAGCCGCCAGCCATGGGATACCAGTGTGTCCCGGTGGCCTGGTCGCGCTGCTGACACGCGGTCAGCCTAACCCCTGGTCACTTTCTGCATCCAACGGCCAGTAAACTATGGCCTCCTCACGGGTGCGTCAGTGGCCTGTGGCCGGAAGCCACAGGTGAACCAGCGCCCGTGTCCTTGTCACCTGCACACCATGGCATGGTGGCAGACATTTTGTTATGGGGTTGGACGGCTCACTCTCTACCTAACCCCCCCCTCCGTCGCCCCCCACTGCCCCCTCCGTCTCCCCCACTGCCCCCTCCGTCTCCCCCACTGCCTCCCCCGTCTCCCCCCCACTGCCCCCGCTCTGGACCCCCTCCCGTTCCCAGGGATGCCTTCCCCGTTGTGGCCAGACTCGAGCGGTGCGCTGAGCGGTGCGCTGAGCGGTGCGCAGAGTGGTGCCCTGACCTCCTCCAAGCAGTCGTCAGCCAGGCCGACTGGTTGACGAATTTAAAAAGCAGGTGTGTTTCACGACGTCCAAACAGGGCGCCATGACGTCGGGACTTCGGCCCATCCGGGCCGGTGAATAGCGGGGGGGCTCTCAGTGGCGATTCTGGTCGTGTCAGGGGCGGGAAGGAGGCGTTTGTCGGGAAACGCGACTCCGACAATTTGCGGGGTTCGGAGAATAGCGGGAGGGCGTCGGAACAGCGTCGCCGTAAAAATTTCCGACGCCCGCTATTCTCCGACCCGTCGTGAGTCCGGAGAATCTCGCCCAACGTTTTGCACTCCAACTCAATTGAGATAAATGCCAACATCTGTTTTTTCTAACTTACTGTACCGTTACACTCGGCTTTAATGAGTTATGTCTTAGCGCACCTTTTATTTCACTACTGTTCCTAATCTCGTCATCAAGAAAATATTCCAATTTGTCCTTCTCAGATCCAGATTAATGCAAAGTATCCTTCTGCTCACTAATAACTTGGCTTTTTTAAAAACAAATTTGAACTACAACATGGCCAGAAGTTTTCCGGCCATCGGGATTCACTTTATCCGCTCTCAGCCCCGGGTTTCCCGGCAGCGAGGGTTGGCTTCAATGGGAAATCCCATTGACAAGCGGCGGGAAGAGAGAGTCCCGCGCCGCCAGAGAACGGCGCTACCGAGAAACATGTGGCTGGGGGATTGGAAAATTCAACCCCGTGTCCCAGGTAGGAGAACATAAGTTTATTAACTCAGTGGTGGTAGAGTTTTGGTACTGTTGGCAGGTCTGGTTCCCTGTGCACGGCAGGAGTCTCCTGAATGGAGAGGTTCAAAAGTCAGTGCTGAACATCACCACCATCATCAGTCTCCTCCCCCCCCCCCCCAACGCCCCTTCACATGGGCGAAGTGGTTCAAGTGCTCCACCACCTATCTGGACTCAGCCACCATCTCTACAGTGTCAGGCTGCTTGTCTCCTATCCAGCACTGAATGAGTAGAAATTCCTCACAACTAAATATTGGGAAGACTGAAATCTTTGCCCTCAGTCCCACTTCAAAATTCCATCCCATTTAATCCATTCCTTTCTCAAACAACTGTTTGAGGCTGGAACAGACTATTTGCAGCATTGGCCTCATAGTTGATGCTGAGGTGAGTGGCCAAGGACTTATCCATACCCTCATTAAAACTGTCTATTTATACTTGTATAACATCAGCCATCTACCTTGTCTCAACATTTGCTGAGTAAACCTTCATCCATTCTTTTGCCAGCTTGAAACTTGAAAAATCCAACATGCTCCAGTTGGCCCCCTATGTTCTACCCTTAACAAACTTGAGATCACCCAAATCTCTACTACCTATGTCCAAATTCACAGCCAAGTCCTGTTCATCCATCACCTCTGTACTTGCTAACCTATGTAAGATCACAGTAAATCATGGCCTGGATTTTAAAATTCTCATCCTTGTTTTCAGAGTCCTCCATGGTCTCATCCCTCTCTGTCTCTGTCATTTGTCCCAGCCCAACAAATGTATTAGAGAGGCTGCAGAGGAGATTCACCAGGATGTTGCCTAGGCTGGAGCCTTTCAGCTATGAAGAGAGGCTGGTGAGGCTGGGGTTGTTCCTCTTCGAGCAGAGAACAGTAAGAAGTCTTACAACACCAGGTTAAAGTCCAACAGGTTTGTTTCAAATCATTAGCTTTCGGTGCACAGCTCCTTCCTCAGGTGAATGAAGAGGTCAATTCCAGAAACACATATGTAGACAAAGTCAAAGATGAAGACGATGCTTTGAATGCGAGTCTTTGCAGGTAATTAAGTCTTTACAGATCCAGAGAGAGGGGTAATCACAGGTTAAAGAGGCGTGAACTGTCTCAAGCCAGGACAGTTAGTAGGATTTCGCAAACCCAGGCCAGATGGTGGGGGGTGAATGTAATGCGACATGAATCCAAGGTCCCAGTTGGGGCTGTACTCATGTGTGCGGAACTTGGCTATACGTTTCTGCTCGGCGCTTCTGCGTTGTCGCGCGTCCTGAAGGCTGCCTTGGAGAACGCTTACCCAGAGATCAGAAGCTGAATACCCTTGACTGATTAAGTGTTCCCCGACTGGAGGAGAACATTCCTTCTTTTTTTTTTTTATAAATTTAGATTACCCAATCATTTTTTCCAATTAAGGGACAATTTAGCGTGGCCAATCCACCTACTCTGCACATTTTTGGGTTGTGGGGGCGAAACCCACGCAGACACGGGGAGAATGTGCAAACTCCACACGGACAGTGACCCAGAGCCGGGATCGAACCTGGGACCTCAGCGCTGTGAGGCGGTTGTGCTAACCACTAGGCCACCGTGCTGCCCTTGGAGGAGAACATTCCTGCCTGGCGATTGTCGCGTGATGTCTGTTCATCCGTTGTAGCAGAGTCTACATCGTCTCGTCAATGTACCATGCTTTGGGACATCCTTTCCTGCAGCGTATGATGTAGACTACCATGCTTCGGGACATCCTTTCCTGCAGCATATGAGGTCCACATGAGTACGGCCTCAACTGGAACTTTGGATTCATGTCGCATTACATTCACCCCCCACCATCTGGCCTGGGCTTGTGAAATCCTACCAACTGTCCTGGCTTGAGACAATTCACACCTCTTTAACCTGGGTCACCCCTATCTCTGCATCTGTAAAGACTTAATTACCTGCAAATGCTCGCATTCAAAGCTTGCATCTTTGACTTTGTCTATATATATATATATATATATATATGTTTCTGGAATTTACCTCTTTATTCACCTGAGGAAGGAGCAGTGCTCCGAAAGCTAGTGATTTGAAACAAACCTGTTGGACTTCAACCTGGTGTTGTGAGACTTCTTACGGTGCTCACCCCAGTCCAACGCCGGCATCTCCACATTAGAGCAGAGAAGGCAGAGGGTTAGGGTGAGGGAATAACCAGGGGTCATAGATTTAATGTGAGGGGCAGGAGATTTAGAGGGGATTCGAGGAAAACCTTTTCACCCAGAGGGTAGCAAGAATCTGGAGCTCACTGCCTGAAAGGGTGGTAGAGGTGGGAACCTTCAACATTTAAGAAGCATTTAGATGAGCTCTTGAAAGGCCATAGCACACAAGGCATATTCTGTAGGGTTTCTGCCCTCTGCTATCTGGTAGCCTGATAATCATGAGGTTCTGACGGCAAGACCTGTTCTCCTGGCCTTCCACCTTCCGCTTGAGCGTTCCCTGGGCCGTCACCAACCTCGTCACTTCTGCCTCGAGCTGATCACTCTGGTCGGTGTCCGTTATTTCCAGTTCCTGCACCGTTGCCTCTAATAAAGAGTCTCCAATTGCCGCTCCGTCCCCTCCGGTGCCTCCCTGAAGAGGGCCGAAGCGATTACTATCGGTGGCTTCACAGTTATCTTGAGGTCCTCCTTAATGGAGTCCCTGTGTTTTAGGAGCTCTTGTGTAAAGAGCTTCATCCATTGCTCTGTCAGTGGGTGGGCCGAGGTTAGCGTTGGCGGTCCCTTTCGTTCTCCCAGGTCCTGCTCCGCTTCACTCCTCAAGTCTGCGGTCTGGATCTTCCTCCCCAACAGAATATGTAGCACAGATGCTCGGAAATTTGGTCAGGGGAGAAAGCTTCCCCAACCCCTCCAGAGGTGGAGAGGGCCCACAGGTTGCTCCAGCAAAGGCCCAAAACAGGAGAACCACCGCGGGCGATTATTGCAAAGCTCCACAAATTCCAAGCCAAGGAGTGAATCCTGAACTGGTCAGGAAGCTTACACTCCTGCAAATGGGAAGGGCATATGGGTCATGCCCCACATTACGTGGATGTGAGGTTAGAGATGGGCTGGACCCAGCACCCTCCATGCGACAAGGTGTTCTGTAAGCCATCGGTGGATATGAATCCTGCAGCCAGAATGGGGAGGTCCCATCTTTCACAATCTGAAGGCAGTGATAAGGGGAGAAATAATAGCCTGAAAGACACTCAGTACAGGAAGGAGAGGGTGGCTAGGCATCAGTTGATTGACTCCATATTGGAGGTGGATCAGCGGTACTCCATGGCCCTGACCGTGGAGCTACTAGCAGAGAGGAAAAAGTTACAAATGGGGTTTGTCCTGCTCTCCACTGGGAAAGCAGCGCCCCAACTCTGCCAAGCCTGGGGGCGACATTTTATGAATATGGAGACAAAACCAGCCGTCTGCTGGCTCACCAGCTGAAAAAGCAAGCAGCCCACGAGTCAAGTAGTCCACGTAGAAGATAAGAACGGAAAGCTAGTCACGGCACCAGATAAGATCACTGAGGCTTTTGCGACGTTCCAACGGGAATTGTACTCCTCCGAGCCCCAGATGCGGGCTTGAAGATGAGACAATTTCTCGACGAGCTGGACATACCAGTGGTGGGGGATGATAAACGACTGGAAGCACCACTAGAGCTGGGGGTAGTCATGGAGAGCATCAACTCCCTGCAGTCGGGGAAGGCACCAGGTCTGGACGGATTCCCGATGGACTTCTATAAAAAATCCTTGTGGCAACACTAGCCCTGCTACTGTGGGAGATGTTCAACAACTCGCTATCGAGAGGGACCCTGCCACTCACACAGGCACAGGCCTCGATTTCACTGATACCTAAAAAAGACCCAATGAAGTGTGGGTCATATGGACCCATATCACTCCTAAATACTGATACCAAAGTCCTGGCGAAGGACCTGGCGAGGTGACTGGAGAGTTGCATGCCACAGTTGGCCGTGAAGGACCAGGCGGCCTTTTTCTATTTTTAAAATAATTTTTATTAAAATTTTCAAAAACATATCAAAAACATAAAATTGAAACAAGACAACCGTATTAACAACAACAAAAAGAAAAAACACAATAACCCCCAAAGCCAAACCACCCCCCCCCCCTCCCAGTAACTACAAAAAGAAGAAATAGATAAGCACCCGGCATATTCAATAAACACCTATACACATTTCTCCCTTCCCCCGCAACAGACCCCCCCCCCCACCCCCGGGTTGCTGCTGCTGCCGGCCTATTTTCCTACCGTTCCGCCAGGAAGCCCAGGAAAGGCTGCCACCGCCTAAAGAACCCCTGTACTGATCCCCTCAGGGCAAATTTCACCCTCTCCAATTTGACGAACCCGCCATATCATTGATCCAGGCCTCCACGCTTGGGGACCTCGCATCCTTCCATTGAAGCAAAATCCTCCGCCGGGTTACTGGGAACGCAAAGGCCAGAACACCGGCCTCTTTCGCCTCCTGCACTCCCGGCTCCACTGCAACCCCAAAAATTGCGAGTCCCCAGCCTGGCTTGATCCTGGATCCTACCACCCTCGACACCGTCCTTGCTACCCCCTTCTAAAACTCCCCCAGCGCTGGGCACACCCAAAACATATGGGCGTGGTTCGCTGGACTTCCCGAGCACCTAATACACCTGTCTCCACCCCCGAAAAACCTACTCATCCTCGTCCCAGTCATGTGGGCCCTATGCAGCACCTTGAACTGTATGAGGCTAAGCCTCGCACAGGAAGAGGAGGAATTCACTCTTTCCAGGGCATCCGCCCACATCCCCTCCTCAATCTCCTCATCCAGCTCCTCTTCCCATTTACCCTTCAGCTCCTCCACCGAGGCCTCATCCACCTCCTGCATGACATGGTACACATCCAAAATCCTCCCCCCTCCAACCCACACCCCCGAGAGCACCCTGTCCCGTACCCCACGTGGGGGCAGCAGAGGGAAACCCTCCACCTGCCGCCTGGCAAACGACCTAACCTGCATGTACCTAAACATGTTCCCCGGGGGGAGCCCAAACTTCCCCTCTAACTCACCCAGGCTCGCAAACCTCCCATCCACAAACAGGTCCCTCAACCTCCTAATATCTACCCTGTGCCAGCCAATAAACCCGCCATCGATGCTCCCTGGTACAAACCAGTGGTTCCCCCTGTATCGGAGACTCCATCGAGCCCCCCACCTCCCCCCTATGCCGTCTCCATTGCCCCCAAATTTTGAGGGTAGCCGCCACCACCGGGCTCGTGGTATACCTCGTTGGAGGGAGCGGCAACGGTGCCGTTACCAGCGCCTCCAGGCTCGTGTCCACACAGGACGCCATCTCCATCCTCTTCCATGCTGCCCCTGCCCCATCCATTACCCACTTACGCACCATCGCTGCGTACCCACAGAGGTTGGGCAACACTAGCCCCCCCCCCTATCCCTGCCCCGCTCCAAAAACACCCTTCTCACCCTGGGAGCAGGCGGCCTTTTTCAAGGGCAAACAACTAACAGCTCACATCAGACACCTGCTGAAAGTGATCATGACCCGACCCAGGGAGGAGACACAAGAAGTTTTTTTTTTTTTGTTTTTTTTTAAATTTAGATTACCCAATTATTTTTTTCAATTAAGGGGCAATTAACGTGGCCAATCCACCTACTCTGCACATTTTTAGGTTGTGGGGGCGAAACCCACGCAGACACGGGGAGAATGTGCAAACTCCACACGGACAGTGACCCAGAGCCGGGATCGAACCTTGGACCTCAGCGCTGTGAGGCGGTTGTGCTAACCACTAGGCCACCGTGCTGTCCCGAGACACAAGAAGTGATCATCTGGCCATTGCTCTCAGATCAGAGAAGGGGTACAGAGGGGAGAGAGAGAGCACAGAGTCTCACTCTATGTGGATGACCTGCTCCTCTATGTCTCAAACCCCCTAGCGGGTAACTAGCAACCAATGAAGGCGGGAGGAGTGGGGGGTGCAGAGACCAGAACTGGGACATATAAATGGAACAAAGGAAAATGCGGGGGTGGGGGGCATGGGAGGGGGAGGGTGGTGCAGGCAGGCGAAGGGGAGGGGGACACGAACCAGGATGCAGGGCGAGCAAAACAGAGGAGCCAGAGGTGATGAGAGATACATGGGTGCGACCACACCAAAAATACGGCCAATTGATGCTAAACACTCCCCCCTGGTATATTTTAATACCAGGAGGTGACACACACAAAGTAAGTCTGACATGGAGGGGGTAGCCGACGACGTAAGACCCGATGTAAGGGTTCCTGTAGCTGTATCTATACACACGCTACGCTTATATACATACCTGTGTATGTTCCTATGGTTGTGTCTTTAGAAGAATTGCGATTTAAAAAAAAAAAATTTTTAATTAAGATTTTCAAAACTATATCAAAAACATAAAATAACGACACGAAAACCATATTAACAACAAGAAGAAGAAAAAACACAATAACCCCCAAACCCCCAGTAACTACAAAAAGAAGAAATAGATAAGCACCCGGCATATTCAATAAACACATATACACATTTCTCCCGAATTGCGAATTTTAATGGCATCGCTATCATTACCATCACAAACTCTGGGCCATTGTGCCAAATTATTTGTTCCAGAAAGAATTAAAGCAGTCACATAGGTCAAATGGCCTTCTTCTGAGCTATAAACTCTATTGTTCAGAAATTAGGCCATTATTGAACTCTTATGTCGCATGCACCTCATTGTGAAGCCCAAGGCCACCCAGAAATCGGAACTCGGGGACTCATCCACATCTTCGAGGGGTGCTGACGCACCCCTGTTATGCCTCCACAGGTAGCTCGCTGTGCAAAATTAATTCATTTTTGGTCAATGTCACATTTCTGAGGTAAGTTTTACCAGAGTGTTTGGAATGAGCAATTGGTGGTTCCTAGTCCTGTTGGCCACGCTCTTCCTCCTCCTGGCTCCTCAGAATACCTCATACCTGCCCTTCTCATGTATAATACATTTTGGTCCTTCAAAAGCAGTTTGAACCTTCATTATATTAAATAGGCCAATGGCTTGGTTTAAGTATCCATCTAAGGCTCTTTAAAAATGGACCACCCAAATTGAGTAGTGGTGCCAATCCTTCTGCAGAAGAAGAAGTTGTCCCACTGATAATGTATATTACTGTACAATTCTACCTATGTTGGGAGGTGATAATTTGCAAAAATGTTAAAATAACCAGTCTCATTTTTGATCAAATATGTTGACAAACTACAATGTAAATACTTAGCATAATTAGATACATGTAATCTGAATGTACAACTGCACAGTGTCAAACCTGGAAGCTTGTGTTGACTGAGGAAAGAAAATGCAAAACTGAATCAGTCGTCCATTAGGGGGCAGCATATAGCAACACAGCACAAATGTGATAAATTGGCACTTATAACTCCTTGCCTGTATATTGTGTGCTTTCAAAATTACTTTTTCACTTGAGAGCTCAAACAGGAGAAATTACTGATTTTCAAATTATGTTTGCGAAAAGTCAAAATCTGAAATAAAGGAAACTGCATTGTAAAAAACCATAAAGCCTGCTTAGTCAAAGAATTCCTTATAGTCTGCTGGGTTGAATCTAACCTCTAGTCGTTTTTGGGAAATTAATTATTGAGCCACCCGATGTGTGTGCACATTTATTATGCTCTATATTCTACGAGAACTCCATGTGGCCCAAGCTGACTAAGTCTCCATTTGAGCATTGGCTGTTGCCCATGGAGACATGTCTAGGCAGCCTTCTGAAGGTTACACATTTGACCAATTGAATCTCAAAACTGGAGGATATCGCATTGTCTTCTCCACTATGGTCATCTGTGCTGTCTCCAAAATTCCGGATGTATACTCTATCTCCTGCCTTGAAACCTCTGTCCTGCTTCACTTAATTACCTGCAAAGACTCGCATTCAAAGTATCATCTTGCATCATTGACTTTGTCTATATATGTGTTTCTGGAACCCACCTCTTCATTCACCTGAGGAAGGAGCTGCGCTCTGGAAGCGAGTGATTCGAAACAAACCTGTTGGACTTTAACCTAGTGTTGTAAGATTTCTTACTGCTTCTGGTGGTCACGATACATTTTCTGGAGGTCTTGTTACTTTTCCACCTTCCCTCTAAGGTTGGTAATTGTCAAGCTTAAATGAGTTTGGAGCCGTCGGCCCCTCAGTAGCTTCGCCGGCGCTACCTCGGTCATAACGTGCGGCGTGGCCTAATAATTCAATTAAAATGTGCCAGTTTTGTTTTAACTGACCCTGTAGTTTTTTTTTTTTCATGCCCTGCTTAGAAGTGTGCACTGCCCACTCAGCTAGACTGTTCAAAGAAAGATGACATGGAACGATTCGACTATGCTTCAACCTATTCGTCTGCATAAACCGCAGAAATTTCTCACTTGTGAAAGAGGTGCCTTTATCGGTGACAAGCACCTCTGGTATACCGTGGATGCCGAACGATTGGTGTAGCTTCCCTGTGGTGGCTCACAAAGTGGTGGAAAGCATCCGGCATACATATATCCACTTTGAGTGGGCATCAATCAACAGCATAAACATTGACCCCAGCAAGGTTGGCGTGCAAATGCATCCAGGGGTGTCTCTGTCACTCCCATGAATGGAGCGAAGCTGATAGCGGCAGCTTTTGATGTTTTTGGCACGCTGCACACTGCTGCACCATTCACTCAATATCACCATCGGGCCCTGGCCACCACACATTGCTCCTGGTATGCATCTTCATGTTGGACGCCCCCCGGATGTCCTATGCGCAAGTCCTGAAAAATTATTTTCTGGCCTTGCCTCCGGGCTATCATGCAGGCTCCTCACAGGAGAATGCCATCCTCCACGCTGAATTCCTGCTGCTTTATTGTGAATGCTCGCAGTTCTTCTGGACGTTTCCCTTGCAGTTCTCCATGTAGGATGATGTGGCGCAATTTTCCCAAAAGAGGGTTGAGTCCATGCATAAATGTGTGAGGCCATGACAGGTTATGTGTCCATAAAATTTAGGGTCAACCCCAGGTTCGTCTGGTACTGGCGGGGATGGGGGACATATAGGCAATGGGAGTTGGCCAAGGGTATCCGTGTGTGCAATCTGTGCGCCTAGGTGATTCTCTAAAGTACATTCATACGCTGTGAACAGGAATGCCATTCATTGGATCCTGGCTGAAGCTTTGGCGTTATCACTTTGTCTTCTTTGAAAAGGCCGAGTAAGGGCTTGTGGTCCGTGATTATTGCAAAATGACAACCATAGAAGTCCTGATGAAACCTTTTAACTGCAAAGATCACGGCCAGCGTTTCCTTTTCAATTTGAGTGTAACGGAGCTCTGCGTCAGCCAAGGTTCTTGCAGCTTAGGCTATCAGCAGCTTTGTCCCATCGTCCCACCAGCATCGCACATAAGCATCAGTGTTTTTGATGGGCCGTTGTGCATCAGTGGCCTGGAGGTCAATAGCTGCTACTTTACTTTGGCAATTGCCTCTTCTTGTGGCACTTTCCTTGCCCATTTTTGGTACTTCTTAAGAGCACACATTGAGGCGCCAGAGTGGTTGCCAGATGAGGAATACGTTTTCCATAATAGTTAATGAGCCCTTGGAATTATTTTAGCTCTGTGGCATTCTCTGGCATTGATGCCTGCTTTACGGCTCTGACTTTCTCTTCTACCAATTGCAACCTGCCTTTGTCAACCTGGTACCCCAGGTATATGACTTCTCTGCCTGGAAGACGCACTAGCCTCTTTTCAGGTGAACACCTACCTCTGAGTAATGGTGGAGGTCTTTTTCTACGTTATAGAGCATAGAACATAGAACAGTACAGCACAGAACAGGCCCTTCGGCCCTCGATGTTGTGCCGAGCAATGATCACCCTACTCAAACCCACGTATCCACCCTATACCCGTAACCCAACAACTCCCCCCCTTAACCTTACTTTTTAGGACACTACGGGCAATTTAGCATGGCCAATCCACCTAACCCGCACATCTTTGGACTGTGGGAGGAAACTGGAGCACCCGGAGGAAACCCACGCACACACGGGGAGGACGTGTAGACTCCGCACAGACAGTGACCCAGCCGGGAATCGAACCTGGGACCCTGGAGCTGTGAAGCATTTATGCTAACCACCATGCTACCGTGCTGCACCTTATCTAGGTGTTCCATCTTGGAGGCTCCTGTATTCGACACATCATCCAGATAGACAGTCACTCTGGGGAGTCCTTGAAGAAAGCTGTCCTTAACCCGCTAGAAAACTGCACATGCGGAAGATACTCCAAATGGGAGCCTTGTGTACTCATACAATCCCCTGTGGGTGTTAATGGTTACATCTTTTCTGGATGCAGTGTCCAACTCTGACGGTGTGCATGGCTCAAATCCAGCTTTGAGAAAGAATGGTCCCCAGTCAACTTTGCGTAAAGGTTTTCCACGCGTGGCATGCAGTACTTATCTAAACGGGAGGCATTGTTGACCATGATTTTATAATCGCCACACAAGTGGACACTCTTGTCCGGCTTCAACACAGGGACCACTGGTGCCGCCCGTTCTGCAAATTGCACTGGGCAATTAATCCCCAAGTTCTCTAGCTGGCTCAGCTCATCATCCACCATTGACAGCAGGATGTAGGGGACTGGACAGCGCCTGAAATACTTGGGTTCGGCATCCGGGTAAACGCATATTTTAGCCATGGCCCTCTTATTTTCCCCAGAAGTCTTTCCCTGGAAAACCTTGGGTATTTTCCCAGGACCTCATGCAATCTGCATGTACGCATTCTAAAGATGTTATCATCTAGGCGGAGTATCTGTAACCAGTCGCGGTCCAGAAGACTGAGTCCGGGCCCTGCACCACTACCAGTGGCTGTCACACTCATTGTTGTCCATGGGTAACCGGGGTCATCGTTGTCCCAATAATTCTTAATGGTTCTATGGTATTCATTGCCAGCCATGCCTTAGTGTCCTTTAGGCCTAGGTGCTGCAGCCCCAAATGCATTTTCCGGAATGTCTGTTGTCCAATGACCGAGACAGCAGTCCTTGTATCTATTTCCATATAAAAGGGGTGACCATTCACTTGGAGGGTTTTCTTGACTGGGACTACTTTTGGTGCCATAATGCTATTTAGTTGTATATAATCATCCTCATCGGGCTGGGCAATAGGTAAAGCCCTGGCTCAAGATAGTTGTGTCACCCGCCAAGGGCGATGCATTCATTGTCGATTCTGGTGCCTCCAGCCGCCATGGTTCCTGCAACCACAGGTATAGCATCTTGAGGTCTTCTTATTGGACCTCAGTGGAGGTGCCTCGTCAGGCCGTGGTCATTCTTGGCCAATGGGTCTGACCACGACGTTGCGCAGGTGGCAACTGGGCCCCATAGACCCTGCTCTTGGTGGGCATTACTTGCCGGAATGAGGGGCGGCCAACAGTATGTATCGAAGTACATGGTGCCCTGCCGCTCCTGGGCCTCCCTTTCCTCATTTTCACAGAGAGGAATCATTCTATAGCCCGTTTTAAATCCAAGGACGGTTCCACCACCGATTTCCATTGGGTCACCATGTTATTAATGCTGCACAATAGGCGGTCTCGCAACATCTCCACGGGGGATGGACCATAGTCACAGTACTCAGCCAGCTTGTGAAGGCGTGTCAGGAATTCAATGATTGATTCCCTCGTGTTGAACTGGTATTTCTGCACAAGCACAGATGGTTTAGATTACAGAACGTGAAAATGACGGTCCTCCACAGGTTTCTGTTTGTTTTTCAGTGCCTCCCCATCTTTATCCCAAGGGCTTTTTTAAAACGGGTGAACAAGGTGATTTGGGGTTTTGTGTGGGCGGGTAAAACCCCGCGAATGAAGAAAGTGTTGCTGGAGCGTGGCCGGGTGGGTTGGCAAACTTTAGCAACTATTAATGGGTGGCAAATATAGCCATGATTAGGAAGTAAGTAGTGGGGGGAGGGTCGTTGTGGGAGCGAGTGGAGACGGCATCATGCAAGGACACAAGTTTGGGAGCATTGGCAACGGCGGTCTGGGGCAGTGGGGGAAGCATATGAGAGTGGATGGAGCATCGGTCTGGGCTCCAATCGTCAATAACCAGCAGTTTGTACTGGGAAGGCTGGATGGGGGGTTTCGGAGTTGACAGAGAGCAGGGATTGAGAGGATGGGGGCTCTATTTATAGATGGGAGCTTCCCCTGTTTGAAGGATTTGGAGGAGAAATTTGAACTGCCAGCAGGAAATGGATTCAGATATCTGCAGCTACAGGATTTTTTTCGAAGGCAGGTTTCGACCTTTCCGCTCCTACCACTACGGGGATGCAGGACAGGGTAGTTTCCAGAACAGGGGTGGGAGAGGGGAAGGTTTCGGATATTTAAAAAGAACTCATGGAGTCGGAGGAAACGCAGACAGAGGACCTAAGGCGCAAATAGGAAGATGAGCTGGGGGGGGGGGGGGGGGGGGGGGGGCGATAGAGACAGGTCTTTCAGCGGATGCGTTAAGCAGAAGCAACACGTCCTCATCATGCACCAGGCTCAGCCTGATTCAGTTATAGGTTGTTCACCGGGCGCACATGAGGGTGGCCCAGATGAGCAAGTGTTTTGGGATAGAGGATAAGCGTGTGAAATGTGCGGGAGGGCCAGCAAACCATGTCCATATGTTTTGGGCATGTCCGAAGCTTCGAGGATTTTAGCAGGGTTTTACAGATGTCATGTCCACGGAGTTAAAAACAAGGGTGGTGCCAAGCCCAGAGGTGGCGATTTTCAGAGCGTCGGAAGATCCAGGAGTCCAGGGCTTGAGAGAGGCCGACATCTTGGCCTTTGCCTCCTTGGTAGCCCGGAGACGGATATTGTTACCATGGAGGGACTCGAAGCCCCCGAATTCAGATGTGGTGATGCCGGCAATGGACTGGGGTGAGCACAGTAAGAAGTCTTACAACACCAGGTTAAAGTCCAACATGTTTGTTTCAAACACTAGCTTTTGGAGCACTGCTCCTTCCTCAGGAAGGAGCAGTGCTCTGAAAGCTCGTGTTTGAAACAAACATGTTGGACTTTAACCTGGTGTTGTAAGACTTCTTACTATGTCCGAATTCAGAGATCTGGCTCAGTGACTTGGCTTGGTTTCTCAGACTGGAGAAAATAAAGTTTACCCTAAGATGGTGAATGCTAGGGTTCATCCGGTGGCAGCCGTTTGTCGACTTCTTTGGCAAAAACTAACTGTCAGCAGAGGTGGTGGGCGGGGGGGGGGGGGGGATTACATTATTGTTTAGAAGAGGTGGGACTTGTTCCTTATACGACAAGGTCTTCATTCTCGGGACCATTCTTGGGAACCTCCAGGGATCCTTTGCAAGGCAAGCCCTTAGATACGGGGCCCAAAACTGCTCACAATACTGCAAATGGGGTCTGACCAGAGCCTTACATAGCCTCAGAAGTACATCCCTGGTCTTGTATTCTAGCCCTATCGACATGAATGCTAACATTTCATTTGCCTTCCTAACTGCCAACTGAACCTGCACGTGAACCTTAAGAGAATCGTGAACAAGGACTCCTAAGCATCTCCCCATTTAGAAAATAGTCTATGACTCCATTTCTCCTTCCAAAGTGGGTAACCTCACAATTTTCCACATTGTATTCCATCTGCCAGTTCTTTGCCCGCTCTCCTAGTCTGTCCAAGTCCTTCTGCAGCCCACCTGCTTCCTCAATACTCTCGGCCCTCTACAGATCTTTGTATCATCTGCAAACTTAGCAACAGTGCCTTCAGTTCCTTCTTCCAGATAATTAATTTATAGAGTGAAAAGTTGTGGTCCCAGCACCGACCCCTGAGGCACACCCCTAGTCACCAGCTGCCATCCTGAAAAAGACCCCTTTATACCCACTCTCTGCCTCCTGCCAGTCAGCCAATCCTCTGTACATGCCAGGATCTTGCCCTTAACACCATGGGCTCTTAACTTATTTAACAGTCTCCTATGAGGCACCTTGTCAAAGGCCTTCTGGAAATCTAAATAAATCATGTCCACTAGTTCTCCTTTGTCTGACTTCCTCGTTACTTCTTCAAGGAGCTCTAACAGATTTGCAGGAAATAACCTCCCTTTGACGAAGCCATGCTGACTCAGTCCTAGTCCAAGTACTTTGCAATCTCATCTTTAATAATGGACTCTAAAATCTCACCAATGACCAAAGTCAGGCTAACCGGCCTATAATTTACCGTCTTCTGTCTCCTTCCCTTCTTAAACAGGGGTGTTACATTAGCCACTTTCTAGTCCTCTGGGACCTTTCCTGCCTCCAGTGATGCCTGAAAGATCACAACCAATGCTTCCACAATCTCCTGAGCTATCTCTTTTCTAACCCTGGGGTGTAGTCCATCCAGTCGAAGTGATTTAACCACCTTCAGACCTTTCAGTTTCCCCAGAACCTTCTCCTTAGTAATGGTCACTGCACTCACATCTGCCCCCTGGTTCTCCTGGAGCTCTGGCATCCCACTGGTGTCTTCCACAATGAAGATTGATGCAAAGTAACTATTCAGTTCATCTTCCATTTCTTTGTTTCCTATTATTACTTCTCCAGCCACATTTTCCAGTGGTCCAATGTCTATTTTTGCCTCTCTCTTACCTTTTATGTATTGAAAAAACTCTTATATCTTTTTTTATATTACTAGCTAGTGATGGTGTTCCTATGTTTCTGCTGCCCTTGTCCTTCCAGATGACAACTGTTTTGAGAAGGTGTGGTGAGCTGCCATCTTGAATGCTGCAGTCCATGTGGTGCAGATGCATGGAAAAAAAAACAAATGCCGGTTTCAAATTGTTTAATTTTACAGTGGAAAAAAAACAGTCCACTTAACGCAACGAACAATCACTATTAATGAGTTGGAGAGATAAAGCCCGCAAAAGAGATATTAATGAGTGTGTGAACGGTAAAGCGAAAGATTGGAAGATTTTAAAATTGTAATGTGAGCTTTGGTATGGAAAACAGTCAAAATGATAAAGAGCAATCTGGCAATAACAAACATCCTGTTAGCAGAAAAGTAGGACTGGCCAATAAGATTATAGGAAAGGAGGATCCTCCCAGTTGCTCTGCCGATGTTCCCCTATTCAAGCGATATGGAAGACGAGGAGAATTTGAACCCTGGACCCCACCCTCATTTTGCGCTCCCCGATCTTACAATTCCACTTTCCCAAGTCCTGACTCCCACTTCTGATCCCATTACCAATGAAACTCCTGCTAACGTATCCCCCTTAGCGACACGCACTCGGTCACAGACGCAAGCCGTAAATATCGAACAACCCGTCTCTACGGAAAACATGATAATTGACTAAAAGGTGTTGATTAAACGATCCACAATAAGGAAATTATAGAAGTGAAGTTAATAAGTTACCAATTTAGAAGCATGCTGGCAATAATGACTGGATTTTAACATTGTTTTTGAATGAAATTTAGTACATCAGATGATGTTAACTGACTACTGCTTGGAATGTTGTACTGGCCTTATTATGAGAACAAGTGGTTCTTCTAAAGGACAACAATATGCATATTCAAATTGTTTTTAAACTAATGGCAAAACATTCATATTTCCTCTTGCAAATGTTCCCAAGCTTCCCAAAATGTTCCAAAGTTGTTCAGTTCACACTATATCAGTTTAAAAGAAAGTAACTTTACGAATAAGAGTAATTGAAATATGAATAAGTTTTTAGATTGCGTGAAAAGACGTAAATGGCATCACGCCAAGTTCTCCGCCCCTTAGATTCTGCAGGAAACATTAACCATTTCAGCAGACAGTTGGTCTTTTCTGAATTGACAAAAGAAATACATCTCAGAGAACAGCTAATGCCTCTAAAATTAATCAGTGCAAATTGACTTAAATGGATTAACACAGATAAAGTTTTCGAAAGAGAATGAAAAATTTTTGTTCAAAATTTGTCCGCAAGGACAAGGGCTGAATCCAAGAGAGAGAAAGAGAGAAAGAGGAAGAGATTGAAGGAGAGAGAGAGAGCCAGCGACAAGAGACAGGAACTGTTAGAGAGAGCGAAAGAGAGCGAGTCAGGGAGAGGCAGAGATGGAGAGGTAGGCAGATAAAGAGAAAGAGCAACAAGAGTTCCAAAGACAGACAGAGTTATGTAGAGAGGGAGAGTGATAGATAAGAGAGAGAGGGAAAGAATTCATATTTCATTTTTCAGACTTTGACTTTAAAAATTATGTTTCAAGCTGTGATGATTTGAAAGAGGTAAAGAGATATCGATGCCAACATGGTCCTTGTTATTACTTGGAACCTTCGCGATAAAAGGTTCCCGTTAACTTTGTAAGGCGGGTGGCATAGAATCTTTACAGTGTCACCTTCGAGCTGTTAATTGGTTTGCATGGAGCACGATTACTCCGTGATTTAAATTATAATCTCCTGCAGATGCGGATAACTCTGCTTAATAACACATAAACAGGGCAAAAAGCGTGCGGACCCTGACATAAAACATCACACACGTAATTTCCTTAATCAATTGTTAAAATTGTAATCGGAAGGACCATCTGGCATCAGACAAAGTGTGCAATGGGTAAAACTTTAGATACAACTTTTTAAAATGGCAGCGTACTGCAAACGCTGTGTGAACAACTAAAGGCCTATCAACAGTAATAGAAGCTCAACAAGTGATTTAGGAAAATAATAGGGCGTCAACTGCTAAAAAGTTAGTTGCTCAAAGGAGGGAATATTGTCCAAAATTGAAGGATGCTTCCTTGTTAGCCAGCTGGCAGGATAAAGAATTAAAATTGAGTATAGAATTGACAGGTCTTGAAAACGGAATGCGCATATGGAAAAGAACCAAGTTAGGCTATCCACCTTGATTAGAAAGTTGCTGATTAGACACTGCAAATTCGGAGCGGTAATACAGTGCATTGATAATGGTATGTTTATAGAACTGTCTCAAATACGAGGTCACCAGCTGCAGAATTTAATAACTTCTGTGCCTGCGCCTGATTGCTCTGTGTTCTATGCTGGCAGCTAATGTTAACCCTGAGTACCACTGTTTAAAACACCCAATAGAGTCCAGATGAGAGAATATAGTGACCCAAGCCTTGATAACGGCATTACTATATCACCTATCCCGCAGGCCCAGCTTCGAAACTTTCCCCGATTCACTACTCCACAGTGGTGGTCGATTGATTTTGACCCCTCACACTTTTCACCTCCCTTAGATATTCCCAATCCACATGTCACTCTTTGCTACGATCATACAGTAACCTCGCCCGATTTGGAGAGCATTTACCAAGACAAAAGAAGGGTCTGCCTTTCTTGTCAATTTACCCCACAGCCTATGGCATCAGTCGAGACTTGTGTCACCCCACGTGACCCTTTCTGTCAATGAAGGTAACAATGCCAAGTCCTTGGGATTTCTGGCAGCTGCACTACGAGGACAAGCTGATCCTTTCCTTAATGATAGTCAAACCCTACCCGCAGGCACTTTAGAATATTTTAAACGCCCATTTGTCCACATTGGCACACTGCACCATCATCATTCAGCCCAATCTACGGCTTCTGAACTACCCGCAGATTTATGGGCAGCCTCCAAACACGAAGTTGGTCTCACTAATGTCCCTCCTGTTGTTATTAGAATCAAACCTGATATGCCCTTGCCCTCTATTTCACAGTACCCTTTGCGGCCCGAGGCTGAAGAAGGAGTCTCGGTCATGATTCAATCGTTCCTTCAACAGGGAATTCTGATACCGTGCCAATCGCCCTGTAACACCCCGATTCTTCCAGTTCCTAAGATAGGTAGACCATCCGAATGGCGTTTGGTCACTCCCAGTTAGCGACATTAGCACCTCCTGGTGGCTCCAACATCATTCAATATGTTGATGAATTACTCCTTGCCAGCCCTGATTTCATCGCTAACCAGCGTGACACCTTTTACTTGCTCATCCGTCTCCATTCATGGGGATATGTGATCCCGCCCGCTAAAGTTCATAAAGGCCAACGACAAGTCAAATTTTTGGGTGTCCTAATTAGTGCTACTGATCGTTCCCTTACTCAAGAACGCATTACTCCTATACTGCAGACCCCATTTCCTACATCGCCCAAGCAGGTGCGAGCCTTTTTAGGATTAGTGAACTTTTGCAGACAATGGATTCCTAATGTTACTGTGCATACTAAAGAATTAACTCCGTATTCCTCTCAAAATGCTCCTCTTAAGTTTGATCTACCTGATTCAGCAAGGCAATCTTTTATTACCCTAAAAAATGCCCTGGCTATCGCCCCAGCACACGACCTATGTATGACAGACCTTTTCACCCAAATTCTTACTGCTGTCCATTTGTTAGTCCAGGCAGCCTCTAATCTAACCCTTCACCAGCAAGTACAAGTCCATACTTCACACTCTATTGTGGCTCTCCTAACGTCTCAGCAAACCCAGCATCTGACTCAAGCGCGATTGAGCCGCTATGATGTTTCACTATTGCAAAACCCCTACATCTCTTTTCATTATTGTTCATCCTTAAATCCTGCTGTGTTCCTCGAACAACCCCCCGATAACCTTGAAGACCCACCACACGATTGTTTGCTTCGGAATCACTTCCTTACCGCACCTCGCCCGGATTTAACAGACAGGCCTATTGATAATCCAGATCTAATTTTTTATGTTGATGGCAGTTCTTCCATTTCCCCATTTGGCGTCCCACAGTTGGGATATGCTGTGGTAACCGACACTGACGTGCAAGAAGCAGCAGCCTTCCAGACCCCTGTCTCTGCACAAAAAGCCGAGCTATTCGCCCTTACTCGAGCATGTATTTTAGCCACAGATAAAAGTACTAATGTTTACACTGATTCTAGATATGCCTTTGGCATGACTCCATGATTTCGGCCGCCTCTGGCAACAGCGAGGCTTTCTCACCTCTGTGGGAACTCCCATTCAAAATGCACTTTGGGTTAAAAATCTCCTCGATGCTATTCAGCTTCCCCGTCAATTGGCAGTTATTAAATGCGTTGCGCACACGAAGGGTGACACTCCTGTTCAATTAGGAAATGCCCGTGCTGATTCAGCTGCTAAAACTGCAGCTTCATCAACCTCTTTAATTGTTCCCAGTGGGGCTAATCAGGCTCTAAACCAGGTACCTGCATTGCGGACGAAGGGCATGCCAGAGATAGCTGAAGTTCAAAATTTGCAGAGGGACGCCTCTGATTCTGAGCGAACACTATGGAAGTCAATGAGGTGTTCGCACTCCTTGACACGAGACCTCTGGCTGACTCCAGTTGGTCAAGTTTGTATTCCGAATTCTTTATTGCCGTTACTTGTTGATTATTTGCATTCTTGTACCCATCTTGGCAAGGAGGGAGTGGTACATGATGCCTCGTGCCCATCGAACTTTACTGTCGTTGACCCGGTCGCTAGGTTGTACGGTCGGGACTGGTCGATTGTGTTGGAGGCGAGACACGGCTGGCCGGTGGCGGTTGAAGGCGATGAGCGGCCCGTTGAGGTCAATGCTATTGTCAAAGTTCCAAGTTCCCTGTGTTACCTACTGGCCAGATATCGTTACCTAATTTATTGTTTAAAGCAGCGCTGCAGCCAATCTTTGAATATTACGTTCTTGAGAAGGGGTTTCTAAACACATGGAAAATAGAGGGGAGTTGCCGCTAGTTTTGTCTAAAGTTTGTCGCATAATGTCAGTAAAATGTGCCCCAGGCAAAAAAACGCTCAAACAAAATTTCTGGTACCAAATCAAATTGGAGGGTCCTTGACCCCAAAAAATTACTGACAGGGTCCCTGACCCGAAAAAATTATTGACAGGGTCCCTGACACCAAAACTTATTGACAGGATCCCTGACCCCAAAACTTAATCAAAGGGTCCCGGACCCAAATTTATTGACAGCCTGTATAAATCTGATGCGGATGAAAAACGAGATCAAAAAGGTCCCTGACCTGCGGCTAATTACACAAAAAAAATGTACTCACAGTCAAATTTAGATTCGAGAACCGTCACCTGTTTAGTTACTTCCGTCAGGGATGAGGGGTCGCAGCACAGATCCGAGAGAGAGAGAGACCAAGGTCAATCTTACCTTGTGCCGGCGTCTGTCTCTTTACTCCGGTCGTGGCCTTGATCACTTTTTTTCAGTCCCTCATGGAAGCTCACTTCAGGATATTGGATTTTTTCTCGCAACGCCAAATGTTGTATTTTATATTTTCCCCGCGTCTTGACTGTGATAGAGAAATTCAAACAGCATTCATTAGGTAAGCAAAACTGAACTTTATTTCCGAATTTGAACTGACTGCTAGCAGTAAATGGCTGATACTTGGAGTCGGAAAGCAGTTAATTACAAACTGCTGAGTCCGTCCCAAGTCTGCAATCTCACAGAAGAATAAGATGATTTTTATACATTATAGGATCAAGATAACATGAATACAGCTCGGTCAGGAATTTGATTGAAAGTAAAACATAAGTAATAATCGTTACAATGGCGTCACCTTGCTGACCTTTAGGGGACTTGAGTTTCATATCATTATCTTGTCTTTGTTTTAAGAAAGGGAAGAAGTTGTTTAGGAACAGGAAGAAATAGTTGTTCAGCTTGTTATGTATTAAGACTACTTCTAGTTCCAAGCCTTATCTAGACTCTCAGGACATGCTGTCTATGTGTATTCTGAATCTGTGTCTTAGGTTAAATTCAATTGTACCAAGAAGACTTGACTAGTTTTCCCATCATGCCATTATTTGCTTCACACAATACCACACGATCGCATGGGCCCCTTCGTGGAACTGCCCCTTCCCCATTGCCCCAAGGCCCTCGGTACGTAAGCGAGACCGAGAATCAATTAGAGCCCCCGGGCCCCGAAGAGAAAAGCACCCGCATCACCGACTGCACAGGCAGCACCCAACCCGATGAACCCCATCACCACACAGCGCAGGGTTACCACAGAATACCAACCCGATTTCATGTACACTATCCCATTATCGATCACCCAGTTACGAGAAGCCCGCGAGAAGTTAGATACTTTCCACCCCACATCGGACCCACATCACTTTTTCGAGTTCGTAAAACAACAAACCCTCATGTACCGTTTAGATGAGCCGGAACAGGTTAAGCTCATAGTTATGTGCTTAACCCCTCAGTTAGTTCAGCCCTTCCAGACCCACAAAATGTAGGAGGAAGTAGCCTCCAAGAAATGAAAACGGCCATTTTAGACGCCATAGGATATAACAGAGGAGATCCAGTAGACGGACTCAACCGGTGCCAGCAGAAGAAGGGAGAGCATCCAACAGCGTTTGCTGGACGCCTTTGGATCTATTTCACTGCGGTATTCGGTGAGTTAGCCCGCGCCCATTTATCAGCAGACAATACGGCCAAATGGACCCGTATGTTAGTGTCCCATGCCACAGAGGCAGGACAGAAAGCTTGTGCCAATTATGACCCCTCAGACTCAGCACACGATGAAGTGTGGGTTCTGAAACGATTGTCCAGAGCTTGGGAACAGTCTGTACAGAAAAAGACAGCATGAGAGAGTAGATGCCACAATGAACCCAGTAAGGGCATGCCAAGACCCCGCATGGGTAAATGAAGGCAGAGGTACAACGCAACACCCAAGACACCAAGACACAGGAATGCTATAATTGCGGACAGAAAGGACATTATGCCCGAGAATGTCAAGCCCCCCCCCCGCCCGAAGCAGCAAAGGAATCAGCACCCAAACGCTCCCCTCCCCAGAAACAATACCCAACCCATTCACAGCGTTGACGCCCGACCAGATAATTCGTCCACGAGTGGCACCGATTGACGGTGTTCAGGCTCCCCAACTTGGGTCTGCGATACCCTTTGGGATAAGTCCGGAAGACCGGTAGTTGCAGGCACAGTCCTGGGACACCCCGTAGTGTTCCTTTGGGACACAGGAGGGTCCCGAACCACGTTGAACTCCTCCATCATGTTCCAGAAAGAGATATGGCCCACTATGGACACCATTCCCCTTAGTGGCTTTACAGGTCACCTCCAGCAGGGACACATCACAGCCCCTGTGGACGTACAGCTCGGTAATATTAGGACAAAACATTTGGTTGTTTTAGTAGACTTACCCCAGGCAGCAGAACACATTCTAGCTATCGATTTCATGAGTACACATAACCTCTCATTTAACCCAGTTAACCGATGCATCTGTAAAATGGCGAGAGCAGCGCGAGCCCCCGCCACGCTCACAGTAGGAGATTATGCCCATAGAATCAGCTCAGTAGGCGAGTACTGGTTTGATCCACAAACCATTACCACAGACAAAGCAGTTAGAGAGGTCTTGAAAAGACATAAGACAGCATTTGCCCAGCACAAGCACGACTGCGGTAAAATCCCAGGTGTTGTAAACATTACAGGTCCCGATCCCAAGCTCCAGAAACAGTACGGCTTCCCCCAGCAAGCCGAGGGAGAGATAGCCAAGGTAATTCAAAGTTTATTGGATCAAGGCGTCATTCGACCCGTTGAATCGACAAATAATGCCCCGATTTGGCCAGTACGAAAACCCAATGGATCATGGCGACTGACCATCGACTACAGAGAATTGAACAAAGTGACTCCCTAGCAGCCCCCGCCATTGCCACAAGTCCTGAGACCATGTTGAGACAGGGACTCCAGTCGAAATTTTTTTCGGTATTAAACATCAGTAATGGCTTTTGGCCCATACCACTGGACAAAGCATGCCAGTATAAATTTGCGTTCACCCTCCAATACACATGGACATGCCTTCCACAAGGCTTCCACAACTCCCCCTCCATTTCTCACACACAATTGGCAAACGGATTATCTAAATTTTCCTGCCCTGAATATCTTGTTCAGTATGTGGACGACTTGCTCCGACAGACTGAAACCAAGGAAGAGCACATCTCGCTTCTTTCTGAATTACTGGAACTCCTCACAATGATTGGATGCAAAATTAACACCAAGAAAGCCCAAATTCTTCAGGAAAAGGTCACTTATTTAGGTACGGTCATCACGCATGGGAAGTGTGAAATAGAACTCAAACTAATTGATTCCATTGTAAATTTGCCCTTGCCCCAAAACGTTACAGCCCTCCGGTCATTTTTTGGACTGGTCAGATACTGTCGGAACCATATCGAAGGATTCAGCACAAAAGCAGCCCCACTCTCCGAGCTACTAAAGAAACAGACACCATGGAAATAGCTTCCACAGCACTCGGATGCCGTGGATGCATTGAAACGCGCCCTGAGCACAACCCCCGCTTTGCAAGCCCCAGATCCCCACTCCCCGTACGCGATAGAGGTAGCGACCACAGATCGCACCCTTTCGGCCGTTCTCCTGCAGGAAAGGCACGATCGTCTAGGACCCGTAGCCTATGCCTCACAAGTCTTAGATCCGGTCGAACAAGGATTTTCAGCCTGCGAGAGGCACCTATTAACAGTTTTCTGGGCGTTGCTGTACTTCCCGTACATAACCAGACTCAACCCAGTCGCCATTTTGACCGAGCACACCCCAACACAGCTTTTATTGGACGGCAGACTAAAAGACAGCACAGTAAGCCAAATTCGAGCAACGCGATGGACCCTACTCCTACAGGGACGGGACATCACTGTAAAACGGGCCAAAACACACACTTTCTGGCCGATAACTTGGATTATACAGGAACCCCACATGAGTGCGAGATCACAGCCCCAATGCACAGCACAGGCCCCTTTGTTCCCAAGTCGGTACCAAGAAAGATAGGTATCGGACCCCAGCCCACAGACAAAGCACTGAGGATTTATGTAGTCAGCTCCTCCACAGTCCTTAAGGGAAAAAGGATAACAGGCTGTAGCATTTATGCAGAGGACGCGCTTTAGAAGAGATAGCTTTAAAGTTGCCTGGAGACTTAGGTTCGCTGGCAGCCGAGTTAGCGGCCGTTGCTTACATTGTCCAGCACCCCAATTCATTCCCAACCCCTGCAGGCATATATTCGGACAGTTTGTACGTCTGCAACAGCCTTACAGAATTTCTGCCCCTGTGGGAATCGAGAGGATTTATTTCCGCTGACGGAAAACCTCTACCCTCAGCCCCATTGCTCAAATATATCCTTCAGACAGCTAAAGGCAGGAAATATGGTATCATAAAAGTAAGAAGTCACCACCATTCCTCCCCACCCGGTAATGTGAAAGCTGAAGCCTTAGCGAAGGCAGGCTCATGACATGGCCCCTTTTGGCAACCCCCCGAGAGTGCCCCAGTACACACAGTTCAGGTCTCACAGACCAACATCCAGGACTTAGCCCAGGCACAGAAGGAAGACGAGGCATTAAAGAAGATTTTAAAAGGAAACTTCCCAGCTCCCTATGAAAAGTTTAGAAATTCTTTGACGGTCCATGAGGGAATCGTTTTAAAGGATGGAATTTATGTCGTCCCCACCCAGGACAGGAATGAGATAATTTGCAAGTTCCATGACGGACATGGACACCAAGGGATTGAATCCACCCTTGCACACCTCAGACCCGTCTGCTGGTGGCCCGATTTGAAAATGGACGTGTCCCACCACGTTGAAAACTGTTTAATTTGTGCTCAAAACAACCCCGATAGGTATGCGGAAACAGCCCAGCTTCGACTCACCCGCCCTGTAAATGGCCCATGGACAAACCTCCAATTGGATTATATTGGCCCCCTCCCCCCCCCCCCCTGCAGAAATGGTTACAAGTATATGTTAGTAGTGATAGACACATTTACGAAATGGGTCGAAGCGTTCCCATTGAGAACAAACACAGCCAAGGCCAGCGCAAAGGTCTTTACAGAACAGATTTTTACAAGATGGGGACTCCCCCGTAGTATTGAGTCGGACCAAGTTTCCCACTTTACGGGAAGGGTCATGAAAAATGTAATGACGATATTTGGAATTAAACAAAAGTTCCAAATTGCCTATCACCCGCAATCCAGCGGCATTGTGGGGCGCATGAATCGGATGCTAAAGGCCACACTTAGGAAAATGGTGCAGCAGCACGATACAACATCTCATAGAATTTACAGAGCAGAAGGAGGCCATTCGGCCCATCGAGTCTGCACCAGCTCTTGGGAAGAGCACCCTACCCAAGGTCAACACCTCGACCATAACCCAGTAGCCCACCCAACACTAAGGGCAATTTTGGACACTAAGGGCAATTTATCATGGCCAATCCACCTAACCTGCACATCTTTGGACTGTGGGAGGAAACCGGAGAACCCGGAGGAAGCCCACGCACACACGGGGAGGATGTGCAGACTCCGCACAGACAGTGACCCAAGCCGGAATCGAACCTGGGACCCTGGAGCTGTGAAGCGATTGTGCTATCCACAATGCTACCTTGCTGCCCGTAACATGGGACACAGTGCTCCCATTCACACTGATGTTTATTAGGAATACAGTGTCAAGCTCTACAGGATATACCCCTCATACCCTCATGACCGGACGATCCATGAAGGGGACCGAATACGTATTCAGTCTTGATTTGGCCAGCCCCGCAGTCACCGTCCTGACCCATGAGAAAGCAGTCCAGCACATGGTGGAGAATATTAAAGCAGCACAGCTCACTGCAGCTGTTCGACTGGGCATTAAACGAAAGCAGAGTAAGGCCTGCTTTGATAAAACAGTACACCCGACAGAGTATAGTCGGACAGCAAGTAATGATCACCTTGTACAACCCCAGCTCATTCCTCTCCCATAAATTTGCAGGACCCTATTCAATCTCGGACAAAGTAAGCCCCTCAGTTTATAAAATCACGTATCTGAACGGAAAATCAGGATGGTTCCATGTAAATCAGCTTAAGGTTTATGGAACGCAGTGCAGCCACTCGCACCACCTCTCATTGGCGATGGCAGACAATGAGGACCCGCCCACTGACAACCCGAGTTCCCCCTCCCCCAGCAACAGCAGCACATCCACAGATACGACCTTGACCACTCCCCCAGAATCAAATTTCACCCTGACGCTTGATTCGGCTGCCAGCGACAGCACTATTGAAGCCCCTGAGAGACCCCAACAAAGATCCCACTAACCAGGCCCCAGCCACTACAGGCCCAGAGACCCCGACCACGATACACTCAGCCCCTTTGAAACAATTTATCTGGCCAACCCGGAACCTGACCCACCACCCGACGATAGCGACACCCCCCCTTACCACCTCCCTACTCACCAGGAAGCACTGGCACCGTGACAATTCCTGTGCTGGCGAGAAATAACTAAATGGACCTCACTTTGGGACATGCCACGTTAGCATGCAAACACCATGAAAGAGTTTGGCACCCGGGAGATGGTGACAACTCAGAGTCTGACTCCCACCATGGTAACCCTTTGCAAATCTTTTTGAAATAGAATCTTGAGGTATCCAGATGATGAGAGTCAGGAACCGATGGAGATTTACGGTGGCTTGTACCCTGATGGAGCCTGCCCACTTTTCTTTCTTTAATTTGTTATATTTTAAATGGTGAATGTTTGTTCTTTGTGCGACTATTTGTGTTGATCTCACTTCGTTTTTTGATATTGTTTCTTCTTTCGGCCTCACACCAGATTTCTTGATGCAGCCATAATTACTCATCTGACGCCACATGGCAGTTAGTGAAACAAGTTTGTCTAGAGCCCATATAGTTACAAATTCTTACCGCTCCTAGAAGGTCACTCAGGCAGTGAAGCAAAGGGACTGATCCCCGCCCTGCCTAGGGACCCCCTATACATTTGGTCAGCCAAGCTTGGGTAGTGGAGGAACGGCACTGATCACCACCCTACCCGAGGATTCCACCCATTCTTTCCCTGCTGCGGATCATATGCACCACCCCATTTGGATGCTTGTCTTCGAAACTCTTTTTCTGTTTTTTTCTAGTCCTGTGGTTTAAAGAATGCACTTGGCCAAAACTTTTGCCCTTCCCGGCAACCCTTCGGTTGCTATTCGTCCACATACTATTTACATCAGTGTTCTTCAAACTTTCTTTCCGGGGACCCATTTTTACCAACCGGCCAATCAACGGGACCCAACCAGGCCGACCTTCGCGAACCACGCCGGCCGACCCTCGCGACCTAGGCCGGCCAACCTTCGCGACCCACCAGTTTCTCTTCCCGTTAATGTGAGAGGTGAGCCTGCCTGGTCCTCACGATCCCACACTCCAATCAGGTTCACAGGAAGAGAGGGCTATGCGCATATCGGGTGTAGGATTCAGCCGGTTCCTTTGTGGCGTCTTCATCTTTGTGTGGACGGAAAATCCAACCTCGCACATGTAGGTCGTTGTGAAGGGCAAGAGCAACAAAATGCTTGTTTTACTCAGCTCCGGATACTCTTCAGAGATGCTACTCCAGAATGCTGCCAGCCTCATTGACTTGTGCCGTGTTTTTAATATGCTGTCACAGCTGAGACACATAAGCTCAATTTCTTCTTTTGGAGGCAGCTGCAAGTTAAGAACTGACTCTGGGGTCTCAAACTCAAAGAGATTTTTCACCCACCTCCTCTCTTTCAGAATCTTAAACTTCTCCTCTGAAAAGTATCGACCAAAAATGTTGATCAGGGCATCCAGATGCAACTCAATAAGGCTTGCCAATCCATTTACAGTTTCCTTACCGATGCTGTTTTCTTCAATGTGTCGTAGCAATGTGGGAAACATGTAGTAGTTTTGGCTTCGCACTCGCAATTGCCAAACTTTCAATATCTTTTGGAAAGCTTTGATTTCTTCAGAGTGTTGAAAGCAATCATCATCCTTCCCTTGCAATTTGAGGTTCAGTTCATTTAGAATTGAAAAGATGTCTGCAAGGTAAGACATTGCTAGCATCCAAGTTTCATCAGCAAACGAATCAGCCAGAGGGGACAATTTCTCGAGAAGAAAGCGTGGATTTCGTACCTCAGTTCGGAAACTCTGAGCAGCACCCGACCCTTAGACAGCCAACGTACTTCTGTGTGAAACAATAAATGTGTGTGCTCAGCCCCCATATCGGAACAAAGAGTGTCAAAAAGTCTGGTATTGAGGGGGCTGCATTTATTGAAATTCACAACTTTCACTATTCCTTTCAACACCACTTCAAGATTGGATGGAATTACTTTCGATGTCAGTGCCTCACGGTGAATAAAACAATGATTCCAAACAATGTCCTGACCCGCTGCCTCCTTAATCCTTACTATAACTCCGCTGTTTTTCCCAGTCATGTTGGCTGCTCCATCACTTGTGATTCCTCTGCAATTACCCCAGTCGAGCCCGCACTTTCCAACCACAAAACTATTCTAAATTTCAAAAATTTCAGCACCAGTCGTGTGGGTTGCTAAAGTCAGGTAGCACAGCAAATCTTCAACAAATTCATTGTGCCAAACATACCTAATGTATAGCAGCAAGATTGCACAATCTGAAATGTCTGTACTTTCATCCAATTGTATTGAGAATGTCTGCGCTGATTTTAAATGAGAAATAAGCTGGGCTTCTAGATTCTCAGCAATATCAGAAATTCGGCGAGCCATTGTGCTATCACTTAGTGCGATACATTTCACTTTTTCAGCGAACCTCTCATCTGTGACTGTACAAACTATATCTAAAGCTGCAGGGAGAATTAATCCCTCTGCGACAGTGTGGGGCATTTTCTCTTTAGCTACACGGTAAGCTTTCATGTAAGAGGCTAATTGTACATTGTCGTTCAATGGAACATTTTTGCTGAGGACTTCAGCCGACGATTTAAGTTCTCACTGCATCCTTTGAAAAAAATCAAGAGGTTTGTCCTCGAACTCGCCGTGCTTAGTCTTCAAATGCCTTTGAAGTTTTGAGGGTTTTAAACTTTCATTTGCCAGCACTTCCCTGCATATAACGCACATGGGCCTTGCATCCTGATTTGCATTGGCACAATTAATAAATCCATACCTTAAAAAATCGTCTTTATACTGCTCTGTGCCTGATTTCAGTTTCTTCTTAATGGGCTGTTCACCAGAGGCCCTGGAGCTCACACCAGCACTGCTTTGTCCTGGTGTGGACCCTCCTGAACAGCTCACACCAACTCTGCTTTGTCCTGGTGTGGACCCTCCTGAACAGCTCACACCAGCACTGCTTTGTCCTGGTGTGGACCCTCCTGAACAGCTCACACCAACTCTGCTTTGTCCTGGTGTGGACCCTCCTGAACAGCTCACACCAACTCTGCTTTGTCCTGGTGTGGACCCTCCTGAACAGCTCACACCACCACGGCTTTGTCCTACTGGGGATTCTCCTGAGCCACTCTCTTCAGCAGGTTTAGTTGTGAGTGTGGTGAATGTGTAACCACTATAATTCACACTGTACATTACTGTGTCCCTGTGGGCTCCATCTGTGAGCCGTTGCGCGGCTCTGCCCACAGGACGAGATGAGGAGCATGTACAGGGCTCTGCCCTCGGCTCCGCCCCCTTCAGGAAGTATAAGTGCTGCGGTCCTGCGCCTTCAGTTCAGCACAGTCGCAGGTAGGCTCAGTTGTAAGCCGATTAAAGCCACAGTTTACTCCAACTCATTTCTCTGGTTGAATTGATGGTCGCATCAGTGAGACACTAGCCTGTTTGTGTCTCTGGTCTTCTCTTCCTTATAACAAAACGATCCATTTTAAATTTTACAGTCCTGCTGCTTGTTTGCTACTAACAAAATGGAGGAATCGCAATCGCGCCCAAAGCACGTGACGTCAACATTTGGGGGCATGACCTGCCCTCTGCCTCCCTTTAGGCAAGAAGATTAAATAGATCAGGGAAAAAAATCTTCTTTGTCTCTGCACCAGCCGGCTTTTAATAACGCCGGCTGCAAGTGGACTTCAAAATGGCCGCGAACATATTTTTAAAAATCGGTCGCATTGCGCGTGCGTACCCGATCATTGGTGCGCATGTGCAAAACTATACAGTTTTGCGCATGCGCATCGATGATCGGGCGTGCATGCGCAATGTGGCCGATTTATTTTAATATGTTCGTGGCCATTTTGAAGGCCGCGTGCAGCTGATTCGCGCAATCGGGAGCGCCGTGAAGGATTGCTCCGCGACCCTCCCGACACCCGCCCACGACCTACCCGCGGGTCGCGCCCCCGAGTTTGAAGAACACTGATTTACGTGAAAGAAACACTTGGTTGCAAAAACAAGTTTGCAGAGGACGGAGAAATTGTCCGCCCACTCAGCCCATCAAACACAGGCTGCGAGAGTGCTCGCGCTGTGACACAGGATTTTTTGGGATGTCCTGTCTCTGAAAATGGTTGTTTAAAAAAAAATGAGGGAGTCACATATGGGGACGATTATAATGGGAAAATTGACGTTAAGGAGACACAGACGGACATACGAGATGTTAAACAACACGATTATATATGTGATTGTGACAGGGATGCTGGAGGGGAGATTAGTGGCGCTGTTAAGTGTATACGGTCCCAATTGGGACGATGTGGGATTCGCGAAGAAGGTGTTTGGGGCCAACCCCGACTTGGACACATACAAACTGATTGTGTGTGGGGGGGGGGGGGGGGGGGGTTGGAACTTGGTGCAGGAGCCAAGGTTGGACAGATCACAGCCGCGCTTGCTGGTCCCATCAGGGTGGGGGGGGCAAAGGTGCTGGCTGGGCTAATGGTGCAAATGGGAAGGGTGGACCCTTGGAGATTCCTGCACCCAAGGGAATGGGAGTACTCATTTTTCTCAGCATTCCATAAGGGATACTCGCGGATCGACTTCTTTGTGGTGGGGAAGGCTTTGCTGGCTGGGGTTAAGGAGTCGGAATACTCGGCAATTGCAGTGTCAGATCACACTCCGCATTGGGTGGATATGGTACTGGAGAAGGGGGTAGCGCAGAGGTCGTGGTGGAAACTGGATGTGGGGCTTTTGGGGAACCAAGTGTTCTGTGAGAAAATTGAAAAGGTAATTAAGGAATATGTAGGTTTCAACTGTACGCGTGAGGTGTCGAAGGCAATTGTCTGGGAGG